>NC_061514.1:164783081-164994236 GCF_022539505.1 Lolium rigidum
TATGTATCGATTTAGAAGTTAGAGTTTATCTCGTGCACGGTTTAGTGCACATCCACATTAGAAAGTCCCCTGGACTATAAATATGTACCTAGGGTTTATGGAATAAACAACAACTCACGTTCAACCCCAAAAACAAACCAATCTCGGCGCATCGCCAACTCCTTCGTCTCGAGGGTTTCTATCGGAGTAGCGACATGCTGCCTAGATCGCATCTTGCGATCTAGGCAGCACAAGCCCACGTTGTTCATGCGTTGCTCGTACTGAAGCGCTTTTGATGGCGAGCAACGTAGTTATCATTAGATGTGTTAGGGTTAGCATTGTTCTTCGTTTAAGCATGCTTACGTAGTGCAACCCTTGCATATCTAGCCGTCCTCACGCCTATCCCGGGTGTGGGGGCGGCACCCCGCTTGATCATTATTTAGTAGATCTGATCCGTTACGGTTGCTCCTTGTTCTACAAGGATTAGTTTAATATCTGCAATAGTTTGGCCTTACAAAGGGGGGGAGGATCCTGTGGCACGTAGGGTGGCGTTCGCAAGTCCTAAACGGGATGTTCCTAGGATCAACTTCATGTTGGTTTTCTGGCCTTGTTTAGGATCGGCTTACGAGCACCGTGCGTGGCCATCCGGCCCAACCCGGAGTAGGATGATCCGATTATGTGGTGAAAACCCTAAATCGTCGTAGATCTCATTAGCTTCATCTTGATCAAGCAGGACCACCAAGTATTCGTACACCCCGTACGGATCATGGGTGGATCGGCTCTTTGAGCCGATTCACGGAGATAACCTGAGAGCCGATCGAGGCTCGTATTTAACGTTTACATGTATGCCCTGCAGGAAACTAAGCGAGGCAATCTCATCACCTTCCCGACCAGGTATAGGTCAGGTGGCACGCCTGCACCTCGCAACGCCGCGTGTGACCGAGAAGAGCATTGCGGGCCGTCGCTCGGAGGGGTCTCAGCCAGCCGCAGCTCTAGGCTCCCCCGGCTCTACGAGTGTTGACAAGGCCGCTGCCCGCCGGTGGGTTTTGGCAGTCAACACATTCTGGCACGCCCGGTGGGACAATCGTCTACATCGACCACATCGCCATCTACATCTGAGATGGCGGACGGCACGCCAGTCACATGCGACGAGATCAAAGCCATCCTCGAAGCCGCACTCTTCGGCTCCTCCCACCGAACCCACCCCCATGACGTCAGGGGGAGGGGCTCCACGCCCGAAGGCGCGCTTGAGGAGAGAGATCTCTCCACCCCGTTGAAGGAGCGCACCAAGTCTCTGAAGCATGGGGATCTACCCAAGGGGCTCAGAAGGGAACATGACGGGATCAAGGCAACCCTTGGAGCCGAACTCATCGGCTCCGCTGAGAAGACCCGGCCGCGTGATATCGGGCTTGGTACGAACCCACGCCCGGGGCCCGGTGTCGACACGGTGGATCTCAGCCACCCCATAAATCGGCCAAGGTGTTCCTTTGGTGTCAATGTGGCAAGAGCTGCAAGCTACCACGGCAAAGAGGAAACAGAAGCAGCCACTCCCGTGGCGGGGATGAAGAAGGGGCCGATCCGTGCGGCCAACCCCGAGGTGAGGACACGCGGTACACGGCAAGGGAGGGAATAAGAAGCATGCGGTATCAACGCCCACACTCTAAGCACCCTCTCGGCAAATACGAGCAACACCAAGACCGACGTCGGCGCTACGGCGCTGACGAGGAGGAGAATGTCTGGTCTGATGCCGAGGTCGGAAGGTACCGCCAACATGGTAGAAGCAACAACGGGTACGGTCGTCGCGCCGAAGGGAGGCCAAGGGGACGGAGCGACATGGATAAGCACTGGGAGTGCCCGTTCTTCAAACATTGCTGGGACTCAGGGATGAGCCGATTGCCAACGATCGAGGACTGCCCGGAGTGCAAACAAAGGAAGAAGGGTGCCGCTAACGTGTCTGTGGTCAGCCGGCTAGGGCCTTTCCCGCATCGGAACAAGCGTGCTGAGTCCCCTCAGATGGAAGGGCTCGAGGAGCTGGAGGACGGTGGCGAAGAATACAAATATCATCAGCCCAGATGGTGCCCTGATGGGCTCGGCCGTTCCCAGGAGCAAAAAGTCCAGCGTCTGCGTGAGTTGGAAGAAACTGAAAGATTATACCTGCGCACGCTAAGGAAAGCACGGCCTGATTTGGCCGCCAAAATCCTGCGAACCACTGGACGAGGAAGGTCAGCCACAAAGAAAAGAGTGGCGCCCCAAACGAGAGAAAAGCCGATGATGAAACATTGGGCGGCACAAATATGGTGTTCATCCTCCCTTCGGAGTTCAATGCCCCGAGATTAGACCGAGACCTCCGTGGCACAACTTGATTGCGGCCCACGGCCGGTTATCTTTGAGAAGCCACGAGACAGGGAGCCACAGGCATCTGAAGGCCCTGTACTTACGAGGGTATATTGATGGGAGGCCTGTAAACAGGATGCTTGGTAGACACCGGAGCGGCGAGTTAACATCATGCCATACTCTATGCTACGTCGGCTGGGACGCTCGAGTTCGGATCTAATCAAGACCAATGTAACGTTGAGCGATTTCAACGGCCAAGCATCTGAAGCACAGGGAGTTCTGAACGTGGATCTGACCGTAGGAAGGAAAACCATCCCTACGGCGTTCTTTATCGTTGATAGCACGAGCAGCTATGCTGTTTTGCTGGGAAGAGATTGGATCCACGCCAACTGCTGCATTCCTTCCACGATGCACCAATGCATAATACAGTGGGATGGTGATGAGGTGGAGGTCGTCCAAGCCGACGACTCGGCTGAAGTCTCAACGGCTGGCATGAATGCATGGGAAGCGGCAGGCCAAGAACCCCTCTCAGGCATCAAATTGGACGGCTGCGAGCGCATCGATGTAACGAAGGGAAGGGTTAAGCTAGTTTTATCCACTGGCCTGACCATGTAGTGTGCAAGTCGGCGAGGCTGATCCTTGTGATCGGCCCCAGGGATCTGTGGAGGAGCATTACAAGACCTTCACTGAGCAAACAACGTGGAGGCCGATTCCAATGATCGGCCGGGAATATCCTCACCCACCATTCTGCACTGGGTTCAACATGTTATCCAACGAGCCGATACCATCAATTCTCTTGACAGAATCGGCTCGGGAGGGCACCCGGAGTATATAAAGTACGAGGGTGTGCAACAGAACCATTTCATCTTCTGTTGATGGGTGTTGGAACATGGGGGGCCGATATACAAGTCGGCCGGAAAAATAAAAAAAATAAAAATTTTGGAATTCGGAAAATTTCAGGCATAGCCGATGCAGCAGGCATCGAAAAATTTCAGGCATAGCCGATGCAGCAGGCATTGACTTAAGAGCAGAGGGGGTAGTTCCCTCCAAGGCGCAAGGTTTGGACTAAAGAAGCTCGGTGGAGGGCGGCTCGTACTTGGAATTCCCTCATTCTAAAAGAGCCGATTTGTTCTAAATCGGTTGATACGGCGTTGTGAGTTAGAAACCAAGGATGATTGACGTA
The DNA here is from genome assembly GCF_022539505.1 of Lolium rigidum. NCBI lineage: Eukaryota > Viridiplantae > Streptophyta > Magnoliopsida > Poales > Poaceae > Lolium > Lolium rigidum. Next base: position 164,786,578 of record NC_061514.1, read on the forward strand.
ATCAGCTCGCTGCTATTCTTACCTTGAAGGCCCGGGGGGCAGCTCACTTTGAAGGTCTCTGCTCCGGGGAGCCGATCTCGTTGGGATCGGCCGAACTCTGCACCGCAAGTTACCTGAAGAACGGTGCCTATGTTGCAAAAATTGCACCGCAAGTTACCTGAAGAACGGTGCCTATGTTGCAAAATTATCATAGCTTGCTGGATCGGCTGTATGGACCCTCAACGGAAGGGAGGTAATCGGCTGGTGGCCCTGCGGGGTAATTCTCTTGGACAGGGTTGGGCCCGCCCCGAAATCTAAATGGTGATGATCCATCCTTTACCCTCGCCGTGGCTAAGGCTCGGGGGGCAGCTCGCCCTCGAGGTCTAACCAACTCTGTCAGGGTGGGCCCGCTCTTCGTGTCGGCTCGTTCAAAAGACGGTATTTATTGTAGAGGGAAGCTGTCGGAGCTGAACGAGCAGAATTCGGAGAGAATAAGGAAGAGGAGACCTGACATTATTTCAGGAGGTTTGCCGCTAGGTCCAACATGTCATCTTGAATGAGATCTGTGGATTCGCGCGAATAAGGCTTGGACTTGTGTGGCAAGGAGTTTGGGTCTAGATGGATCTATCTCAAAATCTAGTGTGGGAGGCCGGCGCGATGCCATCGGCTTGTTGGGCATGGTCTAGTGTAGCAATCGGCAGAATCGGGAGGGAAGACAATCGGCTAAATTATCATAAATGGAATCGGCAAAATCGAGTTGGGGAATTTCTTCATTGATGAGCCAGATTTCTTACAGAGAAGAGCTGATTGCCCTCAAAAGAGAAGACCAGGGGGATACATTGCCCCGTCTGCTACTGCTAGTCCTATGCTAAGACCCTATCTAGGGGCCGCTGCTGCCCTCGTCGTCGTCGTCGTCACCGTCGTCGCCACCGCCGGTGCTACTCCCCGCCGGCTCGTCGTCGCTGCTCCCGGCGGCCGCCGATAGGACCCTCGTCGTCTTCGTCCTCTTCGTCGGCGTCGTCGTCCCTGTCGACGTCGCTGAAGTTCCCGGGCCGAGAGGTGGCGGCGTTTGGCCGGCGGCTCATCGGAGGAGCCGTCTTCATCCTCTTCCTCCTCTCCCTCTTCCTTCACCTCCTCGGAGGTGGTGAAGTCCGCCCAGGAGAGGCGGTCGTCTTCGCTCTCCACCACCGCTTCCTCGCCGGCAAGGAAGCGGAGATCGCTCTCCCGTCGGTCCGGGATTTGTCATCCTCGGACCGGACGGAAGGAGTCATGGTCCTCTTTGTCCCACTTTGTCGGGGCAAGGATGTCGTACGCCGCTTGCGTCCCCCACGAGGGCGTCGACTCTCGGATTGGAGAAGACACGTGGGAAGGATCCGACGAAGAGGAAGAGGAAGAGGAAGAGGACATGGTTGCAGAGGAGGGTTTTTGGAGTGCCATCTGCGGAAGGGGAAAAGAAGAGAACTGTTCGCTGCGGCTAAATAAAAGGAGGTGGGGGTTTTTAATTTCCGAGCAGTTCTCGAGGACATGGTGCCAAAGCTGTCAAATCGTGCGGAGAAGTTGGGAAGGCAAGTCGTCATGATGAGGCATGCTGCGACGGTTCACTGCTCTGCAGTGATATGACCCCTGCAGGGAAAAAACGAGTGGTTTTGAAATTACCATTACCAAAACCGAGGGGGCATGTGTTATCACCAGATTTTGGCTAAATCAGGAGGTGGGCCGCGATCAAGATGGGCTTAGAAGATTACATATGAAAGATCTATGAAGCGGCCTCGTACGGAGAAGTTGGGCTGGTTAGCCCGTGTATCTTAGTAGAATAAATTATGTATCGATTTAGAAGTTAGAGTTTATCTCGTGCACGGTTTAGTGCACATCCACATTAGAAAGTCCCCTGGACTATAAATATGTACCTAGGGTTTATGGAATAAACAACAACTCACGTTCAACCCCAAAAACAAACCAATCTCGGCGCATCGCCAACTCCTTCGTCTCGAGGGTTTCTATCGGGTAAGCGACATGCTGCCTAGATCGCATCTTGCGATCTAGGCAGCACAAGCTCCACGTTGTTCATGCGTTGCTCGTCTCGAAGCGCTTTTGATGGCGAGCAACGTAGTTATCATTAGATGTGTTAGGGTTAGCATTGTTCTTCGTTTAAGCATGCTTACGTAGTGCAACCCTTGCATATCTAGCCGTCCTCACGCCTATCCCGGGTGTGGGGCGGCACCCCGCTTGATCATTATTTAGTAGATCTGATCCGTTACGGTTGCTCCTTGTTCTACAAGGATTAGTTTAATATCTGCAATAGTTTGGCCTTACAAAGGGGGAGGATCCTGTGGCACGTAGGGTGGCGTTCGCAAGTCCTAAACGGGATGTTCCTAGGATCAACTTCATGTTGGTTTTACGGCCTTGTTTAGGATCGGCTTACGAGCACCGTGCGTGGCCATCTGGCCCAACCTGGAGTAGGATGATCCGATTATGTGGTGAAAACCCTAAATCGTCGTAGATCTCATTAGCTTCATCTTGATCAAGCAGGACCACCAAGTATTCGTACACCCCGTACGGATCATGGGTGGATCGGCTCTTTGAGCCGATTCACGAGATAACCTGAGAGCCGATCGAGGCTCGTATTTAACGTTTACATGTATGCCCTGCGAGGAAACTAAGCGAGGCAATCTCATCACCTTCCGACCGGGTATAGGTCAGGTGGCACGCCCTTGCACTTCGCAACGCCGCGTGTGACCAGAAGAGCATTGCGGGCCGTCGCTCGGAGGGTCTCGGCCAGCCGCAGCTCTAGGCTCCCCGGCTCTACGGTGTTGACAAGGCCGCTGCCCGCCGGTGGGTTTTGGCGAGTCAACAACCGGCAGCTTCGATCAGCCGCAGTTTTGATCTTCCTTTTGAGTAAAGGCCCTAAAGTTTCAGTCTGCATATGAATAGCAAAACAAAAGGCAGACCTCAGCAGTGATATTGAATTACTGTATGAGATAGACTGATGCATATAGTGGATGCTCTTAGCCTTTTGCAGCGTGAACACTAGCTATGGACAGACAAAAACTAGTTAACTCAGCTTTGTCTAGATATGAATGTACTACCACCATCCAAAAGCTTAAGCCTTATTTATTTTTGAGAAATCAAAACAAGCAAAGTTTGACCAAAATTTTAGAACATTCTATCAACAAATATAATACTGTGTAGATACCGTAGGAAAATATATTTTATTATCTATTTAATGATATTAATTTTGTATTTTGCATGTTACTGATTTTTGGTAAAAGCTTAGTCAAACATGGTATAGTTTGACTTTCTAAAAATAATATAAGCCCAAAGCTTTGGGATGGAGGCGATAGTATCTAGAGCTAAAACACATCTAGATACATCCGTATCTACGGATAGTTGAGTCAATTAATTTGGATGCGAGGGAGTATCGGATTCGGACTACATCATGGTAAGTTGGTTAAAAAAAATTACCCACGGGCGGTCCCCGCCCGGCTCGGCGATGGCACTTCGCTTCTCGTGCTGCAGATCGGGCCATGCTCCTGCGAGCGGGTGGGGCGCTATTCTCGTTCCCCATAGCCTCGGCACGGAACCTGGAGGTACCAACCTGATACGGAGAATATAGAGCATGGTGTCACGAGAGGCTTTACGCACAAACAGCTGAAGACATGTGCTACTTTAAGCATATTCCGGAACAGGAACAGATTGAGGATGCGAGAGAGACACTTAAAAGGTAAAGAGTGGATAAGCAAACGGAGTACACGCTTCGCGGGGCTGGGGACGCAGCTCGAGGCTCAGCCAAGCGCCCACATGCGTGGTGGCCTTACGCTCCATTGCCCCCACCGCCGAGGTCTTACCTTTCCTGTACAAGCCGACAAAAGATACGGTGAGGATCAGCGAAACTACAAAGGTTGCAAATGTCGACAAATAAAGGAAGAACACCCCAATCCAAGCAAAGGTAGACCCCGCCCCCACCCCCATCAATCACTCCCGGCTCGAGGGTGACCGAGAAAGACGCCCCTTCGCCCGGAATAGAAAAGAGATGCGCAAGATATCGAGGAGAGGAAAAAAGAACCGATCTCGAGAAAGGAAAGAACATTACTAGTCCTACCTAATCCGCTTGGTCTAGATGCAGCTTGCCCCTCCAAGCTGGATGCATGGACGGTGGAGGCGAAAGGAGGGGATCGAGCTAGCGGCTTGCATCCGTCGGCAATCGGCACTCGATAGGGAGAGAAGGGGTGCTACATAAAGGGAGGGGTAACATATTTTATTACACAGTGAACTTACTGATGTGACTAGTCATTACATGTCTCACTGAAACTAGGGCCCATAGCGTGGCACCCCAAATTCACTTGAAGCTGCCCGGCGGGACGCATTGGCGCGTCAAGAATCCCCCGAATTGTAGCGGGGAAATGAAACATTTCACAAAAATTCGAAATTCAAGCACACCGCCACGCGCCAAGCACGCGGCTGTTCCTTCCTCTTCCTCGGTTCCTCCTCCCCTATCCGAAAAAACCCCAAATCCCAAGCTCAAACCAAAAAAAAAAAAAAATCCCCTGGCCGCCATGCATGTCCTCGTTAACCCGCTGGAGATCGTTCCCGGACGATGCGGACCCCCCGCCCTGAGATCCAGAATTCCGTCCACCTCGAGGCACTGCGTGCTTGTCTCGCGAGCGAGCGGCTTGAGGGCGCGAAGAGGAAGTTCCGCCGGAAAGTGCTCATGGCAACCGTGCAAGCTCACCGGCGTGCTGCATCCCGAGAGGAACTGGTCAAAGCTTTGCTATTCGCCACACACAAAAAATTGCGGGCCAAGATCTGGTCAAAGCTTCGTCGATGGCTTGCCGCGAGAGGCTTGGAGTCCGGAGTCAATAAACTAGCTGCTCGAGGACTGGGCGGTTTACACGGATTCATATTAACTGACTCAAGTTTGTTAGTCTAGTTAACAAATGCATCTAGATACATCCATATCTAGACGAGAATTGAGTCAATTAATATGAATCGAGAGGAGTACCTGAAAGTGTTTCATGCTACCAACTAATGCGCTGGCAGGAATCGCTGTAGAAGTAATTGTGCTACTACTCATACGATGAACTGATTGTGTGGGTGTCGAATTTTGCAACGCGATCATCCATTGAATGCTTAATCTAGCGCCAAAGGCGTACAAATCATAACATACTACAGCACCGGAACATAAGAGTACGAATCATAAAGTAGCTCAACATTTTGCATCAGGGCTGGGTGGTCCTGAGACTACGGGACGCCCACGATGATCTCCGGGTGTGCATCCTCTTCAACGCAAAGCTGTGTACTCGGTCCACGGCCTCCTTCCGTAGGGCTGGATAATCTCAGGTGCGGGACCTTCGTCTATGAGAGGCTCGTCATCGGTACCATCCACGAGTGCATCGGGGCTGGCTGGTCTTGAGACTACCCGGACGCAGCTCGATGATCTCCGGGCGTGCATCCACTTCAACGCAAAGGCTGTGTACTCGGTCCACGGCCTCCTTACGTAGGCTGGATAATCTCAGGTGCGGGACCTTCGTCTATGAAAGGCTCGTCATCGGTACCATCCACAGGTGCATCAAGCCGAGATTCATCTTCAAATCTCCCATCAAGCCGAGAGACCTCTTCAACTCTATGCTTACGCAATTAGTACATCAACCGATTAGACAAACATCTAAGGGATGCAACTCTGAACAAATGCCGTTTTACATATTTACCTTCTCATCCGGCACAGCACATGTCCCGAGAGCTGAAACCCGTTTCTGAAGCAAGCGCTTTTTCTCTCCTTCCCGTCCATCCATACGCAACAAGTTAAATTTGAGTACGGAACCTTGCACAGACAATGCAAACTATTGATTGAAACGACGGCAGACATCAATATAAATAATTAACTACATATGCCAGCACACATACAGTGTGAGCAAGATCTGCTTCTCCTGCTAAAGGATCATTATATGGTTCACCATGCTAAACCCGCCTAACATATGTGCGGTCCATCCCAAAAATGTGTAAATGATCTGCCACTACAGGGTGAGGCCTCTTCTCACCATTCATACATGTGCAGCGCGGGCAATACACGTCCAGGTTGTGACCTTCATGAGCTCTAATAAACCCCATAAAGGGTTGAACACCATTTATATATGAAGGGGAACATAAGTGTCCATGCAGTATCCAAGTTCTGTCCATCTCGTTTAATTATGAGATACGGTGGTTGGTGATTAATTTAAGGCGAAGTAGGAAATGTATATCAATCGAGTACAAAACTATACTACATGATTATGCATTTCAGCAATCATGTCGAGTACAAAACAAAAAATGCCCATCGACATTTTAGCAAACAGATCGTGTACAAAACTCTGCCATGGCATTTCAGCAAATTAACGGATCGAGTGCGGAACTGACTCTATATGCCCACGCAAATGAACAAATTGATCGATGACAAATCGAGCGGAAAACTATAAAGTGCCAATTAGTTCGAGCATACCGACGAATTTTTTTAGCGGCATCAAGAAAATATAAATCGTTAGGCCGTCTTGCCCGATACATGATTGAGCTAGAGATAGCAGCCCTACGCGTGGATCAACTTGACCGCCGGTGCGTCTCGAGAAGAACGACGGGGAGGGGAAGCTTCTTCTTCGCACGGACGGGACGGGGAGGGGAAGCTCTTCGCACGGACGGGGATAAGTTGTGTAGGGGTGGGTGGGGGTCATGCGGCCGGGCCGCCGGGGTGATAATTAAATGGCGTTTAATGGAGTTGCGTGTGTAATTTGCCGTGCACAAGGTTGAGGAATAGGCGGTTCCCTTTGCCGCGCGCACAATTCAAACTATCCAGCCCATGTAGTTGAAATTCGCCATATTTTCGTTAAATCGACATAAAGTCATGTGAGTGGGGGAAAATTAGCAAAGTTGCTTGAAAAATAGTAAAACTCTGGAATTATCCTTTAAATATGTTCTACTTCGTGTGGAAATCGGGGTGTGGAAGCATGTTGAGCTGTTTTATTTGTACTTTCTTCATTAAAACTCCCATTTTATGCACTTTGGATGGAAAGAAATCATTTGTACATAAATTTTGACAACGCCATTTGCAAACACTAATTGTTTTACATGCCAAGATGCACCCATCCACCAAATATATATGGGGCAAAAGTTTATCACAATCTAGTAGATATGCACAATTAGTGAGGGACCCCTTTTGATTTTGTGCAATTTCCACTAATTAGGTAGAGAGAAGGGGTTAATTAATTAGGCCATGTTAGGGGTTATGTGTTTTAGATTAGGTTGTGTGGATTCAAATACAACTTCTTTATTTGTGTGCTATGATTAATCAAAACTAGATTGATCGACTACGCACACATTATTAGAGGCGCATGCCTTTGCGCACAAAGTGCATGTGTGTGTTGTTGGCCACCAATTAACGAGAGAGAGAGAGAGAGAGAGAGAGAGAGAGAGAGAGGTAGAGAGAGATCTACATACGAGAGAGTGATTGAAATCGATATAGGCCATGTCGTATATATTAATTGGTGTTAATCTACCGTTTAATTTGCTAGCTAGCTGCTATATATATAGATCGAGCATGTTTTTATTAGATCGGGTTATAGCTAGCTAGTATAGTTTAGGGTTATGTGTTTTAATGAACTAGGGTTTGATTAGCTAGGGGTTAGTTATATATATGGTTTAGGGTTAATGCATGGCACATTTAATTTAACTAGAGGACCACGAGCTAGGCACCCTAGCCTACTTGATGCACAATTAAGTGTCGTTGGCCTATATATAGGGTTTAATTAGGGTTTAGGGTTAGCTAGGGTTTAGGGTTTAGGGTTTAGTGTTTAGGGTGTTTAGCTAGCTAGGGTCTAGGGTTTAGTTTAGGGTGTTTAGAGTCTAGGGTTTAATTAATTAGTGTTTAGGGTGTTTAGGGTTTAGGGTTTAGGGTTTAGTGTTTACGGTGTTTAGGGTCTAGCTAGGATTTAGGGTTTAGTGTTTAGGGTGTTTAGGGTCTAGGGTTTAGTGTTTAGGGTTTAGGGGAGTTTTAGGGTTGTTTAAGGTTATTTAGGGATCATCGATCGAGTGCGCACACACATTATTAGAGGCACCCCGCGCCTTTGCGCATAAAGTGCATGCGTATATATGTATGTGTGTGTTTTTTTGCCACCAACAACGATATATAGATGATCGAGAGAGAGAGAGATTGAAATCCCCTAGAATATGTTCAAATATATATTAAAATTGATATAGGCCATGTATATTTTAATTGGTGTTAATCTACGGTTTGCTAGCTAGCTAGAGTTGCTATATATAGAGCATGTTTTTATTAGATCGGGTTATAGCTAGCTAGTACAGTTTAGGGTTATGTGTTTTAATTAAGTAGGGTTGATTATCTAGGGTTAGTTACATATATGGTTTAGGGTTAATGCGCGCATGGCACATTTAATTTAATTAGAGGACCGCGAGGCACCCCCGGGCTTGCTCGATGCACAATTAAGTGTCGTTGGCCTATACATAGGGTTTAATTAGGGTTTTAGGGTTAGCTAGGGTTTAGGGTTAGGGTTAGGGTTAGGGTTTAGGCCGGGTCTAGGGTTTAGGGTTTAGGGTTAGCTAGGGTTTAGGGTTAGGGTTAGGGTTAGGGTTAGGGTAAGGGCTAGGGTTTAGGGTTTAGGGTTTAGTGTGTTTAGAGTGTTTAGGGTTTAGGGATTATGGATTAGGGATTATTTGGGATTAGGGATTTAAGGTTTTAGGGGTTGTTTAAGGTTTAGGGATCATCGATCGAGTGCGCACACACATTATTAGAGGCACCCGCGCGCGCCTTTAATTACGCATAAAGTGCATGCGTATATATGTGTGTTTTTTGGGCCACCAATAACACGATATATAGATGATCGAGAGAGAGAGATCGAGATTGAAATCCCCAAGAGAATATATATGTTCAAATATACATTAAAATATATGCACGAATGCATTGTAGGCCATGCATGCACACTAATTATATATATAAATTATGAGGCAACTTAATCAAATGTGTTTTCATTCGAGAGAACTGCTTGTCAAAATTCAAGTTAATTAATTTATCACGATAATTATATAATTAATTAATGAATCTCGGGGATATGTTATACGTACAACATGATCGATATAGGCCATGTATATTTTAATTGGTGTTAATCTACGGTTTGCTAGCTAGCTGCTACATATAGAGCATGTTTTTATTAGATCGGGTTATAGCTAGCTAGTATAGTTTAGGGTTATGTGTTTTAATTAAGTAGGGTTGATTAGCTAGCTATAGGGTTAGTTACATATATATGGTTTAGGGTTAATGCATGGCACATTTAATTTAATTAGAGGACCGCGAGGCACCCCCTGCCTGCTCAATGCACAATTAAGTGTCGTTAGCCTATACATAGGGTTTAATTAGGGTTTTAGGGTTAGCTAGGGTTTAGGGTTAGGGTTAGGGTTAGGGTTAGGGTTTAGGGTCTAGGGTTTAGGGTTTAGGGTTAGTTAAGGTTTAGGGTTAGGGTTAGGGTTAGGGTTAGGGTTAGGGTTAGGGTTAGGGGTTAGGGTTGGGGTTAGGGTAGGGTTAGGGTTAGGGTTTAGGGTTTAGGGTTTAGTGTTTAGGGTGTTTAGGGTTTAGGGATTTAAGGTTTTAGGGGTTGTTTAAGGTTTAGGGATCATCGATCGAGTGCGCACACACATTATTAGAGGCACCCGCGCGCGCCTTTACGCATAAAGTGCATGCGTATATATGTGTGTTTTTTGGGCCACCAACGATATAATAGATGATCGAGAGAGAGAGAGATCGAGATTGAAATCCCCAAGAATATATATGTTCATATATACATTAAAATATATGCACGAATGCATTGTAGGCCATGCATGCACACTAATTATATATATATTATGAGGCAACTTAATCAAATGTGTTTTCATTCGAGAGAACTTGTCAAAATTCAAGTTAAATAATTTATCACGATAATTATATAATTAATTAATGAATCTCGGGGATATGTTATACAACATGATCGATATAGGCCATGTATATTTTAATTGGTGTTAATCTACGGTTTGCTATAGCTAGTCGTTATATATAGAGCATGTTTTTATTAGATCGGGTTATATCTAGTATAATTTAGGGTTATGTGTTTTAATTAAGTAGGGTTGATTAGCTAGGGTTAGTTACACATATATGGTTTAGGGTTAATGCATGGCGCATTTAATTAATTTAATTAGAGGACCGCGAGGCACCCCCTCGCCTGCTCGATGCACAATTAAGTGTCGTTGGCCTATAGATAGGGTTTAATTAGGGTTTAGGGTTAGCTACGGCAGAGGGTTAGGGTTAGGGTTAGGGTTTAGGGTATAGGGTATAGGGTATAGGGTTTAGTGTTTAGGGTGTTTAGGGTTTAGGGTTTAGGGATTAGGGATTTAGGGTTTTAGGGTTGTTTAGGGTTTTAGGGATCATCGATCGAGTGCGCACACACATTATTAGATCGAGGCACCCGCGCCTTTACGCATAAAGTGCATGCGTATATATGTGTGTTTTTTGGGCCACCAACGATATATAGATGATCGAGAGAGAGATTGAAATCCCCAAGAATATGTTCAAATATACAATAAAATATATGCACGAACGCATTGTAGGCCATGCATGCACACTAATTATATATATATTATGAGGCAACTTAATCAAATGCATGTGTTTTCATTCGAGAGAACTTGTCAAAATTCAAGTTAAATAATTTATCACGATAATTATATAATTAATTAATGAATCTCAGGGATATGTTATACAACATGATCGATATAGGCCATGTATATTTTAATTGGTGTTAATCTACGGTTTGCTATAGCTAGTTGTTATATATAGAGCATGTTTTTATTAGATCGGGTTATAGCTAGTATAGTTTAGGGTTATGTGTTTTAATTAAGTAGGGTTGATTAGCTAGGGTTAGTTACACATATATGGTTTAGGGTTAATGCATGGCGCATTTAATTAATTTAATTAGAGGACCGCGAGGCACCCCTGGGCTGCTCGATGCACAATTAAGTGTCGTTGGCCTATACATAGGGTTTAATTAGGGTTTAGGGTTAGCTAGGGCAGAGGGTTAGGGTTAGGGTTAGGGTTTAGGGTATAGGGTATAGGGTATAGGGTTTAGTGTTTGGGGTGTTTAGGGTTTAGGGTTTAGGGATTAGGGATTTAGGGTTTTAGGGTTGTTTAGGGTTTTAGGGATCATCGATCGAGTGCGCACACACATTATTAGATCGAGGCACCCGCGCCTTTACGCATAAAGTGCATGCATGCGTATATATGTGTGTTTTTTGGGCCACCAACGATATATAGATGATCGAGAGAGAGATTGAAATCCCCAAGAATATGTTCAAATATACAATAAATTAAATATATGCACGAATGCATTGTAGGCCATGCATGCACACTAATTATATATATATTATGAGGCAACTTAATCAAATGCATGTGTTTTCATTCGAGAGAACTTGTCAAAATTCAAGTTAATTAATTTATCACGATAATTATATAATTAATTAATGAATCTCGGGGATATGTTATACAACATGATCGATATAGGCCATGTATATTTTAATTGGTGTTAATCTACGGTTTGCTAGCTAGCTGCAATATATAGAGCATGTTTTTATTAGATCGGGTTATAGCTAGCTAGTATAGTTTAGGGTTATGTGTTTTAATTAAGTAGGGTTGATTAGCTAGGGTTAATTAGTTACATATATATGGTTTAGGGTTAATGCATGGCACATTTAATTTAATTAGAGGACCGCGAGAGGCACCCCTGGCCTCGCTCGATGCACAATTAAGTGTCGTTGGCCTATACATAGGGTTTAATTAGGGTTTAGGGTTAGCTAGGGTTTAGGGTTAGGGTTAGGGTTAGGGTCTAGGCCGGGTTTAGGGTTTAGTGTTTAGGGTGTTTAGGTTTAGGGATTAGGGATTATATATTTACGGTTTTAGGGTTGTTTAAGGTTTAGGGATCATCGATCGAGTGCGCACACACATTATTAGAGGCACCCGCGCCTTTACGCATAAATTGCATGTATATATATGTGTGTTTTTTGGCCACCAACGATATATAGATGATCGAGAGAGAGAGATTGAAATCCCCAAGAATATGTTCAAATATACATTAAAACATATGCACGAATGCATGGTAGGACATGCATGCACACTAATTATATATATATATTATGAGGCAACTTAATCAAATGTGTTTTCATTCGAGAGAACTTGTCAAAATTAGAGTTAATTAATTTATCACGATAATTATATAATTAATTAATGAATCTCGGGGATATGTTATACAACATGATCGATATAGGCCATGTATATATTAATTGGTGTTAATCTAAGGTTTGCTAGCTAGGTTGCTATATATAGAGCATGTTTTTATTAGATCGGGTTATAGCTAGTATACTTTAGGGTTATGTGTTTTCATTAAGTAGGGTTGATTAGCTATGGTTAGTTACATATATATGGTTTAGGGTTAATGCATGGCACATTTAATTTAATTAGAGGACCGCGAGGCACCCCTGGCATGCTTGATGCACAATTAAGTGCCGTTGGCCTATATATAGGGTTTAATTAGGGTTTAGGGTTAGGGTTAGGGTTTAGGGTATAGGGTTTAGTGTTTAGGGTGTTTAGGGTTTAGGGATTAGGGATTAGGGTTTCAGGGTTGTATAAGGTTTAGGGATCATCGATCGAGTGCGCACACACATTATTAGAGGCACCCGCGCCTTTGCGCATAAAGTGCATGCGTATAGTTTAGGGTTATTTGTTTTAATTAAGTAGGGTTTGATCAGCTAGGGTTAGTTACATATATATGGTTTAGGGTTAATGCATGGCACATTACATATAGTTTAAATCTCAAGAATGTTTATACATGATAGGCCATACGTGCAAAGGAATTTTTTCCCTGTGAACTTGTCAAAATTCAAGTTTATCAGTGCCAATGGAAACTAGTCCAAAAAATTACATAGAGGACCAAAAGTACTAGACAATAACTAATAGAACCTGCAACTTTACAAAAAGGACCCCAAAACATATAGAAGAAAATCAATCGAGTCCTTCTCGACCGCACATCGAGATCTACGCTCCGCATCCTTTCCAGACAACTCCGTCGCCGGGGACGCACCACTTGGGACGGTGTCGCCGGTAGTCGCCGGGACGAAGGAGAAGAAGGGCCTCGAGCAACGGCATATTGGCTGCGAGAAGGGCCGGCTGAAAGGCCAAGATGTGCACGGGCAAGACGGATGACGCCGTCGTATGCCCCGAGCTTGTGAACTTTAGCAGCTTGACTTCCCCATTGGCCGGATCTGAAGCACCGACCAAAGCAAGCCTCACCGTTAGCGCCATCACATTGATGGCACCGGATCGGGGTTTGGCCGGCAAGATCCGCCGGATTCACCACGAGCCGGATCCGAAGCCGATGACGAGATCCCCGACTCCATTGCGCCATTCTGCTCATGGGAAACACTTGGATCTAAGCTTACAACAACACTAACTCCCTCGGATCCAAATTAGCCGACTCAACTTTGCTTATCTAAATATGGATGTATCCACACATGTTTTTACTCTAGATACATACACGTCTAAGGAAAGTTGAATCAATTAATTTAGTTCGGAGGGTGTACAATATACAGAGAGAAGTCGGCCTCGTCTCCGCCGACGAGGCCGCCGTAGAGAAGGGGGAGAGGAGCCGGGGGAGTGGGAAAGACTCGAGGGAGAAAGAGAAGAGGAAGAAATGAGAGCTCCCTGGGGAAGAACATTATTTTTGTCGTTCTGCTCGTAGCTTGAAACTGAAAATTTCGGCCGCGCGCCAAATCATCCCGCCGCATCCATTCGAAAATCCCGTGACCAGTTTACCCTTTTAACCCTGGTCCGGAAGCTACAACCCACCGACCATGGAGGGCTCATTCGGTAACAATGAAATATCTTGCCTAGATCCCGAACCCTCCCCACAGGCCCACACCCACCCACCAACCATTCGCCCCATTAGCTCAAAAATACTCTCACACGCCAAAGCTCTGACTCTCTACGGTACTAGATCTGCTTCGCCGCCGGCATACTCCTCCACAGCGTAGCCTTGATCGTGTTGGCTGTCCACCCACCTGATCCGCTCCCCGCCGCCCTCGTCACCGACGGATCTGCTTCACCGCCGACCTCGCCACCGACGGATCTGCTTCACCGCCGACTTCGCCACCGACGGATCTGCTTCATCGCCGACCTCGCCACCGACTACCTCGGCGCAGCGGCTGTATCAACTTCACCGAATCCCTTGCCAGCCAACCAGATCTGCTTCACTAACGCCCGCTTCTCTCGAAACAGGGGTCGATTCATCGTCTCCCGCGTTCGCCGCCGCTGGAATGCAAGTTGCCGCCCCGTCCACCCCGCCGCAGCTTGGTTAGTACGCTGGCCCGTTAGATCGCGGTGTTTCTTTAGCCATGTTTTGTGTAGTTATTTGCGGATCTCATATGCCGTTAACTTTCTTGATGTGTTGCTTCGCATGAAGTTTGTTTAAATATTGTACGAGTACAAAAGCATTATCCGGTCGCTACCATCCTGTTCATTCTACTCGACACTGTGTGCATCCACATATTTATAGCCTTATACCCATTCATTTGCTGCCAAGCTTGTTTTGTACTTGCATGCTATTGTCGCACTTGCTTTTATAGTCATGCTATGGGCATTTCCAATCTGCTTGTTCTTATACCACGTCATTAGCTCACCGCTAGTTGCTAGCTGTTTTCTCGTGTCTCGCTATTCTCACACTTGCTTTTATAATCATGCTATGTGCATTTCCAATCTGCTTTCTATTATACCTCATCTTTAGCTTATATAGTTATTGCTTGCGTGCATGTCTGGTCTTTGTATTATCATAGACTGACTTGTCAATGTTATTTTTCCTAGGGATTGATCATGCGAACCACTTATTAGAACATCCAACATTAACAGCGGGGACGCTAGGGAAGGTTGGAATCTGAGTTCTTGATTGGTAATTTTGGCAGTTACTTCCGTTATTATCTATAACCTATATGCATTGTTCCTTATGCAAGAGATTAACACTTGGAACCCTGCCATAGCAATGCCATTCATGCTTTACTATGTTTCTGCCTATTTGATATGCTTGTCTTGGAGAAACTGCGAAGGTGATTTGAACCGGACATTTGGTCATTCTTAATGCCAGTTTACTTTATGTGGAAAACCTTGGCATTACCCTACTCTAAATCTGAATGTCTGAAATTCGTATCTCATGCAAAGCAACATCTAGTTGGTTTTAATCTGATATCCGGTAAATATTGGCTTATTCATTTGGCAGCTCAAGTTTTTTGTTATTTGAAACCAGATTGACTTGGTCTTAAATGTGATATCTAAACACAGATTAAGGACAATGGAGCGAGGAGGATTAGCATTTCACTTGATGGCTGAACCTAAAATGACAGGCATGTTGACCACGACTAGTGCACGCAAGAGAAGGACCTGCAATGAGCCGAGTATGTGCTTAGTACATGCATCTTATCTTATCTTGTGCTTATTTCTGCTACATGTCTGTTATCTGATCTCTACATTGCGTAATACATGTTTGAATAGTTAATTGTTGTAACTATGTTTGCAATGTTACCGAATGCGGTTTTAATGAAGCAATCACCATTAGAAGATAGTCGCCAAAAAGGATCTCGTAGCGACCACGTGCAACATTATGATGTAAGTTTGTGCTTAGTACAAGTTCCATACATTGTCTTATTTATGCAACTAGTTATTATCTTATATCTACATTGCATAATAAATGTTTGCATAGTTCATCGTTTAACTCTTTTTGCATTATTATCGGAATGCGGTTTTGATGAAGCAATCTTCATTAGAAGTGAGGCCCACAAAAACTTCGATATTTCTTCGATGCATCTTCTCATAGCCGTCAACCTAGACCTTTGCTTTCATCAAACAAGTAAATATCTCAAGGCTGTACTTTATAAAATACATGGTATTGCTCGCTTTAAGATCCGTAGTCGATATGTTGACAAAGAGTACACAAGATTCAATCAAAGCGATTGCCAAATGTCAACGTGTTATTGATGATGCTAATAGAAGTCCTCAATGATTCTATGTAATTTTTTTATTTGGGCACATGAATTGCCTTGTAATTTTCCTACTTTTTTATTTGTGTATGTAATTGTGTGTATCATTGATATCAGATTTTAGGCTCATGAAATTTAATGCATGTTGACTAGTCAAACAAGTAGGGCACTACAACAGATTGGGCCGGCCCACTTACAGTAGTGTGGGACCCACTTTCATTTTGGGCCGGCCCACTTCTTTAGTAGGCCGGCCCGGTTACACGATAGTGGGATCCACATGCTTATTGGGCCGGCCCACTATCTTGTTGGGCCAGCCCATTTGGTATATGGTGGTCCCACATGGTAAATGGGCCGGCCCTTTAACAAGAAGGTGGGACCCACATGTGCTTTTGGCCCGGCCCACTATCTTGTTGGGCCGGCCCACTTGCTATATGGTGGACCCCACATACTAAATGGGCCGGCCCTTTAACAAGAAGGTGGGACCCACATGGGTTTTTGGCCCGGCCCACTATCTTGTTGGGCCGGCCCACTTGCTATATGGTGGACCCCACATACTAAATGGGCCGGCCTTTTAACGAGAAGGTGGGACCCACCTGTGCTTTTGGCCGGCCCACTATCTTGTTGGGCCGGCCCACTTGCTATATGGTGGACCCCACACACCAAATGGGCCGGCCCTTTAACAGGAAAGTGGGACCCACCTGTGTTTTTGGCCCGGCCCACTATCTTGTTGGGCCGGCCCACTTGCTATATGGTGGACCCCACATACTAAATGGGCCGACCCTTTAACCGGAAAGTGGGACCCACTGTGTTTTTGGGCCGGCCCACTTGCTACACGGTGGACCCCACACACTAAATGGGCCGGCCCTTTAACAGGAAAGTGGGACCCACTCGTGTTTCGGCCCGGCCCACTTGCTTCTTGGGCCGGCCCGATAGGCTGTAAGGTGGACCCCACATGTTAAATGGGCCGGCCCATTTAAGTTTTGACCAATCAACCTTAGAGGTTAGGCCCGGCCCACGTAACTAATGGGCCAGCCCAGCTATATAGTTGACCGGTCAAACTATGTCAGCTGGCCCGGCCCGCTTAAGACGTGGCAGGCCTCGTGTGGGCCTACCATCTACCACGGCGTTTCGGCCGGTTAACGCCGTTAGCTGCCGGTTAACGGTGTACCGCCACGTGTCGGTTGCATGACGTCGGCGGTCAACGGGCTCCCGGAAACACTTGCGCAACGGTCCGATTTTCCGTGGCGGAAGGGCGCCCAAGCGCGACGGACCGAAAAAACGTCGTTGGACTTTGCCTCGACGCAGTTTCCACAACAGAACCCATATCGTCGGGTTAGGCCCATGGGCGACGAAAAATACCCCTTAGCGGACGATTTTGAGACGTTGTCTATCAGAACTTTTCTTGTAGTGGCACCAGGTTCAGCAAGTTCAGCCTCACAACAACAACGAGTCCTTTCCGCCACCACGAGGGCAGATGAGCATGATCCACAGAACTGGTGTTTCGAGAAGGGAGATGAAGAAGCTCACCCAAGAAATAAACCTGGCGGAAAGCATCATGGCCAATATCCCTGAGTACATCGACTGGTCATCTCAGAGCATTACATTCAGCAGAGCAGACCACCCGATGACAATTCCAAAGCCAGGACATGCTGCGTTAGTGGTTGAGGCGCAAATTGGAGGATTCAAGATGAGCAAACTTTTCATGGTTGGTGGAAGTGGACTAAACCTGATATTCCTCGACACGATCAAAAGTATGGGAATCACGATGAGGATGCTATAAGAGACAGATACCTGTTTCCACGGGATCCTCCCCACCTCGCCGGCGTACTCTATTGGCAAAGTGTACCTGAACGTCGTCTTTGGTAAACCCGACAAATTCAGAAAAGAAAAGATCGAGTTCGAGGTGGTTAATTGGGAATCACAGTACCATGCTATACTCGGAAGATCAGCTTATGCCAAGTTCATGGCTGTGCCGCACTATGCATACCTCAAGCTGAAAATGCCTAGTAACAACGGGACAAACATCACAGTCTATGGAAGTTTTTCGCGCTCGGATAATTGTGATCGCGATTTCCAGAGGATCGCTGCAAAGTTTGGGCTCATGCAGGAAGTTGTCGACCTCCCTTCAAAATCGTCGGCACACGATAGCAAGGAGGATGAACGCGTCAGGAAGACGAAGAAGATGCCAGTCGATCTTACTTTAGAAGCTTCAACAGTAAAAACTTCGGCAGCCGATGGTACAGCGGCCTTAGGAGAAAGCAAAACGGTGGCAATCACTGCCGGGACCCCTGGCGAAACCACTGACGCTTCCAAAATCGCTGACGCGGTGGTCAAGCCAGAAGATAAGAAGAACCCTCCCCTTGCTTAAGCGGATGGATAGCATTTAGTTTTTCCTTTCTTTTCAACAGGGCTCTTTTCGCCCCTTAGTCCCTTGCTTACTTTATTAATGAGAACTTAAGTTTTTGTTTCCTTGAAAAGCATTGCAGTAGTTCGGAACACCCGAACCACATCATCACGAGCCTTGTTTGCATATTTCGGTGAACACTGAGGCAATGAAGAACACATCCAAAGGTTGCACGCCAAAAAAAAGCCTCTGAAATTACGAGTGCTAAAGGATGCGGAAACAGCGAGGACCCTGCTCTTTTCCTTTGCTATAGATGCCTCAAAGAGTGCCGCAGATAGCAAGGATCAGGAAATACATATATTAACGATCCACGTTCGGTACTTTACTTATGGAAGTATCAAAGAACGACGGGGTTATCGACAGAGCTAGTGCTTCCGATATATTCGGGAGCTGCTGTCAAGACATGCATCGGTTGAAAGCAAAGTTGCACATACAACGGGTTTAGCAAGACCCGCAACACGAGCTGATCACTCAAACAATTTGCTGACCAACGAATACACATACGCTTAAACGAGTAATTAAGATTTGCTCCTTTAAAACTTGCCAACGGCATTAACATGGTAAAAACGCATGCACATGCACGTACCAATAAAAGTAGTTTACACTTAACAACCCAAATACTCGGATGTAGTAAGTAACCAAAGTCTTCTATTTACAGTAGGAGCTTGACCCTGAATTACTCTTGCAGAGTTTCTTTTTTTTCAGGTGCCTTCGAGTCCTTTTCAAGCTTGTCGACAATTATATTGGCAGGCAGTATCACCTTCGGGTACAGCGGCTCCAAATCACCCACCGCATTGGCAATTGCCAGCAGGTTTGCCGAAGGATAATGCGCAAGGACGAGGGCAAGTGTAAATCTAGCTCCCGCAAAAACTTGAGCTCGAACCAAGTTTCGGATCTTCTTGGTGTTGCTAAATTCTGACATCAAAGTCAACAGCGTGGGAGGGACCGCGTTCAAAGGGAACATCGTCTTCCATATTACTCTCAGCCCTTTGTAACACTTGTCGAAGAAGCGATGGACCTGCTGGACCCGATCTTGGAACTTTGCGACAGCCGAAGCTTTTGAGTGCTCTTTCCAGAAAACTTCATCTGATGATGATAGCTGAGTCAACGCGTTCACACGCTCGTGAATCCGCTTGTTCTCCTCGGAAGGGTTCAGAGCTATGACTGGAAAAGGAAACAAGGGAAGTTCAGACGATGCATTTCATAGAAAAACAAGGAGCAAGAGGACAAGGAGGCTTACAGTTTAAGCTTTCTGTGGCCCTATGCAATTCTGTGAGTGCATAGCGCTCTACGTCAGCTGCAACCTCGCTCTTCTTTCTCATAATAGCAGCCAAAGCATATGTGCTGCGCAAGTCCTTTTCCATCTGCGCAATCCTATCCTTCATACGCTGGAGTCGACCACTTTCAGAGACAGCACCCGAAGAATCATCGACAAATGCAGGTACGGGGAAAACCTGCAAAACATCATTAAAGGGTATGATGGATTGTATCACTTCAGCATTGGAAGTTACTCCCATCGGGAGAATGCAAGTAAAAATGTCATAACAAGAGTACACTGGCAACATTGCCAGCATGGAATTTATTACAACCACAAGTCTTACGGCAGGACATTGTTTTAAATCAAGCTAAAAGAAGTCTGTTACAACAATCAAGGGGCTTGGGTCTGGTTTGATAAACTTGGACCAACTGGTGATTTCTTTGCCGAAACCAGCTCAAGGAGTTGGCGTGCACACTTAAGAGCCGAAGTTTTAAAGACACCCAGGTCGACAAATTGCCCATCTTGCTCTTTCGGCAGTTCTTTAGACATCTCTTCAATATCGGCCTTGAAGCCATGACCCATCATGAGTTGGAAGGCTAGGAGGGCACCATAGGTACGTGAAGTACGTTTGAATACCTCGATGACTTCCTTGGTGTTGACGGCAAAAGCGTCGATCAGCTGCCCCAAAGTCTTTTCTTGATTAATCTTGGGGAAGATCATCGAGTGCATCCGTGCCATGGCTCCCTTTCCCTTCTGAAGGAGGTCTCGCGTGAGCTGATGGGACACAAGAGTCATCGATAGGGCATTCGCTGGGGAATTGTCGTGGTATCGTCACGGCATATGCCATAGGGTGGCTAATCGAAGGTGGTTCCTAGATGGTCTCACGGTGGTATCCGAAAGCGGGTATGGGCACGAGCGACACGGCGACGTACCCAGGTTCGAGGCCCTCCGATGGAGGTAACACCTCTACTCCTGCTATGAATGTATATGGTAGTCACACAGTACAATAGTGCTCCTAGAGCTGTGTCCGGCTGCTCGGGGAGGCTAAGGTAGACGAAGGTCTCTCTCCTTGAGTAGCGCTAAGTCTAGAATGAAGTGAGAATGATCGATCGTCCAACGCACGAGGGGGGTAGTGCAGCTTATATAGGCGCTGGCACTTTACAATGAAGTCCCTATAGTCTAGTGGCCGGCTTGGCCGGCTCCGGCTTCCGCTCCTTCCCGGGGCGTTGACGTCATGGAGCCGTTGAGGCGTAGTGGCATGTCTTGTCCGCCAGCGGGAGTCAGCGGCATGGCGAGGAGATGTCCCTGTCGCCATCATGCTCTGTAGCCGGTACGGATCGACGTATGCCATGATGGCCTGTCCGCCGCGTGGCACTATTGCTCTACAGTGCCCCGCACTTTACGGGAGATGTGGTCAGCGTGGACCTGCGAACCCGGACCACCTACCCAGTTCCTTCTCATGCAAGACTCGCCAGCCTCGAGTCGGTCTGAGGTACAGACCCCAGTCGGATATGGCTTGTAGAAGCCGGCCCAGCCACAGCACAGACGGCCGTAGCCAGGCCGACTAGGACTTAGAGCCAGCCGGCTTCCGAAGCAGCCGGCCACAGCTCCAGCCGGCTGCTCCTCAGCCGGCCTTTGCCGCGAGCCGGCCAACCTCTAGCCGGCTGCTCCGCGTCCATTGCCCTACCCGGGGTCTTCCCCCCGACAGGAATTGTTTGGGAGCTTGTCTAGAGCTTCGACAGGAATATCAGCGGCCTCTGTGAAAAACGAAATAAGAGGGATTCATTAGCAAAGGATAGCATCCGCGAGTTAATAATCAACAAAAGAGCATAAAGGGAATTACCAAGCAAGGCCAAGGATGATTGATGAAGAAGATCATCCCGTTCAATCGCCCAAGCCTCAACGGTTAGCCTGGAAGCTTCTTCATCCTTCAGCCTCTTGTTCAACCCCTCAAGCTCCCTCTTTAGGGAGTCAACTTCCTGGCGAGCTTTGGCAGCTATCTTTGTTGCGCCCTCTAGCTTCGACGAAGAAGATTTGACCTCCTCTTGCAGTCGGGCCTTGTCGGCTTCCAGGGAAGTGTATTGAGAGGCGAAAGCCTCTAAAGACGATATGACTGCTCGAAGATCCTTAGGCGATAAAAAAATAGGTGTCAGACGAAAAACTATTAACCAAGATTTATTCAGGAAGAGCTTGCAGAAGAAGACTCACAGGTTTCCCTGAAGAAGGAGCTGCGGCAGTCGAAGGAGTATTCTTCCCCTTTGAAAGGGAGGAAGTAGTCGACATCTGGGCTGCGGGGGCTGCAGCAGGGGCTGAAGCCTCGGAAGCTGCAAGGTTAGGCAGAACATCGCCAGATTTGGCCTTCTTGGACGGAGGTTCGATGAGACCTTCGTCGATGCGAAAAAGAAAAAATATTGGCAAAGTCCGGAAGAGAATGTGAATGGTAAAGACGGAATACAAATTCTGGGAAAGGAAGCGACGACTTACATATCGAAGAGATCATCTTCGTCGGCAAAACCGCCGGATGACCTCTTCACAGGCAAAGCTTTGGCCTCCTCCACAGCTGCATCAACAAAGGCAGCATGATCAGTGTCGTCATCACGCATTGACCCCGCTGTGTCGCTAATATCGTTGGTTGGGGATGAAGGATTGATAAAATCAGCTTCAGAATTCATCAGATCGTCGCAGTCATCCTTTGGGCTTGTGTTTACTTCAGTATGACAACCTACAGGGGCAGATGAATCTTTTCCCTCAGAAGTATCGTTCGGCAGGTCTTGCAAGTCTTCGGGAGCTATGGGGATCTGTCGAAGCAAAACAAATAAATACAAAGACAATCACATTGATCAACGGAAATAGCACAGTAAAAGTATGGAGAGGAAAATTTACCTCCTTCGGTGGATGATCAGCGTCAAACGGTGGATGGGAAGATATCAGCAGGATTGAATCTTCTTGGCTGAAGAGAGTGAGACGCCGAACTTCATCGAGCAGTTCCATTTCTGATAGTTCGGCGATATTTATCCTAGTCTCATCCTTGGGACCCGAATATAACCACATCGGGTGAGCCCTAACCATGATCGGCTGGACTCGACGCTTCAGAAACACAGCGGCTATATCTATGCCTATCATGGTCTGGCCGTCAGCTTCTTTGATCCGAAGAAATTTATCAAATAACATGTCGACTGCTGGCTTTTCGTCGGGCGAAAGGATATTCTTCCAGGATTGCTTAGGCTTGGCTTCGAGAACGTCGGAGAAGCAAGGAAGCTGAGATTCGATTGATGAAGAATCTCTAATGTAGAACCACTTCAGTCTCTATCCTTGCACAGATTCTCTCATCGGAAAGTTGAAGTAGTTACCCTCTTTACGAGCAACAAACCCAACTCCCCCAATGACAAAGGATCCGCAAGTATTGTTGTATCTTTTCACGAAGAAATTTTTCTTCCACAACCCGAAGTGGGGCTCAATGCCCAAAAACGCTTCGCAAAGGGTGATAAAAATGGCAAGGTGAAGGATTGAGTTGGGGGTTAGCTGCCATAGTTGGATCTCGTAAATTCGGAGAAGGTGGTGAAGGAATTTGTGGGCAGGTAGCGAAAGGCCTCGGTACAAGAACGACAAGAACATCACGGTAAAACCAGCGGGAGGGTTAGGCCGTGAAATCGCACCTAGGAGAATGACATTCCCCTCGTCGGAATAAATTAGTCCAAGGCTCCGAGCCTTCTTTTCATCGCGCTTCGTGGTGGTAGACGCTGGCCAATCGCCAGGATTGGGCCCAGCCGTAGAACTTGACGGCGCTGGCGGCACCGGAGCTGGAGGACCAGCATCTGGAGGACCTCTCTTCGGTGGATTTGGAGAAGCTTTGGCGGTGGCACCGCCACTTGCAGCGCTGGAAGTGACGGTGGAGTTCTTCTTCTTCACCATTGATGGATCTGGGAAGGATCTGGAAAGCGGCGGCGGCGGCGCAGCGGTTATGAGTGGAGAAGATGAAAGAAAGAGAAAGGGGATGCGAGAACGAAGTATGAAAAGGGAAAGCTTGATCTGAAAGATTATAAAGTGCAAAGAAACCTAAGGAATGAGTGGGAACGTGTCGTTATCTCCGATTCATTAAGAGGACCCCCCTTTTCATCATAGATTGCAGAAATCGAGGAGACGCCTTGGTAACTGTACGCGGGCAGCGGTCATTTCTTGAAAACAGGACCACACAGAGGTAGGATGGGCCCGTCAGGTCACGTCTTGTCAATCAAACCGCAGCAGTGGTTGCGTCATCAGTGATGTCATGAAGCTCGCTGACAGCATCCGAAGGAAAAAGGAGAAGCATCGAGTGGTCAACTTAAGTCTACGCACGGATCGCAAGCGTCCGCACCTAGACTCGGGGGCTACTCCCATCGGGAGCGCTGAACGCGCACCCGATAAACCTGAACTCGAAGATATTCCTGTGAAGAAATATTTGAAGAAAAGCTCAGCTCGAGTCTGCACTCGGTCACAAGCGCCCGTTCCCAGACTCGGGGGCTACTCCCATCGGGAGCGCTGGACGCGCACCCGATAAAACTTTTTTGCACTCCAGGATCATGCCCGGGGACTTGATTTTGTGTAGGGTAACAGTGTTTTGCCATCGGCAGTTAACCAAGCAAAGCTGGGCACGTTACTCAATATCCTTTACGCGTTCAAACCTTACTGAAAAGTACAAGCCCTGATTAAAATGTATCGGGTGACCTATGAAAACTTGCAGAAAACTTCGGCAGAAGAAGACGTTCGAGTAGCACAACTTGAGTCTACGCACGGATCGCAAGCATCCGCACCTAGACTCGGGGGCTACTCCCATCGGGAGCGCTGGACGCGCACCCGATAGAAGAAGACGATGCTGTTACAAGATGGACAAGAACAATCAAGGGAGAAGAACGTTCAGTGGAGGCATGCTTTAGTCTCTACCCGAAAAATCTCCGGCTAGACACTCGGGGACTACTGACGTGGGCATTACCCTTCGGGTAACCGACATTGCCCTATCCTGTACGGCCCAACTGGAGGCCCATGAAGATACACGATGGCAAGGTGGGCCACTAGGACGGTGTTGCGGAAGATTCCTTGAAGTGCAAGACGAAGAGGAGCCGAACAAGGAAAGTTTAGAGCTAGGTATTTTGTAAACCTAGTCGTACCCAGACAGATCTCTTGAGACCTGACCTCCTATATAAAGGCCAGGAGAGGGGCTGCCGAGAGGGACAATCAATCTTAGCAACTTTAGCCACCAGAAGTCTAGAGCTAGGTCGCCGTAGCACTTAGCCTCTCAACGAGATCATAGCCGAAACCTTCGGCACCCCATTGTAACCCGATATTTTCATAATCAAGATTAGACAGGCAGGACGTAAGGGTTTTACCTCATCGAGGGCCCCGAACCTGGGCAAATCGCTCTCCCCGCTTGTCTATTAACCGATGTCTCGTGTCAGCCTACAGGATTCCATCAACCCTAGCCCCAATCGGAGGGCATTGCCGAGGAGTACCCTCGACAGTTACCGTTTCTACTGTCCAGAAAAATAAACAAAGTTTGTGGAAACGAGACATGTTGTATTCTTAGAGGACAAAATGATGAGGGGAGCATGGTAGCTCAGAAAATTGATCTTGAGGAGAAGAGGGTGCATGCACCTAATCCGATGACTCGGGAGCCATTTTTTGTGCTAGCATGTGCACCTGCACCGATAATCCCTGCGATTGTGGTGCAAGTGTATGTTATGACTCCACCCATGACAACGATGAGCGAAAATTCCGAACCTGTCCGTCAGGAGCCGAATGAACCATTCGTTGAGCATGAAAGGGAGCAACAACAACCACCTCCAGAAGCCGAGCCACAAGTTGAGGAACAGAATGCTCCAGAGAATGAGGCCCCTAGAAGGTCTACAAGAGCTAGAAAATCAGCCATTTCGACTGATTACAAAGTTTATAACACAGAAACAGTTCATCTGGAAGGTGATCCCACTTCATATGAAGAAGCCATGAGAAACCCAGATTCAACAAAGTGGGTGGAGGCCATGGAAGACGAAATGAGATCGATGAGTGACAACAATGTTTGGGACTTAGAGTATATTCCAAAATGAGCCAAAACAGTGGGCTGCAAATGGGTTTACAAGATAAAATATGACTCCAATGGGAATGTGGAAAAGTATAAAGCATGACTTATGGCAAAAGGATTTACACAAAGAGAAGGGATAGATTACAATGAGACATTTTCTCCGGTCTCATGTAAGGATTCCTTTAGAATCATAATGGCACTAGTAGCACATTTTGATTTAGAGTTGCATCAAATGGATGTAAAGACGGCATTTCTAAATGGGGATTTAGAAGAAAATGTAAGACATGAAACAACCCAAGGGTTTTATCATGGAGGGCGAGGAAGAAATGGGATGCCGCCTAAAGAAATCCACTTATGGATTAAAGCAAGCCTCCAGACAGTGGTATCTAAAGTTTAATGAAACTATTAAGAGATTTGGATTTAAAGAAAATATTGAGGACTACTGCGTTTATGCAAAGTTTAAAAGTGAGAAATATATTTCCCTAATCTTGTATGTGGATGATATTCTGCTTGCGAGTAGTGATGTTAGTCTACTGCAAGAGACAAAGAAGTTCTTGTCATCAAATTTTGATATGAAAGATCTTCGTGAAGCATCATATGTTTTGGGCATAGAAATTCACCGAGATAGGAAGAATGGAGTATTAGGACTATCCCAAAAGGCTTATTTAGAAAAGATTCTAACTAAGTATAATATGCATAAGAGCAATGCCACACCTGCCCCTATAGTCAAGGGCGACAGTTTTTGGAAATTTCAAAGTCCCCAAAATCAATACGAGCTCGATCAAATGAAAGCGGTTCCATATGCTTCGGCCATTGGAAGCCTACAGTATGCACAAGTGTGCACTCACCCTGACTTAGTCTTTATCACCGGAGTACTCGGTAGATATCAACAAAATCTAGGTTTTGAACGCTGGAAAATGGTAAAGAAGGCATTGCATTATGTGAAAGGCACAAAGAACTACATGCTAACATACAGAAGATCTGATTCCCTAGAAATAAGAGGGTATACAGATGCAGATTTTGCGGGAGATAAAGATGATAGAAAATCCACATCTGGATATGTATTCACTCTCGCAGGGGGAGCTATTTCGTGGAGAAGCTCTAAACAGACGATAGTTGCATCATCCACGATGTATGCATAATTTATGGCATGTTATGAAGTCACGGGGCAGGCATTATGGTTAAAGAAATTTATACCTGACTTGAAAGTGGTAGATTGTATTGACAAACCACTAAAGATGTAATGCGACAATGAGCATGCAGTATTTTATGCTCACAACAACAAGTCGAGTAATGCTACCAAACCGATTGAGGTTAAGTATTATGTTGTGAAACACAAGGTCCAGGATCAAACTATAAGTCTCGTGCATATAAGGATAAAAGATATGCTTGCGGATTCGCTAACGAAAGGCTTACCACCCAGCGTGTTCAAGGAACACGTAGCCAGTATGGGTTTAAGGGAAAGTCTTACCTATCATGGATCATAAGAGGCCCAAAAGAAAAAGAATTTGTTTCGAAACACAGAAGTGTATTGTGGTTGTCTGATTCTATCAGCAATAGAGTTGTGACGATGAAACATGCCATATGGACTGATCCAAAATGAAACGAATAAAATGAAAATATAAAGTTAAAAGTAAAGTTGAGATCAAGGGAGAGAATGTTAGGATGATCTCATTACCGAGTGGGCCCAACGGCCCACCGGGTCCCTTTGACCTGCGCCCTGATCGGGGACGCTCAACCACTATGGTTGACAGGCCCTGTCACAGCGCGCTATATAAAGAGGTGGGGGCTGAAGGCACACGATACGAGGTTCATCGCGCGCCGTACACCCCAGACACCCCTGCCGTCGCCGTTGCCTTCCACCATGGCCGGTTCGACGGGATCTGCGAGCAAAGGAGAAGGTACTCCCTCTCACATCTCTCTCGGTTCTCTCTCATTATCAATAGATCAAGGCATAGTTCATCATATAGTTGTTCTACCGCATAGATATCTAGCCTAGTCGATCCAACGGATCTATCAACTTAATCTCTAGCCGGCCATCGCTGAATCTTGGTGTTTCATGGATTTCTGGCACCAATGTTGGATGCCGATCAGCAGGCTACATTGTATATTTACCTGGTTCTTTACACTTTTTGCTGCTGACAAAAGCTTTTTTACGATCTGTTCTCGCGACTGTGCAACAAGCTGGGAGGCGGCCAGCCCGGGCCATTCCACGTCAACAAAAGATCTTCCCAAGGAAATCATGGACTTCAGTTGCGGGGGTGAGTGTGACCAGTGTTCTGCCTTTGAATCGCCTAGCGCTGCACTGCCAGAACTCACAAAGCGTTTGGCATAGACTGGGAATGTCCATGGAAGCAGCCAGCTCAAGTTCAGTAACTGGTTTTGCGCACACAAAAAAAAGTCAGACCAAAACTGCCTCAGATGTTTGGCCGATCTATTTCGCTGCATGCCTATGGATTCTTTGGAAAGCTCGCAATGATAGTGTTTACTAAAATTGATAGGAACCAGATCGAGATTATTCGAAGAGGGAATCAAGATAATGAATTGGGCTCTTCAGTTTCAGCCATAGACAGCTCTTCATCTTTTTTCCTTTACTTTTTCTCTGTGATTTTAGTTTTTCTTTGTAAATGTTTTAATTTTAAACAAAACCAATGGAAATGAAGCCATAAGGTAGAACAGAGTATTCCAGCTGAGCTCACAATTTCCTACGAAGCCTGAAACTGACCTTACTCTTAAATCTCAACATATTTCAAGCATGCGACATAGGAACCAATGGGGCTTTTTGTTTCTTAGTTTTCATTTTTATTTTTTTGGTTGTGTGCATCCGTACTACCATTAGAGTGTTGCGTTGTTGAAGAGGCTGAGTGTAATTGGTATCTCTCGGTATTAATATATTTCCTTTATCGAAAAAAGGAAGGGTATATGGTACTAATTAACCAAAAGATTTACTTGATGTATGACATTTTCATACTAAGGTAAAGATTCCAATCTATTTTCAGTTTGTCTCCTATAAGGGTGATGTACACAATGCAGTTTCAGTAGAGATGAACCCAACAGACAAGCTAATTAAGAGGCTCAAATAATCAGTAGCATTGTTATTTAGTCATTATCCAAACCTGATCTTACCACCATGCATTGAATTGAACAACCATGCTTCTTGTTCATAGGTTCCGCCTCAAGGTTGGATGTAAAAAGGAAGACAAGTGAACTTTATTTGCAGCAAAAGATGTTCTAGAAATAAGTAAACCGCAGCAGCCGGCCACGGCCGATGACGCGCAGCCGTGCCGCGCTTTCTTGGAGGAGCCGCACGCGCCTGCTGTGCACAGCAGGGCCGGAGTGCCGCGGTGCTGGAGGAGGTGCACACGGCCGACGCACAGCCGCGCCGGCCTGGCGTCGTCTTCAAGGAGGGGCAGCAGACCCTGGTGGTCTCGCCTACACAGGCGGACGGGATCTTTGGGCCTGCGGTACCGCCTCCACGAGCGGAGGGGCATGCTGGGCCGGGGAGCTGGCTAGCCCCCCATGGGGCCGCGTACGCTCCTTCGTCGACGCCGTCTTCCCCCGCGAAGGGGGGATCACCACCGGTTGGTTCGGTACGGGGGGCTACACCGCCTTCTACCCCTGTATCGCCGGCCTCTTCTCCTGCTTCGACGGGTTCTTCACCGTGTTCGACTTCTCCATCGCCGGTCTCCACCTTGCAGCTGCCTCCTCCCACTGTCCCTCCTCCCGTTGTTCAGCCGACGGTGAGGCGGAATGGGAGGTATGTACTTGCGGATGATGGGGCGGGGGCTACGGATGAGGACGTCATGCAGAGAGCCATGCGGCGCAAGGAAGAGAAGAATCTCGACACGGCTGGTACTAAACAATCATCCAAGTCTTTTAATTCATTTTTAGATTCTCGTATTTCTTCGAATTTGAGTAGTCTAGGTGTTTCGTTGGGTAGTCGGTCTGATGAGATTTCGATTTCGGCTAATGTGTTGAAAAAAACGGAGCTTGACCGTTTAACGGTTGTTCCGAATGACTCCACCGGCCTTGAAACTACCATGGTAGACGATGATGAAGAGGATGACATCCTAGATGGTCAGCTTCTCTCGGCTATCATTGGTAATATTACAGAAGTCGATTTAGAACACTCGGAGCTTAGTTCAGTTTATGATCTAAAAGCTTCTGCACGTGGTTCTCGATCGTCGGCTGGAAAGAAATCTCGTAGATATGGCAAGAATACTAAATCTAAAATAGTTTCTCAATGAATGGCATGTTTCGAAATAGCAGCGGTCTTGGTGATTTGGCTAAGCATTCTCACATTACCGATGGTTGTAGAGATTATGATTTAGATTTTCTTGCTATATCGGAGACGGGTAGGCGGAATTTCTCACAGAGTTTTCTCGACAGTTTGTCAGGCGGGATTAACTTTCAGTGGTTTTCTCGACAGTTTGTCAGGCGGGATTAACTTTCAGTGGTTTTCTCGCCCGCCTCGTGGTAGGTCCGAGGGCATCTTACTTGGCGTCCGCATAGACACTATGACTGTTTTAGCTAGTTCTGATGGAGAGTACCACATTAAGCTCGACATTCAGAATAAAGCGGACGGTTTCATTTGGAGTCTGGTTGTTGTGTATGGTGCCGCCCAAGATGCTTTTAAGGCTGATTTTTTACGTGAGTTGGTAAATCTTACAAAAGATAATCCCTATCCGATTTTGATCGGAGGGGATTTCAATTTGTTGAGATTTCCACACGAAAAAAGTAAAGGCCATTTTGACGGACATTTGCCTTTCTTATTTAATGTTGTTATTGACAGCCTTGACTTAAGAGAGGTGTTTATGTTCGGTCGACAGTTTACTTGGGCCAACAGCTTGCCTGAACCCACATACGAAAAACTAGACCGCGTGTTGATGGATACCGAATGGGAAGATAAATACCCTATGGTGTCAGTCCGTGCACTAGAACGTATTGAAAAAAATTCTGACCATGCTCCTATCCTCCTAACTATTGGGAATCCCCGATCCGTTTGTAAACGGCCGTTCAAATTTGAACTTGGCTGGCTACATCGAGAGGGGTTCCATGAGATGGTTAAGACGGTTTGGGAAAGACCGATTGGTGGTAACACTCCAATTTTGAGATGGAATAATAAAATGCGCGCAATGCGTAAACATCTCTCTGGTTGGGCTGCCCATATGGCTGTTGGGGGGATGACCCCCGGTAGGCCAAAGGCCTGCCAAACCGGATGGTTTGGAGTATCAAGATACCAGTTTAAAGTTTATTCCGGGCTGTGAAGCTGTGCTTTTGGCTAAGTAAATCTATATCGGTATCCCAAGAGGGGTATGCCGGAATGAGCTAAGAAGGTACCGGATCACCGGTACCTGCTACACTGTAGCGCGTCGGCAAGACTGGTCAAAGATTCTCCAAGGAGCTAGAGGACAAAGATGAGCGAAGCACTCCAGCTTTAATCGAAGCTCTGGGGCTAAAGAAGATGATGACGTAAAAGGTACCGGGGTACGTCAGCCTCCCTGATTAAAGAGATACCGGTGATGCCGGTAGCTAAAGAAGCTTTGTAAAGTAGTTTGTCTAGTCAAAGATGCCATTAGGGTTTCTTAGGGTTTCTTCCCCTGTAAGCCACCCTCTCCCCTGTATAAGGAGAGGGGGCACACCCCATCGCGGGCATGTCCTACCTTGTATCCAAAAACCTGTAACCTCTTATGGTCAAGGAATAGAGAGATCTAAAGGGGAAATAGTTCTTGTGTTCTTCATCTTCTTCCTCTGGCCAAGGCCAAGTTCTTAGGAGATCCATCTGGAATCCATCCCATCCTTACCAAAATCCTCACCCGAATCCTCTAGCGCCCATTCGGCCCCAACTTAAGCCATCCTATGAAACAGACCGGGATTACCTGACCCGGTGGAATTCCACAAGAAACTCCTGTGAAGGGGTGATCGAGGCACAAGCCATTGCTTGGTTTTGCAATGGATGCCGGAGAGGTTCACCGTTGTGGCAAAAGTTGCAGCGAAACATGCCGGTAACTCTGGCGGAAATGATACGTGGGGCAGATAGCTACGCATTGGGAGACCCAATGCAACCGGCAGTGCAAGCCGATCCGGCGCAAACGAGCCAACCGCGCCAAGATCAATACCGGGATAACCGGCACAACAAAAGAAGGGAAGATTTTCCGGATCGAAGGTATGGTCCGCAGCAAGTAGCCGCGGTGCAAGATAATTCTGGCGCCAGCGGAAGCCAAAGGGAAAAAACTGGATCGCAGCCGTGGGCGGGTCCTAAAAAACAATGGGTTGAAAAGAAACCATGTGGAGAGAAAAAGAATTGGCAAGAACATGCAAGATACACCATGGAATCGGCAATGGAACAACCATGCCGGTGGCACACTCCGAATCCGGCGAAGCCGGCAAACCATCTGACAAAAGATTGTTCCTGGACCAAGTACTTGATGTTGAAAGGTGCGGTAAAAGATGTGCAAGCACAAGGCTGTTCTACGATACTGCCACCCTCGCAAGACATGTTGCGGCAACACTCACTACCGCCACCACCACTTACCGGAGCGAATGCTTTACCGGTACAGCCTCAGCCAAACCGGCAGCAGCACCAGCAAGTTCATCAGGTGGAGGATGGTAATGACCAGCCACCACCGCCGGCACCTTTGGGCCGGAATGTTTACAAGGACCCGCACTTGTGCTGCGTTGTGTTCCTTACTGAACCAACCGATAGACAAAGCATGCATCGTCGTTCCATGGAAGTGAACGCGGTGATGTCGGCAGTTCCAAAATACATGTTGTGGTCAGATCAGGAAATTACCTTGTCGTTCAAGGATCACCCAAAAATAATGCCAAATCCGGGTGGTTATGCTCTTGTTGTGGACCCAATCATGCATGGGCCAACGATTCGAGTCAAGTTCAGCAAAGTGCTGATAGACAATGGAAGCAGCATAAATATCATGTACCGGCACACGATGCATACGCTGGGGATAACAGAAAACATGCTACAGCCAACTCGCACAACATTTCACGGAATCGTTTCGGGCCTGTCCTGCGCGCCAGTGGGAAAAGTCCGGGTGGATGTATCATTCGGAGGACGTGACAATTGCCGGGTTGAAAACATCGAGTTCGAAGTGGTGGACCTGGACAGTTCTTACCATGCACTATTAGGGAGACCGGCATATATTGGCAGCGTTCATGGCCACAACTCATACGGCGTATCTCAAGATGAAGATGTCGGCACCTCGTGGACCCTTAACTGTGGTGGAAACTACAAAGTCTCACTGGAAACCGCCTTCCGCTGGATCAAACCTGGCAGAATCGCTGGTGATCGCAGAGGAAAAAAGAAGGATGCAAACTGCAGTTGCGCTGGCTCAGTCCTCACAGTTGATCTTAGCGGCAATGAGTGGCAACTTGGGCACACCGGCATTCAAGCCGACAAAAGAAACAAAAGACATCGTGCTGGACCCAGCTTACCCAGATCGTACCGTTCGTATTGGTGCCGGCCTGAATGAGGCATAGGAAAGCGCGCTCGTCAGCTTCCTCCGTGAGAATCGGAATATCTTTGCCTGGTCTACTGATGACTTGGTAGGTGTTCCGAGGGAGATAGCTGAGCACTCTTTGAATGTCCGGAAAGATGCTAAGCCGGTAAGGCAGCCCTTACGCCGGTTCGCTGAGGATAGGAGAAAAATCATTGGAGAAGAAGTGACAAAGTTGTTGGTTGCCGGTTTCATCGTGGAAGTACTGCATACTGAGTGGCTAGCCAATCCGGTGCTGGTCGAGAAGAAAAAAGAAGAGGAACCCAAAGCTCCAAAGGTGTGGCGCATGTGCATCGACTACACCAACCTGAACAAAGCTTGCCCAAAGGATCCTTTCCCTTTACCCCAGATCGATCAAGTGATTGATTCCACTACTGGTTGTGAGCTGTTGTCTTTCCTGGATGCTTATTCCCGGTTTCCACCAGATTCCCCTGAAAAAGGAAGATCAAATAAAAACTGCGTTCATTACCCCGCACGGGGCTTATTTCTATGTCACTATGTCTTTCGGTTTGCGCAACGCTGGTGCAACGTACCAGCGCTGTATGCAAAAATGCTTGTTTGATCAGATCGGAAAAAATGTGCAAGTCTATGTGGACGATGTCGTGATAAAACCTAAGGTAAAAGAAACCTTGATCGATGATCTTAGGCAAACATTTGATAATTTAAGAAGGTTCCGGATGAAACTCAATCCGGCAAAATGCACCTTCGGTGTCCCTGCCGGCAAGTTGCTTGGCTTTCTTGTATCAAGCCGGGGCATTGAGGTTAATCCGGTAAAAATCCGGGCCATCGAAAGAATGACTATACCACAAGATCTCAAAGATGTGCAAAAATTTACCGGAAGCTTGGCGTCGCTAAGCCGGTTCATAAGTAGGTTGGGAGAAAAAGCTCTGTCACTCTACCCTTTGATGAAAAAATCCGATACGTTCGTCTGGACCCCTCAGGCAGACGCAGCATTTAAAGAGCTAAAAACAATGCTAGCCACAGCACCGGTGTTGGCTTTGCCTTTGGAAAGGGAACCCATGTTGTTGTATATAGCGACAACTAACCGGGTCGTGAGTGTTGTGGTTGTGGTGGAAAGAGAAGAGGAAGGAAAAACCGTGCAGAGGCCGGTATACTACCTGAGCGAGGTGCTCTCCCTCTCAAAACAAAACTACCCTCACTTCCAGAAAATGACCTATGGCGTGTTCATGGCCGCCACGAAGCTTAAACAATACTTTGAGGAGCACCCCATGAAGGTGGTGAGTGAGGCGCCCATTTCCGACATCATGTGCAACAAAGATGCTAGCGGCAGGATTGCCAAATGGGCAATTCAGCTGTCACCTTACGTACCGGTATACGAAAGGAGATATGCCATAAAATCACAAGCTTTGGCTGATTTCCTGGTCAATTGGGCGGAAATGCAATACAAGCCACCAGAACAGAAAATAGAGTATTGGAAGATGCACTTCGATGAATCCAAACTCAAAGAGGGTCTGCGTGCCGGTGTGGTACTCACCTCACCTAAGGGAGATCATCTCCGGTATGTTCTGCAAGTGCATTTCAGGGCATCAAACAATGTCGCTGAATACGAGGCTCTGATCCATGGACTTAAGGTCGCAAAAGAAATCGGTGCACACCGGATAATTTGTTACGGTGATTCAGATCTTGTGGTGCAACAATGTTCCGGAGATTGGGACGCAAAAGATGCCAACATGGCCTCGTACAGGTTTCACGTGCAAAAGATTGCCGGGTTCTTTGAAGGGTGCGAGTTTCACCATGTGCCGCGGGCTCAAAATGAAGCCGCGGATGCTTTATCCAAGTTGGGCTCATCCAGGCAGGAAATTCCTCCCGGAATAGCCTTGGCTCACTTGAGGATACCATCGATCAAACCAAGTCCGGAATCGGAATCAATTTTCGTACCGGAGTCACACGTTGTGCCAATGGATATTGATGAAGGAAACCCGGGGACTGTTCCGGTAAACTCGGGGACTGCGATGTCCATACCGGAAGAAGCAATGCTAGTGGATAGCATGGAGATAGATGTACCGGTATTTCTGGTTCGAGAAGCACCATCTTGGGTTAAACCTATTAAGGAATTCCTGATCAACGGCACCTTGCCGGTTGACGAAACTGAATCGAGAAGGATCCAGCAGAGGTCCAAAGCATACACCATCATCAATGGCGAGGTGTACAAGAGAAGTGTTACCGGTGTCCTCCAAAGGTGTGTGGAACTGGAAGAGGGAAAAGAGATGCTGGTGGAAATTCACCAAGGGGAATGTGGGCATCACGCTTCGTCAAGGGCGCTGGTGGCAAAAGTGTTCTGGCATGGGTTCTACTGGCCCACTTCACTGGAGAATGCTGAGGATTTGGTACGAAAATGCAACGGGTGCCAGAGGTACGCCAAGCAAAATCATACCCCAGCATCCGGTTTAAAAACTATACCGTTAACTTGGCCGTTCGCTGTTTGGTGCCTTGACATGGTTGGCCCATTCAAAACTGCAAGGGGAAGCATGACCCACATCTTGGTAATGGTGGATAAGTTCACCAAGTGGCTGGAAGTGAAGCCTATCGCAAAGTGTG
Organism: Lolium rigidum; assembly: GCF_022539505.1. NCBI lineage: Eukaryota > Viridiplantae > Streptophyta > Magnoliopsida > Poales > Poaceae > Lolium > Lolium rigidum. Next base: position 164,822,415 of record NC_061514.1, read on the forward strand.
ATGGGCATACGGCGGTGAAATTCCTGAAAGGTGTAATCTTGTGGTATCGTTACCCGCACAACATTATCACTGACAATGGCTCGAACTTTGCACAAGGAGAATTCAAGCGATTCTGTGAGGATAACAACATCCGGTTGGATTTGTGCTCAGTGGCACACCCGCAAGGCAATGGCCAAGTGGAAAGAACAAATGCGCTGGTACTTTCCGGCATAAAACCAAGGCTCATTGAACCACTCGAAAAGACACCGGGATGTTGGCTCGATGAGTTGCCATCAGTGTTGTGGAGCATAAGAACGACTCCAAACCGGTCTACCGGATACACTCCATTTTTCATGGTTTATGGGGCAGAGGCCGTCATACCAACTGATATCATACATGATTCACCAAGGATTCGGCTCTATACCGAAGAAGAGGTAAAAGAGGCCCGAGAAAACGATGTGGACTTGCTAGAAGAGGCAAGAGAGCTGGCTTTGGCAAGAACAGCCATTTACCAGCAAAACCTCAGGCGCTATCATAGCCGGAAGGTTAACCCGAGGGTGTTCCGGGAAGGAGATCTGGTGTTACGCCTAGTGCAGCGCACTGAGGGACGCCACAAACTTTCACCTCCATGGCAAGGACCATTCATTGTGAGCAAGGCTCTGCACAATGATGCCTACTACTGAATCGATGCACAGGAATGGAAGGAAGGAAAGGCGGACAAATCCGGAGATGAGACCAAGCGTCCGTAGAACATAGCTTTGTTGCGTCCTTTCTACTCCTGAAGTTGTGGTGTAAGACGTTCCTTTTTTGTACCTTATTTGCTATGAATAAAAGATGCCGGCACCTCGAATGAATCTCGGGGACTGCCTCTACCGAAATTGCATGTAATGTGTTTATTTTTTCAGTTTACCGGTTGCTTGTTGAACATTTTTTCTTTCCGGTTTAGTAACGTGCTAAACCTTCCGGAGTCTTCGACTCTGCTGCTGTCCGCAACCCGGCTTCATGGCAAGCAAGATAAACCGGAAGGAACTAAGCACGTGAAACACGAAAAGAAGAAGTGGGAGCAAACAATCCAGAATGATTTAACTAACCCCGGTTATACCGGTTTTTTGTGAAAAAATTCGAGTTATTTCTAAGTTCAAGAAAGTGTTCGCTTAGCAAAAGAACTTTGTAACTCATACGCCAAAATACGCAGAGAGGTAGGCAGAGGCAAAGTAAAAGAACCAAGTGTGCATCAGATTGGACGCGGAAACGATTCCGGAATCTTCACAGTGCAAGATAAAAGCAAACAACAAAGGCAAAATGCTAAGATAGCAAACCAACATAACTTGATAAGTTACCGGTATAAGGTACCGGCACGATAATTTGTAGCACAACCAAGGAAAATGCTAAATGTTATCTTACATCAAAGACCCCGGCATACCGGGGTAGAATTTAACAGACATTGTTTCATAAGCCAACAGATACAACGGAGGCAGAGTGAGAACACCTAAACAACAGGGGCTTCAGGAGGAGCATCACCCGCTTCAGGAGCCTCCGGAGGGGCATCGCCAGCTTCCGGAGGGGCATCGCCTTCTCCGGCATCCTCATCTTCCTCATCCTCTTCTCCTTCGTCGTCAGTGAGCGCGTCCCTAACATCGGGAGGAGGAGGAATGAAGGTGCGGATCGGGGCGTACTCCGCTATCCAGTAGGCGCGGTCCTTCCGCTTCGCAGTGAGGACTGGGTCCTTGTCGGTTGGAGCGTCGCCGCGGAGGCTATGGAGGGCATCCAGGTCTAGCTCTTCGTACCAAGAGCAGGCGATGCGAAGCGCAGCGTCTGCTCCGGCACGGGCCGATGAGCACTGCCACTCCCGGATCCGGCATCCTTCAGGCGTTCGGAGGTGAGACTCGGGTTAGCCGAGGCACCTCCTCCCCAGGCCACAGCACCTTGAAGATCTGGATGGCCACATCCGGTAGATCGACAAGATGTCGGTCCACGGCGCGCATGTGCTGGATCCGGGCGGAGAGCGCGACCAAGTGGTCATAAGCGTCCCAGGGAGCTTCCGGGTTGCTCATCGCGTGCTCAGCTCTGCGCTCCATCACCTTCTTGTGCGCGTGCGGCTGTGGGTCCGGGAAGAACCCTATAAGAAAAGGGAGAAGAAAAATAAAGGACATGTTGCCAGAAGCTGTAAGCTTATAAGCAAAAGATAGAAAGGAAAAAGACTTACTGAGGGCCAGCGCATCGGTTTGCATGACCAACCGGTCATACTCAGTCTGGTCCGTGGTGAGCGTGGCGATCCGGTCTTGCGCTGCCTTCTGCGCTCCGGTCTCCTCCTCCAGCTCCGCCCGCAGCACCGCGGTGGAATCGGTGAACTCCTTCAGAGATTCATCCAATTTAGCTTCCGCTGCAGCCTGGGCCTCCTTCCGCTCCTGGTCATGCCGAAGCTTAGCCTGCACGAGCTGCTCCTTCAGCTTAGCGGAGATAGCCTCCTGGGCGTCCAGAGCTTTACGGTGCGCCAGGATGAGCTGCTCCTTTTCAGCTGGAACCCGGAAAAGAAATGTAAACAGAAAAATAACCGGTAGGAAAAGAGGGGCAAGGCAACCGGAAAAGAAATTCGTACCCTTGAGCGCGGAGAGCTGAGCGGTGAGGACCTCGACGGAAGCTTCCGGAACAGCTGGTGCACAAAGAATTTATAAGTAATGAAGGGGAAATACAACCGGTAAAAAGAAGCCGGAGGCACAGAAACTAACCTTGGCAATGGCTGTGGGCCTCAGCGAGGTCCCGGTGCTCCCACAGAAGCTCCTCGAAGAGGCGCTTCCGGGCGTCCAGCGTGCTCTGTTCAAGAAAAAAATTGCGGTAAGAAGATGCCGGCATATAAAGGAGTTTCGTGCTAAGAGCTATGTTCTAAACCCGAAACTCGGGGACTGGGTATGCCGGTTTTTTGTGTTTCTAAGAAAGTTTCGCACTAAGAACTACGTTCTCAATCCGAAACTCGGGGACTAGGAGGATATATATGTAAGGTTGGAAGCTTGAAAACCGGCATAAATTTAAAGGAGCTTTGAAGTTTGGTGCAACTTACCACCACGTTGTTGTTGGCATCGTGCCACGCGGTGTCGAACTCTTTGACCGCGCGCCTAAGGCGGCCAAAGTGCTGCCCGATGCTCCGGGGGCCCGCCGGGTCCACCACCGGCAGCTTGTCCTTGCCGAGGCCAAGTGTCGCTGGGGACAAATCCGCTTGATTCCACTTCTTAGCGTAATCATGAAGGTGGCCCAGATCGGCTCCTCCGCGGGTGAGCTCGGTGATCCGGCCCAGCTGGGCTGAAGCCGTCTCTCCGGCCACTATGGCGGCGCGGCCGGTGTGCAGTACGAGTGTCTGCGAGCCGGAGGAAGGGGAGCTTGCCGCCGTAACCACCGCAGCAAGCTGCCGGGCGGTGAATGATGTCTACGCACGCTTCTACTCCTGTAGACAGTGTTGGGCCTCCAAGAGCAGAGGTTTGTAGAACAGCAGCAAGTTTCCCTTAAGTGAATCACCCAAGGTTTATCGAACTTAGGGAGGTAGAGGTCAAAGATATCCCTCTCAAGCAACCCTGCAATCGCGATACAAGAAGTCTCTTGTGTCCCCAACACACCTAATACACTTGTCAGATGTATAGGTGCACTAGTTCGGGGAAGAGATAGTGAAATACAAGTAGTATGGATGTATATGAGTGGTAATAGCAATCTGAATAAAATATGGCAGCGAGTAAACATGCAACAGAACATTAAATAAACGGAGATTCGATGTTTGGAAACAAGGCCTAGGGATCATACTTTCACTAGTGGACACTCTCAACATTGATCACATAATAGAACCACTCTACACTCTCTTGTTGGATGACAAACACCATTAATTGTGTAGGGCTACAAGAGCACCTCAATGCCGGAGTTAACAAGCTCCACAACATTCGATGTTCATATTTAAATAACCTTAGAGTGCAATATAGACCAACGCAATTATACCGAGTACTAACATAGCATGCACACTTGTCAACATCAGCTATGAAAGGGGGAATAGATCACATCAATACTATCATATTAATAGTTAACTTCATAATCTACAAGAGATCACAATCATAGCTTATACCAAGTACTACATGATGCACACACTGTCAACATTACATCATGGAGGAGGAATAGAGTACTTTAATAACATCACTAGAGTAGCACATAGATGATATTCAACTAGATCACAAAGAGAGAGAGATGAACCACATAGCTACGGTAGAGCCCTCAGCCTCGGGGGAGAACTACTCCCTCCTCATCATAGGAGACAGCGATGGCGATGAAGATGGCGGTGATGTCGATGGAGATGACTCCGGGGGCAATTCCCCGTCCCGGCAGGGTGCCGGAACAGAGACTTCTGTCCCCCGAATTGGAGTTTCGCGATGGCGGCGGCTCTGGAAGGTTTTCTGGTGTTTCGTCAATCGGTTAGTTCCGGAAAACGCATCAAAACGATATAAAGTGTGAACAAAACATGTAGGTATTGTCATAAAACAAGCATGGAACATCAGAAATTATAGATACGTTTGGGACGTATCAGTGAACTTGGTGCCCTCTGATGGAGTTGGCTTGGTGGCGGCGGGCTCTCCGGTGGAGCTTGCCGGAGGAGGCGTTGGCGTAGTCTTGGGTGGAGCAGGAGCTTCAGGCGCGTCCTTTGCCGGAGCAGAGCTTGCTGGCGCGGAAGAATCCGGCACGGTCTTAGAGGGGGAGGAAGCAGGAGTCTTCTTCTTCTTCTTGGGAGCAACGGGAACCAGAGGTTCCGCCGTCCCGGCATATTCGTTGCCAGCGCCGGTGTTGCTGGCGCCGGTGTCTTGGGCTTCTGGAGGGGAGACGTTCTCCTCCTCCGCACGGTGGTCTGAAGGTTCAGGGGCCGCATGCCCCGCACTTGTGGTGCCTCCCAAAGGGGGAGGCAGGAGTTTTGCCGGCACCAGATGGTGCCGGGCTTGCCTGAGGAGGAGGAGAGGCCCTGGTGGCCTCCTCGGAGCTTTCTGGCCTCATGCCGGTGGCGCTCTTGGTGAGCTTAAGCGCAGCCCTGAACGAAGAGAAAGAAAGAGTTGGAAAAAGCAGTCGGAGAAAAGTTCACATAACAAAAGGAAAGACGAAGCGGAAGCTTACCCGGAAGCAACCGGCATCTCTCGTTTCCGGTAACGCTTGGTGGTGACCAGTTTCCTGCCAATTTCCTGCCGGGAGCGCTTGGCGGGAGGAGCTTGGCTCGAACCGGCGTCCGGCGCCGGTGCCTTGTTCTTCTTGCCCTGGGAGGTGAGTTTCTCCAGGAACTCCTGGCCAACCTCAGCTTGAAGAGGAACAGCGCGCTCCACAACCTGTGGGTTGGCGCTGGCTGAGGGAGCATCTACAGAAAGGCAATGTATGAGGAAGCGAAAGAACAAAATACCTCAAGAACTGTGACCTCATCGTCAGAACCGGAGTCGTTGGATGAAAAGTTACCGGGGCGCGAAGCATGGGTCCCGCCCATCTTGAGTTGTGTCCAATGCACGTAGGGATCCGGGTCCACCTCGTCCAAGTCACGCTTGCGGAAAGGGCGTCGAGCCTCCGCAGCAATGCGAGGGAAGCGTTCGCAAGCCTGGAAAAGAATAAAAAGATAGTTAGCCACATATAAGAAGCTACCGGAAAAACAATCCGGATTGCTTAAGCTCTTACTTCAGGGGTTGGAGGATTGGTGGAGCTGAGGGGAAGGAAGCCCCACTCCCAGTCCAACGGCATGTCCGTTTGGCAGATTTGCCTGGCCTTGAGGACCACGTCCTCTTTGCTTAATGCGAGGCCTGTGATCTTGGTGGGATCGCGGGGGCCGCACATCTGGCTCATCTTGTGAACCAGACGCTGGAGGGGGAGCACCCGGCGTGAAATGAACGCGCGGATGATGTCGTCGGAACAGATGTTCGTGTCCTTCATAAGCTGCTCCATGAAGCGAACAATCCGGTTGGTTTCAATATGGTTGTTCCCCGGATTGTAGCTCCAGTTGGCCTTCGTGGGCGTCCCGGGATTGTAAGCCGGCAGGTTGGTGAAATCTGTGGCGCCCTTGTTTCTCACATAGAAGAAGGTCTCTTGCCATGCCCGGCATGACTCGAGATCGGAGAATTTAAAGAAAGGGCTCCCTTGGCGGGAGCCGATGATGCAAGACCCGCATTGAACGGGAGGCTTGGGTTTAGGAATGTTTTTGCCTTGGACCGAGTTGATCCGAAGGCAGAAGAAGCGAGCGAAAGTTTCGCGGGTAGGGAGGAGACCTACGTAGGCCTCCATGAAAGATACAAAACAACAAAAGATAGAAGATGGCATTGCCGGGAAGATGATGAGGTTGGAGTTGGTAGAAATCAAGGAATCCTCGGAAGAAGTCGGAGGCCGGAAGGCCGAAGCCGCGCTCGAAATGAGCAAGGAAAACTACGGATTCTCCGGGTTCAGACGCGGGTTCCACCTCATCGCGTGGAATCCGGCAGGACACCTGCTCAGGTATCCTCTGGGAGCGGTACAGCCAGTCGATTTCCGGCTGAGTTATATCTGAGCCCTTCCAGGCTCCGCGGGTGATTGAACTCAAATCCGCTCCGGAACCTTGGCCGGAGCTGCTGGCCTCCTTGCTCCTTCCGGTACCGGCTTCACGAGCGTTGGAGGAAGCTTCCATCCGGGCGATTTCGGCTTCAACTCCGTCGGAGCTCTGATCGGCTGAGTTTTGTTCCTCAAAGGATACGGAGGGGGTCTCGATCTGAAGGCTGCTGGCGGTTGATTCAGACAGATAGTCTTCACTAGACATGCAAGTCTAAAGATACCGGAATCTACCTAAAAACCGGTTTCCCAAGATCTAGCCCCGCGCGAAGATCTACGAGTAAGAGAAAAACCAAGAGTAAAAGGGAAGGTAAATCCCCAACCGGCCAAAGAACTAGAAAGCAAAGGAGAAGAGAGCGAAGGGGCCTTGAGGCTAACCTGGGGCGGCGGAAGACGTGGAGAACGACGGTCGCCGGAGATGCGGTGAAGTTGCAAGCAGTAAAGATGAACAGCAACAAGGAAGAACAGAGGTTGCCGAGGAGCACCCGACGCAGCAGCAGCGGAGGTGATGCAGAGAATCTCTGTGCAGCGAGGCTCGGCGGAGTCGCAGCGGAGGTTCGCCGGGCGGCTGTGCTCTGGTGGCGAACGGCGGCGACGAGAGCGCAAAGGGCAAAGAGCTCGGAGCGCTAGAGGAAGTTGCGAGTGCGGAGAAGAAGATGAGAAGGAACCGCTCCCCCTTAAATAGGGAGGAGAGGTAGTGGGCTGGCAACTGCAGGCCCGCGGCGGTTCGTCTCATGGGCCGCCACGTGGCACAGTGATACACGCGCGGAAAACAGAATGCCACAGGGAGGCCACACGGATCCGGAACGGCGGTGGGGATCCGCTATGGCACATTAAATGCAGGCGCAAAAGCCGAAGGGAAGTGACCCCTGGCACTGGCGCGTCAGAAACAGTGTGCATGTCTCTGACAGGCAGTGTACCCGAGAAATTCTCGACTTCACCGAGGAAGATTTTAATGTCATAGATACCGGAAGGATCCGGAAAGAAAAAGAAAGTCTGGCAGAGATGCCGGAGAATTTGAACCGGGTGCCGGAAGGGTTAAACCGGTACGTTGAGTGACGTGAACCTGGCATGGTCCGTCGAATAGGATCTACCGGACTATACCAGCTTCGGGGACTAATGTTGGGGGGATGACCCCCGGTAGGCCAAAGGCCTGCCAAACCGGATGGTTTGGAGTATCAAGATACCGGTTTAAAGTTTATTCCGGGCTGTGAAGCTGAGCTTTTGGCTAAGTAAATCTATACCGGTATCCCAAGAGGGGTATGCCAGAATGAGCTAAGAAGGTACCGGATCACCGGTACTCGCTACACCGTAGCGCGTCGGCAAGACCGGTCAAAGATTCTCCAAGGAGCTAGAGGACAAAGATGAGCGAAGCACTCCAGCTTTAATCGAAGCTGCGGGGCTAAAGCGGATGATGACGTAAAAGGTACCGGGGACGTCGGCCTCCCGATTAAAGAGATACCGGTGACGCCGGTAGCTAAAGAAGCTTTGTAAAGTAGTTTGTCTAGTCAAAGATGCCATTAGGGTTTCTTAGGGTTTCTTCCCCTGTAAGCCACCCTCTCCCCTATATAAGGAGAGGGGGCACACCCCATCGCGGGCATGTCCTACCTTGTATCCAAAAACCTGTAACCTCTTATGGTCAAGGAATAGAGAGATCTAAAGGGGAAATAGTTCTTGTGTTCTTCTTCTTCTTCCTCTGGCCAAGGCCAAGTTCTTAGGAGATCCATCCGGAATCCATCCCATCCTTACCAAAACCCTCACCCGAATCCTCTAGCGCCCATTCGGCCCCAACTTAAGCCATCCTATGGCATCTGTCTGTTCACCACGACGACAATGGCTGGTATCCTCAAAAAAGATAAGGCTCGTTTATCAAATGTGATTGATGAGCTAGAGGTTGTAGCTGAGGTAAGACCGCTGTCCCCGCATGAGATTGAACTTAAGAATCTGTCCAATACGCAGATGGCTAGTCTTCTTCACGAAGAGGAACTCAAATGGTATCAACGTTCTAAAGCCCAATTCATATTGGAAAGAGACTCAAATACGCGATATTTCCATGCTTAGCCAAAGGGAGACATCGGAAAAAACGTATCCACTCTCTCACTCAAGATGAAGGGTTGATTGAAGGCCATGAGCAACTCAAATCTTACATTACTAATTATTATAAAGGTCTGTTTGGTCCTCCGGAGGAAAGTTCCTTTTCTCTTAACGAGGACTTAACGGATGATATACCCCAAGTTTCTATGGAAGAAAATGGCTTAATAACCGCACCTCATTCTGAGGAAGAGGTTCAGAAGGCAATTTTCAAATGGAATGCAACAAAGCACCGGGGCCGGATGGTTTTCCAGCGGAGTTTTATCAAACTTTCTGAGATACTATTAAACCAGACCTTCTAGATTTGTTCAGTGCCCTGCACACAGGACAACTAGAATTATTTCGTCTAAATTTTGGTGAAGTAATTTTGTTACCGAAAGTTAATGAGGCAGAAATGATTCAACAGTATAGACCTATCTGTCTCTTAAACGTAAGTTTCAAGATTTTCACGAAAGTGGCCACCATTAGACTTAATACGGTTGCGGGCCATGTCGTTCTACCATCACAGACCGCTTTCATGCAAGGTAGAAATATCCTTGATGGAGTGGCGGTCATGCATGAGACGGTACATGAGATGCATACTAAAAAATTAAATGGGGTTATTTTAAAATTAGATTTTGAAAAGGCTTATGGTAAGGTCAAGTGGTATTTCTTACAACAGACGCTCAGGATGAAAGGTTTTTCTTCTGAATGGCGTGCTTTAATAAATGATTTTATGTATGGAGGTAATGTTGCAATCCGGGTTAATGATGACATCGGTCACTATTTCCAAACACCAAAAGGGTTACGCCAAGGGGATCCGTTATCACCAATGTTGTTCAACATTATAGCGCATATGCTGGCTATACTCATAGAGCAGGCCAAGTCTGATGGTCTGATTGAAGGTCTGATTCCACATCTGGCTGATGGTGGTTAATCTATCCTTCAATATACCGACGATACAATTCCGTTTATGGATCACGATCTCGAAAAAGCTCAAAATCTGAAATTAGTTTTGTCGGCTTTCGAGAAGCTGTCGGGATTAAAAATTAATTTCCATAAAAGCGAATTGTTCTGTTTCGGTGATGCCCAAAATGACACAACTCTATATAGAGAGTTGTTTGGTTGTGGGCAAGGCCAATTTCCTATTCGCTATTTGGGTATTCCGATTCATTATCGATGACTTACGATCACTGAATGGAAAATAGTGGAAGAAAGATTACAAAAGCGTCTTAGTAGTTGGAAAGGTAAATTGATGTCCCTGTGAGGAAGATTGGTACTCATCAATTCGGTACTGAAAAATATGGTATTGTATATGTTATCATTCTTCCTAATACCGAAAGGAATTCTGCATAAACTCGATTATTATCGATCCAGATTCTTCTAGCAAGGGGACAGCGAGAAAAAGAAATATCGACTGGTCAAATGGAGTATAGTTTGTAGTCCCAAAGATCAAGGCGGGCTTGGAGTTCATCACTTGGAGGTCAAGAACTCAGCTCTGCTAGGTAAATGGCTTTTTAAGCTTCTTACCGAGGATGGGATTTGGCAAACTATTCTTCGAAGAAAATATATCGGCCCGAAGACGTTATCCCAAGTGGTTGGAAACCTGGGGATTCACACTTCTGGGCTGGTCTCATGGCAACAAAAAATGTCTTTTTTCGCCATGGTACATTCTCCATCAAGAATGGAGCACGGATACGGTTCTGGGAATATGTTTGGTTAGACAATGCTCTCTTAAGTGAACAGTATCCTTCTTTGTATAGTATTGTTCGTCGCGAGGGTGATAGCATTGCCACAGTAATGGCTACCTCACATGCGAATGTGACGTTCAGACGGGTTTTGCTTGGACAAAAGCTATTGGCATGGAATTCACTACTTCAACGACTGGGAGATATTCACCTATCACCTGAACCGGACGAATTTAGATGGAATCTTCATGTAGATGACACCTTCTCGGTCAAATAATTATACAATGCGATCCTTCATTCTGATATACCAGTTGATAATAATAATAAAATTTGGAAGATGAAGATACCATTAAAAAAAATTGGATGGTATCTTCGTCGAGGAGTTATTCTCACCAAAGACAATCTTGTTAAGCGGAATTGGCACGGAAGTACACGGTGTGTTTTCTGTCATCATGATGAAACCATTAAACACCTTTTCTTCCAGTGTCAATTTGCGAGCTTTATATGGTCAGTCATCCAAGTAGCATCTACCATGTATCCTCCGACTAGTGTGACTAATGTTTTTGGCAATTGGCTTCATGGTATCGATTCAAGGTTCAAGTTGCTTCTTAGGGTGGGGGCGCTAGCAGTTATCTGGGCGCTTTGGCTAAGTAGAAATGACAAGATTTTTAACAATAAAAATTGTTCTTTGTTGCATGTCATCTACAGATGTACAGGTATTCTCTGTCTGTGGTTACCTCTTCAGCGAGTGGAGAACCGAGACCTATTTACGGAGGTCTGTACACGGTTGGAGGCTACGGCGAGGGATACTTTTTCCCTACATGGGTGGCAGCATAGTCTACGGATTGAAGCCCCACCTACACCTTAGGCGTCATATGATTCATCGTTTCGATATGTATTTCGCCTAGTTTTTTCTTTTTTTTTGACTTGAGACAACAAAACGGCTGTGTGCATCCTGGTTATGCAGGGGCTGGATGTAATTGCTTTTCAAAGAATAAAGCGTCCTTTATCGAAAAAAAAGAAGTAAACATACATACGTTAGCAAATATGTGCATCATCATGATGCAGAAGCCGGGGTGATATCCTCATTACGAAAAAACCGGTAGCAAATATGTGGGGTTGCATCTCTTAGCCACGCAGGTCCCTTCTCCCAAGCGCCTCCGTTTCTGCTCAGATTTTCTTCCATCTCCCTTCCCCTTCCTCTCCATTCTCAGCACTGCTTTACACTTCCAATACAGAAAACCAGTGTGTGCTCGTGCAGGTTTTCATGTACACCACCGCCATCCCTGGAGGGATGGAAAACACAATGGTGAGATGATAAACCCCAGACCCCAGTCATCGTAAGCCCTCCATCGCTCTGGAGAACATCAGTAGTTGCAAATATTGTTTTTGTTAACCCTATTTAAATATGATTGAAACTAGCTATTACATATCACAAGGTAGAAAATATGTAAGTCTATCTGAAAATCCGCTGCTATGACAAATGGAGCCTTCATTTACATTTTTAACCATGGTCTGATCAATTGATTAACGAGGCTAGTTGACCTACCACATTGAGGTGAATAGCATTAGCAGCAAGACTTATCCATGGAGATTGGAGTTGGACATCATTTTGCAGTACAATCTTGTCAGTTACTGATGTGTCACGGCATTAGTGGCAACATCCCGGTGCATGATTTCATGAAATAGATTGCATGCCTTGCCTACTTCTCCTTCTTTAAAGAAGCAGGACATAACCATGGCATAGGCCACCACGTCTGGGGTCAAACCCAGCCCAGGCACCTCTGAAGTAGCAGATCCACAGCCTCATATGTCTGCTTAGCGTGGCAGAGGCATTTGAGGAGGATGTTGGCCACGAAACCGACTACCTTCAGAGCCGATATGAGGAGGGAGCCAAAGAAGGCAAGTGCTAGGTTCAGGCAGTGCGCGCGACAGCAGCAATCCATGAGGATGTTGTAGGCACACTCCGAGGGCGTCTTCACCAGTGGACCAGCGCGGCACGGCGATGGAAGTGGCGTGCGGGAGCAATTCAACGAACAGCTGATGTGCGTCCACCATGCTGAGAATCCCGGAGCAAACGCGCTCCGTGGCGGCAGCAAGGGCGGTGTTAAGCGCACAACTTGGGGACGGCGATGTGGTGTACGGCAGACATTCGCGTGCTGGAGCAGAGGAGAGGACGCGAGCGGGACGTGGGATTCGTGCTCGACGGCAAGGAGCGTTGCTTCTATTTTTCTTTAGGCGTACTTTCAAGATAGAAGGAGGAGTGAGCTGCAAAACCTATACATCGCCCAGTGCAGTAATATGCTCCGAGCATCTCCAGCCGTCTCCCCGACGAGACCTCCACGACGGCGTTTTGACATCCGGATGGACGAAAACGGTCTAGTTGCGTCCCCGGTTTCTTATTTTCGTCCGGATTAGGCCTTTTATCCATCCGGAGAGCTCAGGCCATCCCGGCCCCCCCGGGGAGCACTCGGGGACTCCGGACGAGAGAAAATCGCGGGAACCGTCTGGTGGCCCCGACCTGTCGGCGACAATGGTCTGGGTTTCTACGGCAATACCCTCGTCTTCCCGATCTATGGCACTACCCTCGTCTTCCCGATCTACGACAATTCCAGCATCGAACTTTAGCTTTGAACTCTCAAGTGGTGCAACATAGACAAATTATATATAATTCGAATAAAATTACATATAAAAACTTTAAAACAAACTTAAACTACTTATTCTTCCTAGATGGCCCCGCCTCATCGTCGTGGCGGCGACGCTTCCGGCTCGTCACCTCCTCGTCGTAGGAAGTTGAGTCCTCCTTGTCGTCAGCGTCCTCAGCCTCTTCGTCCTCCTCCTCCTGCTCCTCCTCCTCCTCTTCCTCGGCCTCTTCCTCAGCCTGCTCCTCTGCCTCTTCGTCCTCCTTCTCGTCGTCATCCCATTTGTCCTCGCTGGCCGGCGGGGGGAATCGTCGCTGCTGGTCGATGCAGCTTGATCCCACCAATGGCGCCATCCAGGCGGCTTTCCCTCGCTGTCGGTGTTCGATGGCCAAGAGAGATCGCTCATGGTTGACAGAGGATGGTGAGGAGAGAATAGATGGATGGCGTCAGCCGTCCGAAACTGTATATGTAGGTCTCTCGACGAAGAGCGCGGCGGTTGCTCTTCCGCGGAGTTCGTGCTCCATTATGGCGGTTCTCGCGACGGTTCCTGATGAGGCGTTTGGGCTCCTCAGACCACTTCGCGGACCATTTACGGCGGTTCAACGCGTCGAGGCCACTCCGACGGTTCCCCTTCCCGGCGACTGCACCGTCGATATGCACGCGGTGGGTGAGCGTCAGCAGGCGACCATGGGCTCACCGCTGGGAAAATGGGCCTCCCCAGGCCACAAAATACATCCATCCGGCGCTAAATAGCGCCGGATTTCGGCCTGGGGAGCCCCAACGGCTGGGGATGGTTAAGGGCATGTACAATGGTAGGAAAGACATGCCTTCTCTTAGTAATCCACGTTATCTAGAGAAGACGATAAATATAAGGTGTAGATGCCCCGCACGCTAATGTACAATAGTAGAGAAGGCATGTCTTCTCTTAGTAGTTCCACGTCACCTCGAGAAGACGATAAATACTAGGGATACAATGCATTATTTCTTATTGTCATCCCTTACAATAAATGAGAATTAATTATTTTTTGTAGGAAAGTGTGTGGCTAAGGGCATCTCCAACGCGGCGACCCATCCCGCGCCCGCACGTCTGGATGGGTCCAACCGGACAAAAACATGGCCCAACGCGGCCACGCACCGCAAATGCGGATGGCTGCGGCGTCCGGAATGACGCAAACCCGGCCCAAATCTGGGCCAGGTTTGCGTGGCCGCGGATGGCACGCCACGTCCGGATGCTCGCCTGCTCGTCTCCCTTGGACCCACCTGTCGGTGACCAGAAGCGACGGTCCGCCAGTCCACTCCCCACTCCAGTGTCCACTCTCTCGACGCGCAACCGCCGCCATGGCCCCGAAGCGACGGTCCGCTCCCGGAGCCAACGACGGGGAGGCCAGCAGCTACAGCAGTCCTCCGCCGGCGCTGCGGGCCGGAGGAAACCGTGGCGGTCTCCACATCGGAGAGGCCGCCCGCGGCAGCGCGGCATTGGCGCAACCGGTGCCGCTGTTGATGCATCCCAAGCCGGAGTCGTCGGAAGAGGACCCCGACCTCCGCGCCACTCTAATAATATCGGCGGCGGAGGAGGAAGCGAAGTGGCCGCAACTCCAAGCGGTCCTTCGCACCTCCGCGATGGAGGAGGAGGCCCGGCAGGCGGTCAAGGACGCCGAGGCCTGGGAGTTGTTCGCCCAGGTCCATCGGGAGGAGGAAGCGACGCGGCGGCGCGAGGAGGCCAGGCTCCGCCGCGAGGAGCAACAGCGCCAGGAGGCCACGCGCCGCGCGGAGGAGGGGAGGCGCCAGCAGGCTAGGCGCCTCGCCTGGCATGAGAGGGAGCAGCGCCTCAGGGAGGAGGCGCAACTTCGGGCTGCTGCGGCGGAGCAGCGGGCGGCTCCGGACCCGCACTCCGCCTGGGAGGAGGCCCTGTGGTCTCCGTGGCCGGAGTCCTCAGCGCGGTCGAGCCACAACAGTGCCTCGCCCCCCGGGGACGTCGTCGACGGTGACGGCGACGACGCCCACAGGGACTAGGCCGGCCACTGCGTCCTCGACCAAACCCTAGTAGAGGGTTTTTATATTTGTTTTAAATTTTAAAGCTCATATAGATGGCTTCTTTTGTTAGTTTATTTGCCCAAAATAGGGCTATGTACAAATATGCTCAAAATAGGGTATATGGTTAATGAATTTCGTTTAAATTTACATTTTTAATTTTTTTTTGTTTTCTTCATATTTGCGCTGCGTCCGCGCGTTGGGCAGCGTGCGACCCAAACGGACACGCGGACGCGGGCCGCTGTCCGGGTGTCCGCGTGGCCACCCAAACGGTCTAAAACGGACGACCCAGCGCGTCCGTTTGGGCCGCACGGTTGGAGATGCCCTAAGGGAAAACAAGTCGTACAATGGGAAAATAGTCTTCTCTTATTTCATAAGAGATCATCTTCTAGTTAAGGGAAGACAACCTTCTCTTTCTTCGTTCTCTCTTCTCCAACTAAGTAAAAATCCTACATGGTAAACGTATGGGAAGACTGACATCACTCCATTGTACATGCCCTAATGGGACGACGTGGGCCGCTTCCCCATAGAGCTGGGTAGCTCTGGTTCACACGGTTTTTAGGAAGTTTCGGTCCGGTTTTCTTTTCCCTTTTTTTATTACGTCGGTTCTTTCCTGGTTCATGCAGTTTTCTCTTTTTCTATTTTCGACATTTTCGAATTTGAGAAAATTTAAAATTCGAGCAAATTTTTCTCAGATTCTAAATTTGTTCAAAATTATTTTTGTTCAGATAAATTTGTTCAAAATTATTTTTTGCTCAAATTCAAAATTTGTTCAAAATTATTTTTTGCTTAGATTTGGAATTTGTTTAAAACTATTTTTGCTCAGATTCAAAGTTTGAAAATTTCGCTCTGATTCGGTAAATCAAAAAATGGTAAAAATTTGTCAAAAAAAATTCTTCGATTCGGAATTTATTCAAAATAATTTTTGCTTAGATTAAAAAAAAATCGCTCAGATTCGGAAAAATCGAAAAATGGTTGTTTTGTTCAAAATTGTTTTTGCTCATATTCAAAATTTTAAAATTTCGCTCAAATCCGCAAAAATAAAAAGAAATGGTAAATTTGTTCAAAATTGTTTTTTGCTTAGATTTGGAATTTCTTCAAAATATTTTTTGCTCAGATTCAAAATTTAAAATTTTCGCTCAGATTCGGAAAAATCGAAAAAAGGTTGTGCATACTAGGATTCAAGCTTGGTTCTCCTCCAACATGGACTAAGGTTTAACCTGTGAGCTATTATTCGAATCATGTAAAACTATGTTACTACTTTTCAGCAAGAGCCTAATGGATCTGTCCATTCGGAATCGGTTCCCTGATAATACTTCGTACACCACGCTGCTGAGCGGGCCCTCCTCCGTAGCGCCCGCGCGCCTCTTGTCTCTCCTTCGCACAGGATCACTACGATGGGCTTTTGTGATCTGTGGCCCATAATATTCCCGATCCGTTTCTTTCGCATATGGTTCGGTTTTGGGCAAAACCTATACACCGACCAGGTCGGTGGCTACCAGCCACCGCACACCCCCTGGTCGGGTATGGGCCAGGCCCATTTGTGGCTGTTTAGCCTCGTTTTTTCTTTTTTCTTTTTTATCTTTTCTGGTTTCTTTTTTCTTTTCTTTTTTCTGTTTTCGGTTTTGTTTATATTTTTTAGATTCGAAATTTTTTATTTTTAAAAAGTGTTCAAATTGAGAAAATGTTTAAATTAAAAAATGTTCAAATTTGAAAACTGTTTAAATTTGAAAATTGTTCAAATTCGAAAACCGTTCAAATTTGAAAATTTGAAAATTGTTCAAATATGAAAATCGTTCAAATCGAAAAATCGTTCAAATTCGAAATTTGTTCATATTCAAAAAACGTTCAATTTTGAAAATTATTCGAGTTAAAAAATTGTTCAAATTTCGAATTTTGAAAAATATTCAAATCCAAAAAATGTTCAAATTTAAAAACTGTTTAAATTTCAGAAAACTGTTCAAATTTTATGAAAAACTTTTTCTCGAAAAAAGTTTTTAAAAGTGTTAGATTTAAAAAACGAAAATATAAACAGGAAAGAAAAAAACAAAAAAGAAGGAAGAAAAAGGAAAACAAAACTAACCTGATGCAATGGGCCGCGGCCCACTAAATTACTGGATCGTGGGGGGTGTGCGGTGCCTTCCATCCACCGACCAGGTCGGTGGCGAGGAGCTCCCTCGGTTTTGGGTTCCGCTAGTACGGGTCTCCGTACCGCGTTCGGCCGGCAAGCTACTTCTTGGATTCCATGGCTTGTTAGGATTCCTGGTACAGGAGTTTAGAGCATCTCCAACAGGCGCGCTATATAGGTCGCGCGGCATAAAAACGTCTGATATAGCGCGCGCGGGACAGAATGTGGCGCTCCAGCAGGAGCGGTAAATGGCGCGGCGCTGTAAAACTTTTAGGGCGCGCGACTTTTTGCACAATCCGGAGCGGCATATCTGGCGCGTCGGCTACAGCGCGCGGCATCGCTCGTCCAAGCGCGAAAAAGCCAACGGCTGAAAAATTCCTCCCGCGCCCGCGCCTTCATTTCCCCACCTACCGCCGGCGCGAAATCCAGCCGCCGCGCCGGCCGACTCCGCCGCCGCCCGGCTCGCGCGCCGCCGCGTCGTAGATCCGCGTCGCCCGCACCTCCTCCGCGGCACGGCGGACGCTCCGCCGCCTCGTGTCGCTCGCGCGGCCGCCAGCGACGAGTTGTAGTCGGCGGTCCTTCTCCGCGGCCCCCTTCGCGCCACCGTCGCGTTCTCCTCCGCGCAGGCGTCGACATATCGTCCTCGTCGTCCTCGAGCTTGCTTGCAACATGGCGCGCCCATGGTGCTCGCCCATTTGCTCGCAAGGTATGAACCTCCGCCGGCCGGCCTCTATAATACTCGCCAAGTAGCTACAAAAGTTCATAGTGAAGTAATTTCATACATATGTTTGTAGAGTTCCTCACATGATTCATCTGATGACGAGTTCGACCAAGAAGAAGAGGAGAACATATCGATACTATTAGCATACCGCGCCGTTAAGAGGCCAAAATTTGGTGGATCGGTGTTCGGTAGACAGAAGTTGTGGTGAGAAAGGATTGAAGGGCATGAGAAGTTGATGCGGTCGTATTTCAATGATAATCTGATTTTCCCCGAAAGCTATTTTCGGCGGCGTTTCCGGATGAGTCTCAACTTGTTCAAGCACATTGCAACGGAGGTCACCAAATATGATCGCTTCTTTGAGCAAAGGAGGAATGCCGCCGGAGAACTTGGCCATAGCACATATCAAAAGGTGACCGCCGCCTTGCGTATGTTGGCATATGGTATATCGGCGGATCTTGTTGATGATCATTTGGCCATGGGAGAGAGCACTTCTATCTTGTGTGTGAAGCGCTTTGTCGTTGCAATTGTCAATGTCTTTGGCTCCACATACTTGAGAGCCCCCAATGCTCAAGACTTGGCAAGGCTTTTGGAGATCAACGCCAACCGGGGGTTTCCCGGTATGCTTGGTTCCATTGATTGTATGCATTGGAGTTGGAAGAATTGTCCAGCGGCATGGCATGGACAATTCAAAGGCTACAAGAAGGATGCCACCATAGTACTTGAAGCGGTGGCCGACCAAGAGACTTGGATATGGCATGCTTTCTTTGGAATGCCCGGATCTTGCAATGACATCAATGTTCTTCAACGGTCACCACTGATGACAAGACTTGCAATGCGGGAAGGTCCATTGGTGGAGTTTGAAGCAAATGGCCACAAGTACAACTATGGCTACTTCCTCGCCGACGGCATATATCCAAGATGGCAAACATTTGTAAAGCCAATTATTCAACCAAGAGGTAAAAAGCAAACTCAATTCCACAATGCACAAGCGGCGACTAGGAAAGATGTAGAGAGAGCATTTGGGATTTTGCAAGCCCAATTTGCCATTGTTAGAGGACCGGCTAGATTTTGGGATCAAGAATGCCTTTGGTATATCGTGACCGCGTGTGTAATCATGCACAACCTGATTATAGAGGATGATCGCGGAAAAGATGTGGATCATACCCACTACGACTTGATGGGGGTTCCCGTGCAAGTGACGAGGTCCGCACATATGATTGCCCGATTCATTGCCTCATACCATGCCATTCGGTGCAACGACACACATGATGAGCTTCAAAAAGATCTCATGGAAGAATGGTGGAATTGGAATGGACAACAATAGTTGCATATTTGTTGTATTTGTTTGAAAACTATGTGTTGTATTGTCTCAAAACCATGTTGTATTGTTGTATGTTGGACGTGTTGTATTTGGTGCGAAGTATTGTTGTGAACAATGTATTGTATTTGGATGGTACAATATATTTGTGAATTTTTATATATTGTTTGATCTTCTTGGATGCATACTTGTGTGTGTTTGTTGTTTGCGCCGCGCCCGCGCGCTGCAAAATGGCGCGTCCGGCGGAGGTGCTATTTTACCGCTCCAACGCGCGCTGCAAAATGGCGCACCCGGCGGAGGAGAAATCGATCCGACGCGCGGCAACGGTTTAGCGCGCGCAGATTTTTGCTTTTGGCGCGCCGCGATATAGTGCGCCCTGCTGGAGATGCTCTTAGGAGAGATCGGTATATAAGCTGGTGGAATTTCATGTCAGCTTCCGATGTGGGATGAGCACTACGGGAAAACAATTCATTGCCGTGCGACAATTCGCACGGCAAAGGCCCTTATTTGCCCGGCAAAGGATTTGCCGTGCGTCGACGCACGGCAACATCTGCACGGCAACGCCCTCGACGGCAAAGAAGACATTGCCGTGCGCCTGACCAAACCGCACGGCAAAGGCTCGTTGCCGTGCGCGCGCTCGTTGCCGTGCGCTCGAGCGTTTGCCGTGCGCGCGCTCGTTGCCGTGCGCTCGAGCGTTTGCCGTGCGCGCGATCTCTCGCCGTGCGTCCCGGAGGCTGCCGTGCGCCCCGACGTTGCCGTGCGCCCGGTCGTTGCCGTGCTTCTCCTCTTTGCCGTGCGCCCACTCCCCAGCATGCACGGCAAAGGATTCTCCGGGGACACCCACTGGCTTCCCGGGAGCACAGGCTTGCGCCACGTGGCGCCTTTGCCGTGTGTATGCACACGGCAAAGTGACCAAATGTCCTTTGCCGTGTGCATACACACGGCAAAGGCCCCTGGTTTTTTCATTTTTTTTCTGTTTTTCTTTAATCCCTGCATTTCAAAATTGCATTTCACATATATATAACATATACAACATATATATTCACCATAGCATCACCAAACACATGAACAACACCACAAATACATCGAGCACACATAGTTTATGCATAACAAGTGCAATGTCCACAAATACATCAAGTACAAGTGCAATGTCCACAAATACATCAACACACATCAAGTACAAGTACAATCCATAACAAGTGTAATGTCCACAAATCCATCAAGACCACGCCATCAACCTTATTGTCCTCCTCCGCTTCCGCCGGCCTCATTGTCATTGCCTTGTGAATAATTATCTATAAGGTTGATGGAATGAACATTTGCATTTGCATTTTCATATTGAACACTTGAACAAGTACAAGTAGCGGGTTGGGCACAAGAGGACTCACCGAGGTTCATGCTCGGATGATGTTCATGTTGTTGACGGTGATAGGTGTCCCGGGGTCCGAGTGGGCGGTGGCGGCATCCACATGGAGTAAGGTGGAGGAGGAAGACTCCCCGGTGGAGTAGACAGAGCCGTACGGCTCATCGGCCAGCTCATCGTGCTCTGCTGCTGCTGCATCATCTGCTGCTCGCTGTTGCATCTGCTGCATCATCCGTGTCTGCTCGCTGCTGGTACTCCGGACTCTGCCGCTCCATGTTCCGTGCGTGCTCCTGGGCCGCCTGCTCCTTCGCTGCCATCTCCTCCTACGTTGTGTTGCCGCGATGTCATTAACATTTCAATGGAAAGCATGTAAAGGAAATGTAGAGACCCGAGGAAGAACATACCTGTAACCGCTCGACAGCTAGATCCGAAGCCCGTGGCCGGGGCTCTACCTCGGGCTGGCCGCTCTTACGACCACGACGGATCCGGCGGAGAGAGGGAACCCTCGGCCGGGTCGACGCACCCGTCACCAAACCATAGGCGGCCATGCTTCAAGCCTTCTCCCGCAAGCACCGCGACCTCGGGGTCAAAGTCCTCGGCCTCCGGATTGGCCTCCTCGCCGTACTTACTGCTTGAACTTGGAGACATACGACGTGCACCGGGTCTCGGATTACGGGTTAACCCACACGGACCCCGTCTCGAGATCGGGCGTCTTCCTTTGCTTCATCTTCTTTAGCACGGCAAAGACGTTAGGCTTCGCTCCTGTCCGACTTCCCGCAAAAGAGAACATGTAATTGAGTGAAGTGACACACCCTTGCGGAGTTAACAAATATATAACATGAATTCAAAGAATGAAGGAACCATTAATTTGCTCACCTCATTCGCAGTGAAGAGAGATGGGGATGTCGCCTTGGATATGCGATCCACCTCGCATCTCTGCCCGCTTCTTCTTGCCCTCCTCGTGCTTCTTGAGGTGCCGGGGGCATGTCCACCACATGACCATCGCACGAAAGCACCTATCGTCGTTGCCGACGTACCGAGGAGGGTTCTACATGCACAAGATAAACCCATTATGGTAAAATAAACTACATGGCGATAAAGAAATCAATAACACATAAATGCAAATACACAGCAGATGCGCCACGGCCGCATGAGCGTGTCGCGAGCGTCCTCCTTACTCATGTGGACGAAGCGGTCGGGCGTGCCGATCGCGGACGCATTGAATACGTGCCTCGTAGTGCATGCCGGTCACCCTCTTCCTTGCAAGCTGGTGTAGGACATCATCGCACGCATTCTCCTTGCCCTCGGCCCTCTTGAAGAATTTCTGCAACCATGCACATAGGTAAAACAAGGGGCATTAGTGCAATTATTGTGAACCAAGGAGAGTGTATGAATGGTAAGAAGTCAAAAGTCACGTACCTGAATTTGGCAACAACCAAATCCGCCGCGGTGCCGCGGCCAAGAGGATCTTCCGCGAGGTCGTAGTGCGCCCACCTCCAAGCTACGTCGCAGCCACCGGTAGGGGAGATTGACTATCCCGAGGAAATACCATCTAAGTAGGCCCCCAAGGATGTTCGAGTACCCACGTGGCGGTCTCGCGTCGGGTCTTCAAACTGGAACGAGCTGCACCATGAAACGACAACATCGAGTATGTATGTGATAATAATTTTGATAATGACAAAATTGCGATAACGAAGTGCCAAAAATTAACATGTACCTCCTTCCATAGGGCACAAGAACAACGTGCCTGTAGCGCCGGCTCTTCGGCGAGGGAGCTGTGTTATCCCACGCCGATATGGCTTCCTATCACGTGGCCTCGGCCTCTCCACGAGCCTGGAACGTACTCGGTAATCCTCCGGCTCACACCACTCTAGGCTTGGATCGGGATCGAACACTAAGTTCCCCAACCCCTCATCTTCCAAGAGGTCCTCCTCGTCCCCCCTCCTCCTCCTCGTCCTCCCCACCCCCTCCTCCTCCTCGGTCCTCCCCACCCACCTCCTCCTCCTGGTCCTCCCCACCCCCGTGGTGCTCCTGGTCCTCCTCCTCGTCATCATCATCGGCCGCGGGAGGGGGCTAGGACTAGGAGTGAGTACCGCGTCGCATTCTTCCTACGCGGCCGCCCTGTGGGAGCGACAGGAGGGGGCTAGGAGGGGGGTAGTAGCTCGGCCCCGCCTCGAAGTCCCTACACCTACCAAGTCCTTGAGCTTCTTTTTAAGACCTCCACCCCTTTTTTTGGCGGCATGCTTCAATCACTCGCAAACACAAATGAAGAGAGTGGTTTATTAGTACGCAATATTGCAAAGAGATAAATATTAGTGAAAGAAACGAAATATAAGTAGATGAACATTAATGAAAGCAACAAATAATGCAAAAGGATGAACATTAATTAGTGGAAGCAACAAATAGCTACCATAGAGTTCTCTCAAACATAGCACGGAGTTCTTACAAATAACCTAGCTAGACAATCTCTATTACACGGAGTTATTACAAATAGGCTAGCCTCACAATTACTACTACATAGATCGGTAGCTCTGTGTCGCCATCCGTGATTGGACCGTGTGTCTCCTCATCGTCATCGGGCTCGGCGAACCAATAATCATCAATGAAACCCGGAGGTGGTCCATCCGCATCGAGGTCAATCCCCGCTTTGAACGCCTCGAGCAAACTCGGGTCTTCGGGGCACGAGACATCCTCGGCTTCATCTTCTGCATTGTCTCCATCCATGCCCGCGTCTTCTTGTTCATCGTCTACGACCATGTCATCGATAGTCGGCAAGCCGATTGTGAAATGGCCGGGAGCCCTTCTTCTCGATAAAACTCGACACTCGTTGCTGAGGGGTCTACGCGGCGGTAATCGTCCTTGTTTGGCGGGGGCGGCCTATTGCGTGAAGGCACCGTCATCACAACATCCCATCCATGTAGACGTTTTGTCGGGTTTCTGCACGCGTACGGGAGATAGAATACTTGAAAGGCACAGGTTGCCAAGATGTACACATCCTCTCCCTTATAAACGGAGTTCCTTTCAACTTCGACCAACCCAATTTCAGGATCCCGTCTCTCACCGACGTGGGTCAAACCAATGGCATTTGAAGACGACGGGATTTAGCCCTTTGTGAAACACGTAATTCAGCTCGTATATACCCTCGACTCTTCCATAGTAATGGAGCCCATCATCACCTTGACATACCACCCCACTATTTATTGTCTTCGCGTTGGGCCGGCTTGTTGTGTATTGATGGGTCTGGAAGCGATACCCGTTCACGTCATAGGAGTTGAACGCTTCTACGGAATGGTCAAAGCCCCTAGCAATTTTTCTTAGCTCTGACTTCATCTCTTTGTCAGTTCTTGCCTACAAGTTTAGCACAAGAAGTTTAGAACGAGAAATGACCGATAAATGTCGGAAGTGCTAGCTAATTTGGATAGAATAGTACCAAATTACAAAACCAGCCATCTGAAACCGAAACCGCCTCCCTTATCGAAAATTTGCTTGGATTCTTCCGGGTAGGCTCCCTGTGGGTATTCTTCCAATGTATAGCCTTGAATTTCCTATACCGATGAAAAGAGGAAGAGTTAGCCACGAACATACGAGTGAATGTTTGCGAATAATTAAATGGTTCGCACTTACTCGATGTACGGCTTCACTTCGACCATGGTGTTTAAGACATACGAGTGGATCAAGGTCCGCTCATGTAGGTCCGTTCGCATACGGCTTCGAGCCACTTGACTTGCCACCAAGCCCCACGAAGATGCTAAGCTTGGGTACTTCTTCATTGTTGGCGGCATTGTAACGGAGGACCGGGTTGTGCTTTGTGGGAATGTTGGGATCATAGTGCTTAGTGGTGAAGTTTGCCACCTCCACGTTCAGGATCTGCCTCGGCTATGGATGCTTCGATCTTGCATTTATTGCCGGTCATTTGACGAAGCTTTTGTGTTTCTCTCTCGGGACCAAACGCCAACGGCCCCAATTCGGGCCCCCTTTAAGCACTCCTCCGCGAGGTGCAGGATCATGTGTTGCATCGGATTAAAAAACCCTGGAGGAAAGATCTTCTCCGGATCGCAAAGCAACACGGGTGCCTCTTCATCCAGCCTTCTCAATCACTTTAGTGTCTAACTCCCTAGCACAAATCCGGCGGAAGAAAAAACTCAACCTCGCTAGCACTCGCCAAGTCTTCTCGGGGACATAGCCTCGAATCATCACCGGCATTATCCGCTCAAGCCATATGTGGTAGTCATGACTCTTCTGTCCTTGTACTCGCAGCGTTTCAATGTTCAGGCCCCTCATCCAGTTGGCTGCGAACCCATCGGGGAAAAACAAGGAGTCCTTCATCCATTGGAAGACCTCCCTTTTTGGGCCTTTGTGAGGCGAGAACGGAGCGTGTGGCTTAGTCCAAGTTTTTTTGGCACCATTAGGTGGCTGCATGTTCAACTCCGGCCTATCACACCACATTTCTTGATCAATTCGAGCCTTTATGTTATCCTTCGTCTTCTCGGTGTCCACAATCGTGCTCCAAATGGCTTCATCGATATTCTTCTCGGTGTGCATTACATCAATGTTATGCGGGAGCTCGAGAAACTCAAAGTAAGGGAGCTTCCATAAGCACGGCTTGTGAGTCCATTGGTGTGTCTCCCCATATCCTAAGAAACCATTCCCATCGGGGCTAGGCCGAAGAGCATCTAACTCGGCCTTGATTTCCGTTCCGGTCTTCGGAATTGGCTTCGGGCCACGGACAACACGGCCTTTCTTGAAACTCTTTACATCACTCCTGTATGCATGCCTCCGCTCAAGGAACCGTCGAGCTTCATCAAAGCATGAATACTTGCCTCCCTTGTTTAGCCGAAGAAAGTCACGGCCTGTCCGCACCGTGGGCAAGGCCACTTCCATGTGTACACCACCCGCGGAACAAAGCACGTGCTCTGGCAGGTCATGCGGGGACGTGTGGTACCACACATACATATCGAAGTACTCCTTCTTTGATGCGTCATATGTTCGGATTCCGCGACCTTCCCAGCCACGAACCAAGTCATCCACCAGCGGTTCCGAGTACACATTCATGTTCTTGCCCGGGTATTTGGGCCCCGGGATTATCATCAACACAAACATGTTCTCTCGATCTCATGCGGACGCCGGGGGAGGTTCATGGGAATAACAAACACCGGCCAACAACCGTATATCTGCAGCCGACATACCATATGGATTGAACCCATCGGTTGATATCGCAATCGCTACGCTCCTCGGGTCACCCGCTTTCAATGGAAATTTCTTCACAAAGTTCTTCCATGCGGTACCATCCGACGGATGTATCATCTTGTCGGTGTATCTGTTTCCTTCCACGGCCCACCTCATCCGTTGGGCGGTATCCTCGGTCATGAAGAGCCGCTGGATCCTCGGTAGAACTGGAAGATAGCGGAGGATATTCTTGGCAACCGTGGTCCGCCTCTTCGACCATCACCATTGCGGTCTACCTCAAAGTACCTAGAGGAATTGCATTTGATGCAATAATTTGTGTCGGCGTGCTCCTCTGCGAATAGCATGCATCCCTTTGGACAAGCGTGTATCTGCTGAGATGACATCTTAAGGTCACCGAGCAATTTGGTCGAATAGTAGAAGTTTTGCGGCAAGAGGTGCCCTTTCGGCGAGAAGGCTGCCTACGATGACCGGAAGTTCATCGAACCCATCTCTGCACAAGTTCCTATGGCACTTCAAGGCCATAAGGCGAGCGATGGCATCTAGTTGGGTAACCTCCGTATTTTCATGTAGGGGTTTCGCGAAGCAAACAGAGCCTCATAATACTCCTTTGTGTTTTCCTCCGGGTCCTCACTTGTCTCCGCATCTCGAGGTGTCTCCACCTCTACATGAGAGCTTTCGGGCACATTACCATTAGCCAAGTTTTCTAAGCACCTATCAAAACCGAGTGTCATATTCCCCCCTAGGTTGAATCCGCCGCACCTCCTTCCTAGCACGTTTCTTTGCCTTTTCTCCATGGTAAGTCCAAATCATGTAGGACGGTGTGAACCCAAACTTGATCGGGTGCATACTCATAGTTTCCTTGTCCTGTGCCTTTCGGTTAGCGCACTTACTACAAGGGCACCAAACACTTATAGGTCCGTTAGGGATGGCAAACGCCCTATCCACAAACTGCTCGGTCTTTTCTCCCCATTCATCGAGTATAGTCCCACTGACTGATTCTGCCATCGTACATCCAGCCACGATTATCCATCCTCTAATCAGCAACAAAACAGACGAATATAGCATTTATATATCAAATACGAAATAAATGCATCATATATTTATTTATTTTACGCGTGCATCAACCTGAAACTCTACTAGGTGGGCTCCTAGCAGCCGCCGGATCCGTAGATTGAGTACGTTCTCCCAGCTCTACCCCGATCCGAGACAGAATTTCGGCAGCACCTCCCCGCTGCTCTCCCGATACACGTCTCGGCAAAAAGCCGAGAGGGGTGTGCATCCGGAGAACAACGGGGAGGCGCTACCGAAATCCCGTCTCGGATCGGGGTAGAGCACGGAGAACGTACCCAACTACGCATCCGCCGGCTGTCCCGATAAATGCCGTAAGAGTTACGGTTCATAATATGCGAGACCACTAATGCATATTTATCCGCGTAACCCTTACGGTCGGGAAGAGACGCCTAGGTATCGCGACGGACTTGGTGATCTAGACACAAAAAAAAACCTAGGTACATGTAAAGCTGGGAGGGCCGGAGATTTATACCCTAGACGCGTGAGAGAATCGTCGAAGAAGATTTGGGACGCTGCCCCCGTCAAACACCCCCACGACGCCGCCCCGTGTCCACCTCAAAGCTTCACCTGCATAGCGAGAAAATATGTCATGCAAGTGAACATGAAATCCCCTAAATAAATTCATCTATACAATAAAATCATCTACACTAAAATCCGGCGAGCACGTCCGGCGAGCCGGAGAGCTTCTTGTCGCCCGCCGTGGTTGTTGAGCAAGAGGCCAAGAGCATGTGGTAGGCACTTCTCACGGCTGCCTTTTCTCATTCATCAATGCAACATATATACACACGAGGTAGGCACTTCTCACATGCCACTCATGCCACTCTTTGACCCACTACTCCACTAACATGCACTAACTATCCCTACTAACCATGGGCATCTCAACTTCTCACCGCGTCGCACGGCAGCCTGCCATCTCGCCTCTTTCGCCCACTCAGCCGAAGCATCATTGGCATACCTATACTTCCCTAGATCGCCTAAACTACATGCAATGCTTGAATAAAAACATGTAGATACATGGAATCAAGATTAAGACTAAGAACCTTACATATGCGAGGGCTCGGGAGGACCGCGACCGCGTGCGCGCAAGGCGGCGACGGCGTGGGGGAGGACTGCAGGAGGTGGCCGGGGAAGGGGCGGCGGCGGCGTGGTCGTGGGGCCGGGCAGCGGCGGCCGGGAGGAGCAGGAGGTGGCGGCGACGGCGTGGGGGAGGAATGCAGGAGGTGGCCGGGGAAGGGGCTGCGGCGGCGTGGTCGTGGGCCGGGCAGCGGCGGCTGGGAGGAGCAGGAGGTGGCGGCGACGGCGTCGTGGGGGCCAACGGCGGCGCGGCGCCTGGGAGGAGCAGCAGGTGGCGGCGGCGTGGGGCCGGGCAGCGGTGGCGCCTGGGAGGAGCAGCAGGTGGCGGCGGCGTGGTCGTGGGGCCGGGCAGCGGCGGCGTGGTCGAGGTGGCGGCGGCGGCGTGGTCGAGGTGGCGGCGGCGGCGTGTGGGGAGGTCGATGCGGCGGCGTGTGGGGAGGTCGATGCGGATGCGTGGAGGATGGGGAGAAACTTTTCTGGCTCAGGACGTCCCGACCGCGCCTTATCCTCATTCTTTGCCGTGCGGCCTTCTTTGCTGTGCGGCAAAGAACCTTTGCCGTGCGGGGCAGCTTTGCCGTGCGTAGGAATGCCTTTGCCGTGTGGCAGGCTTCTTTGCCGTGCGCCTGCGCACGGCAAAGAATTTTTTTTTATTTTTACCACTTCTATAACACTAAGAATTTTATTTGTAAATTATCAATAACATTAAGTTTTATTTGTAAATTATATTAAACTTGTTTTTCAAAATGTGTATTATTTAATACTATATGTTTCATGTTTTTCAAGAAATGTGTGATTAACCATAACCCTAACCCTAACCCTAAATCCTAACCCATTGATCTAGCCACATTAATCATAACCCTAACCCTAAATCATATAACCCTAAATCATATAACCCTAAATCATAACCCTAACCCTAAACCCTAACCCTAAATCCTAACACATTAATACTTAACCATAAATCCTAACACATTAATACTTAACCATGCATCATAAACCCTAACTCTAACCCTAAACCCTAAACCTATACCTAACCATAAATACTTACCCTTTAACCTAAATCTTTGGTTCTCCATGTGTATATGTACTAAACAAACCTAAAAGAATGAAAAGTTACATTGGTGCACCCTCGCGGAGAAATCTAGGGGGTAGACCCGCCGGGGCACACGTTCCATTGTTTTGGGGGAGGAGGGGGATAACGACCGCCGGAGCACCGGAACCCCACCAAACCTTGCATGTGGACCTATGATATGTGTCAAAGTGTGATGCAAGGTGTAATGGTGCAAAAGTAGCTCCCCTAAACCCTAAACCCTAAGCTCGGGAGGCTTCGAGCCCTAAACCCCTCTAAATCCCTAAACCACGACGCCGGAGCTGCAGAACCATGCATCATAAACCCTTACCCTAACCCTAAACCCTAAACCTATACCTAACCATAAATACTTACCCTTTAACCTAAACCCTAGCCCTAGCCCCTAAACCCTAGCCCTAACCCTACACCTAACCCTAACCGAGTAGACCGGGCACACCGGTCGATCGTGTGATAATGGCTCTAGCTGCGGGTATATGTGCCAAAGGGTCCCAATCTTTGGTTCTCCATGTGTATATGTACTAAACAAACCTAAAATAATGAAAAGTTACATTGGTGCACCCTCGCGCGGAGAAATCTAGGGGGTAGACCCGCCGGAGCACACGTTCCATTGTTTTGGGGAGGAGGGGATAACGACCGCCGGAGCACCGGAACCCCACCAAACCTTGCATGTGGACCTATGATATGTGTCAAAGTGTGATGCAAGGTGTAATGGTGCAAAAGTAGCTCCCTAAACCCTAAACCCTAAAGCGGGGAGGCTTCGAGCCCTAAACCCCTCTAAATCCCTAAACCACGACGCCGGAGCTGCAGAACCATGCATCATAAACCCTAACCCTAACCCTAAACCCTAAACCTATACCTAACCATAAATACTTACCCTTTAACCTAAACCCTAGCCCTAGCCCCTAAACCCTAGCCCTAACCCTACACCTAACCCTAACCAGTAGACCAGGCACACCGTCGATCGTGTGATAATGGCTCTAGGCTGCCGGTATATGTGCCAAAGGGTCCCAATCTTTGGTTCTCCATGTGTATATGTACTAAACAAACCTAAAAGAATGAAAAGTTACATTGGTGCACCCTCGCGCGGAGAAATCTAGGGAGGTAGACCCGCCGGGGCACACGTTCCGCTGTTTTGGGGGAGGAGGGGGATAACGACCGCCGGAGCACCGGAACCCCACCAAACCTTGCATGTGGACCTATGATATGTGTCAAAGTGTGATGCAAGGTGTAATGGTGCAAAAGTAGCTCCCCTAAACCCTAAACCCTAAGCTGGGAGGCTTCGAGCCCTAAACCCCTCTAAATCCCTAAACCACGACGCGGAGCTGCAGAACCATGCATCATAAACCCTAACCCTAACCCTAAACCCTAAACCTATACCTAACCATAAATACTTACCCTTTAACCTAAATCCTAGCCCTAGCCCCTAAACCCTAGCCCTAACCCTACACCTAACCCTAACCAGTAGACCAGGCACACCGTCGATCGTGTGATAATGGCTCTAGGCGCGGGTATATGTGCCAAAGGGTCCCAATCTTTGGTTCTCCATGTGTATATGTACTAAACAAACCTAAAATAATGAAAAGTTACATTGGTGCACCATCGCGCGGAGAAATCTAGGGGGTAGACCCGCCGGGGCACACGTTCCATCTGTTTTGGGGGAGGAGGGGGATAACGACCGCCGGAGCACCGGAACCCCACCAAACCTTGCATGTGGACCTATGATATGTGTCAAAGTGTGATGCAAGGTGTAATGGTGCAAAAGTAGCTCCCCTAAACCCTAAACCCTAAACAGGGGAGGCTTCGAGCCCTAAACCACTCTAAATCCCTAAACCACGACGCGGAGGCTGCAGAACCATGCATCATAAACCCTAACCCTAACCCTAAACCCTAAACCTATACCTAACCATAAATACTTACCCTTTAACCTAAACCCTAGCCCTAGCCCCTAAACCCTAGCCCTAACCCTACACCTAACCCTAACCGAGTAGACCGGGCACACGGTCGATCGTGTGATAATGGCTCTAGTCTGCGGGTATATGTGCCAAAGGGTCCCAATCTTTGGTTCTCCATGTGTATATGTACTAAACAAACCTAAAAGAATGAAAAGTTACATTGGTGCACCCTCGCGCGGAGAAATCTAGGGGGGTAGACCCGCGAGGGCACACGTTCCGTTTGTTTTGGGGGAGGAGGGGGATAACGACCGCCGAAGCACCGGAACCCCACCAAACCTTGCATGTGGACCTATGATATGTGTCAAAGTGTGATGCAAGGTGTAATGGTGCAAAAGTAGCTCCCCTAAACCCTAAACCCTAAGCTGGGAGGCTTCGAGCCCTAAACCCCTCTAAATCCCTAAACCACGACGCGGAGCCATGAGAACCATGCATCATAAACCCTAACCCTAACCCTAAACCCTAAACCTATACCTAACCATAAATACTTACCCTTTAACCTAAACCCTAGCCCTAGCCCCTAAACCCTAGCCCTAACCCTACACCTAACCCTAACCGATGGACCGGGCACACAGTCGATCGTGTGATAATGGCTCTAGGCTGCTGGTATATGTGCCAAAGGGTCCCAATCTTTGGTTCTCCATGTGTATATGTACTAAACAAACCTAAAAGAATGAAAAGTTACATTGGTGCACCCTCGCGCGGAGAAATCTAGGGGGTAGACCCGCCGGGGCACACGTTCCATTGTTTTGGGGGGAGGAGGGGATAACGACCGCCGAGCACCGGAACCCCACCAAACCTTGCATGTGGACCTATGATATGTGTCAAAGTGTGATGCAAGGTGTAATGGTGCAAAAGTAGCTCCCCTAAACCCTAAACCCTAAGCGGGGAGGCTTCGAGCCCTAAACCCCTCTAAATCCCTAAACCACGACGCGGAGCTGCAGAACCATGCATCATAAACCCTAACCCTAACCCTAAACCCTAAACCTATACCTAACCATAAATACTTACCCTTTAACCTAAACCCTAGCCCTAGCCCCTAAACCCTAGCCCTAACCCTACACCTAACCCTAACCGAGTAGACCGAGCACACCGTCGATCGTGTGATAATGGCTCTAGCTCGCGGGTATATGTGCCAAAGGGTCCCAATCTTTGGTTCTCCATGTGTATATGTACTAAACAAACCTAAAAGAATGAAAAGTTACATTGGTGCACCCTCGCGCGGAGAAATCTAGGGGGGTAGACCCGCCGGGGCACGCGTTCCGCTGTTTTGGGGGGAGGAGGGGATAACGACCGCCGAGCACCGGAACCCCACCAAACCTTGCATGTGGACCTATGATATGTGTCAAAGTGTGATGCAAGGTGTAATGGTGCAAAAGTAGCTCCCCTAAACCCTAAACCCTAAGCTGGGAGGCTTCGAGCCCTAAACCCCTCTAAATCCCTAAACCACGACGCCGGAGGCTGCGAGAACCATGCATCATAAACCCTAACCCTAACCCTAAACCCTAAACCTACACCTAACCATAAATACTTACCCTTTAACCTAAACCCTAGCCCTAGCCCCTAAACCCTAGCCCTAACCCTACACCTAACCCTCAACGATGAGACCGAGCACATCGTCGATCGTGTGATAATGGCTCTAGGCTGCGGGTATATGTGCCAAAGGGTCCCAATATTGGTTCTCCATGTGTATATGTACTAAAAAAACCTAAAAGAATGAAAAGTTACATTGGTGCACCCTCGCGCGGAGAAATCTAGGGGGTAGACCCGCCGGAGCACGCGTTCGTCTGTTTGGGGGGAGGAGGGGGATAACGACCGCCGGAGCACCGGAACCCCACCAAACCTTGCATGTGGACCTATGATATGTGTCAAAGTGTGATGCAAGGTCTAATGGTGCAAAAGTAGCTCCCCTAAACCCTAAACCCTAAGCTGGGAGGCTTCGAGCCCTAAACCCCTCTAAATCCCTAAACCACGACGCCGTGAGGCTGCAGAACCATGCATCATAAACCCTAACCCTAACCCTAAACCCTAAACCTATACCTAACCATAAATACTTACCTTTAGCCTAAACCCTAGCCCTAGCCCCTAAACCCTAGCCCTAACCCTACACCTAACCCTCACCAGTAGATCAGGCACACCGTCGATCGTGTGATAATGGCTCTAGCTGCGGGTATATGTGCCAAAGGGTCCCAATATTGGTTCTCCATGTGTATATGTACTAAACAAACCTAAAAGAATGAAAAGTTACATTGGTGCACCCTCGCGCGGAGAAATCTAGGGGGGTAGACCCGCCGGGGCACGCGTTCCGTTGTTTTGGGGGAGGAGGGGGATAACGACCGCCGGAGCACCGGAACCCCACCAAACCTTGCATGTGGACCTATGATATGTGTCAAAGTGTGATGCAAGGTCTAATGGTGCAAAAGTAGCTCCCCTAAACCCTAAACCCTAAACGCGGGAGGCTTCGAGCCCTAAACCCCTCTAAATCCCTAAACCACAACGCCGGAGCTGCAGAACCATGCATCATAAACCCTAACCCTTACCCTAAACCCTAAACCTATACCTAACCACAAATACTTACCTTTAGCCTAAACCCTATCCCTAGCCCCTAAACCCTAGCCCTAACCCTACACCTAACCCTCACAAGTAGATCAGGCACACCGTCGATCGTGTGATAATGGCTCTAGCTGCGGGTATATGTGCCAAAGGGTCCCAATATTGGTTCTCCATGTGTATATGTACTAAACAAACCTAAAAGAATGAAAAGTTACATTGGTGCACCCTCGCCGGAGAAATCTAGGGGGTAGACCCGTCGAGGCGGGCGTTCCGCTGTTTGGGGGGAGGAGGGGGATAACGACCGCCGGAGCACCGGAACCCCACCAAACCTTGCATGTGGACCTATGATATGTGTCAAAGTGTGATGCAAGGTCTAATGGTGCAAAAGTAGGTCCCTAAACCCTAAACCCTAAACTGGGAGGCTTCGAGCCCTAAACCCTCTAAATCCCTAAACCACGACGCCGGAGCTTCGAACCATGCATCATAAACCCTAACCCTAACCCTAAACCCTAAACCTACACCTAACCATAAATACTTACCCTTTAACCTAAACCCTAGCCCTAGCCCCTAAACCCTAGCCCTAACCCTACACCTAACCCTCACCGATGAGACCAGGCACACCGTCGATCGTGTGATAATGGCTCTAGTCTGCGGGTATATGTGCCAAAGGGTCCCAATCTTTGGTTCTCCATGTGTATATGTACTAAACAAACCTAAAAGAATGAAAAGTTACATTGGTGCACCCTCGCGCGGAGAAATCTAGGGGGTAGACCCGCCGGGCACTACGTTCCGTTGTTTTGGGGGAGGAGGGGGATAACGACCGCTGGAGCACCGGAACCCCACCAAACCTTGCATGTGGACCTATGATATGTGTCAAAGTGTGATGCTAGGTGTAATTCACCAAATGGTGCATGGCATGGATCCCCGGTCGACATTCCTCACCTTCGGGCGATAACACTTAACGATTCCCGGACGTGTACGGTGAAGTGTCCCGCCGCGGGTATATCGGGGGCTAGAGCTGTGCCAAAGGGTACCACACATGGTTTTCCATATGTCCATGGACTAAACAAACCTAAACCTATGAAAAGGTATATTGGTGGAACCTCGCGCGGAGAAATCTAGGGGGTAGACCCGCCGTCCCGCTGTTTTGGGGGGAAGGAGGGGGACGGCCGCCGGAGCACGGAACCCCGATATATGTGGGGGATGAGCATGGAGACTAATTTTGTATTTCACATAGTGTAATAAATAGTCATCAAAAAGAAAAACTAATTAACAAAATAAATTTAAGTAGTAGATGAAATAAAATAGTTAGAAAAACAAATAAAATGTATATTGGCGCACGGCAAAGGGAGAAGCGCACGGCAAAGGACCCTTTGCCGTGCAACTGATATGTCTGCACGGCAAAGGGGCGGGTCACGGCAGTGCCCAGGCCTTTGCCGTGCGCTGTTTCTTTGCCGTGCGGCTTGCAGGGACCTTGCCGTCCTAGAATCTTTGCCGTGCGCTGTTCCCTTTCTTTGCCGTGAGAAACTTCTTTGCCGTGCGCCGTATCTTTCTTTGCCGTGCTTTGTTTCTTTGCCGTGCGCTGCTCTCATTCTTTGCCGTGCATTTTTGCGTTGCCGTGCGCTCTTCTTGCTACTCACGGCAAAGAAATCTTTGCCGTGCAGCAGCTCACGGCAAAACTTGGCTGCACGGCAGCGCCTGATTTTCCCGTAGTGGAGCCAGCGAACGGGCAACGCGCACGTACTGACCCGGCCGGCCGTGCTGGCTGGACAAGTTAATATTTCTTCATCACACTGCCGCTCACTCACTCCAGCTGTAGCAGCTTGCTCGTTCACGTCTGTCTTGTCCCGGTTGTTTAGGACTGATTTCATTCGATGCTAGAGATAGCTTCCTCAGAGTAGGAAAAAAAAACAAATACGCGGGAGTATAGAAAAGAAAATTGATCAACAGCAGAACGGTGTCGTGCTGCTACATACTTAGTTATCTGGAGAGATAAACGTATATACGGAGTACCTATGTCCTTAATTAACTGGAGAGATGAACGCATATACACTTTGCAGACACACGGAAATACTTGCTAACTAGCGTGGATAGCCAGCTAGGCTCATCTGAATGAAATGAAAAAAAAATACAAAACAGAGTAGGACTGACATAAAAAACAGAAAAAAAATGAAGCTACAAGTCTCGATTAAATATTGTTCAACACAAGAATCTCATGTCTGAAAATAAAAAAATCTCGTCTATTCAGAGAATAAAAAAATTGCGTATGAGAAATAAAATATCCTCAACTTCAGGGAACAAGAATATTGTTTTCGTGGAAGACATCTTTTTTTGGTAGGGAACAAAAGCATTGCTGGGGGGAACACATCTCCTCTAGTCGGGAACAAAATATATTGCTTCCATGGAACAAATCTTGTCTACCCAGGAACAATAATATTGCGTCCAAATAACACATCTCGTCTACCCGGGGAACAATAATATTGCATCCGAGGAACACAACTCTTCTACATGGGGAACAATAATATTGCATCCGATGAACACATCTCCTCTAGTCGGGAACAAAATATATTGCTTCCATGGAACAAATCTTGTCTACTCAGGAACAATAATATTGCGTCCAAATAACACATCTCGTCTACCTTTTATAAGGAGGAACAAGTTGGGGGTATGCCAGGAACAACCATATAGATTACGAGGAACAAGAATATTGCGTCTGAGAAACACTTCTCCTCTAGTCAGGAACAAGAATATTGCGTTCGAGTAACACATCTCGTCTACCCGGAGAACAATAGCCTACACGGAGGGGAACAATAGCATAGACGAAGGAGAACAATTGTCTGAACGGAGTGGAACAACAGCCTGAACGGCAGGGAACAACAGCCTGGGCGGACGTGAACATTAGCCTAGATGGTGGGGAAAACAACCTAGACGGAGGAAAACAACAACGTAGACTGTAGCGAACAAGAGCCTAGATGGAGAATAACAACGGGACATGAACAATAGCCTGAACGGACGGGAACAATAACCTAGATGGTGGGGAATAACACCCTAAATGGAGCGGAACAACATCCTGAACAACGGGGAACAACAACCTGGACGAAGGGGAACAACAACCTGGACCAAGGGTAATAATAGCTTAGACGATGAGAAACAACAACCTAGACGGAGGGAAATAACAACGTAAATGGTGAAGGAACAAAATCCTAGACGGAGAGGAACAACATGACAGAGGGGACCTACGCTTAGACGGTGAGGAACAACAGCTTGAAAGGTAGGGAACAACAACCTAGACATAGAGGAACAACAAATGTGAGAAAGAAGCATATATGAAAAAAATATATAATAGACGAAGGGGAACAACAACCTAAACAGAGGGGAACAATAACCTCAACAGAGGGGGACAACAATCTAGATGGACGGAAACAACATCCTAAACAGCGAGGAACAACAACGTAGATGGTGGGAAACAACAACATAGACAGTCGAGAACAACAACGTAGACGGTGGGGAAGAAAAGCCTAGGCAGTGGCGAACAAGATCCTAAACGGAGCGAAACAAAAGCGTAGATAGAGGAAAAAAAGACCTAAGTGGAAGGAAACAACATGAAAGAAAAAGAATAAACCTAGATAAAAATCTTACTAAAAAATTAGAAATAATAAAAATAAATATGAAAATATGTAAAGAAAAAATAAAAGAATGCAAGAAAGAAGAAATAAAAAAATGTCATACATGTGAAAAGGAATACATGAAAGAAGAAGGATACTAGAAGAGAAAATTTACGGTACCCTGGTACTGCAAATACATACACCGGAGTACCGAAGAAATCTGGCCGTCCATGGAGGAGGCTAACTTAGTCATTTCTCAATTATTTCGGATATTTCCCCTACCATCTCGATTGAAGCCAACAACTACCGATCTTACTTTTTCCATGCGCCAGAAGAAACGAAGAAACCCGGATCCCTCCTCCCAATCACGTAGTGGCATCCCGCCCTAGAGCGGCCTAGCCGATCCATTTCTATGCCGTACTCATCCGCGTCAATTGATCGAATTTGTAGTACTGTATATTATATAGATGATGCACGTTTTGGCGCTTTGGTTTGTGGGTTACAATCCTTTGAACTGTAATGATGCAACAGCAGAATAATAAAATCTGGATAATCCGATAGTAGCAGTTTGCCAATTGATCGCTCCTAAAGATTGTGGAACTTGCTG
This sequence comes from Lolium rigidum, assembly GCF_022539505.1. NCBI lineage: Eukaryota > Viridiplantae > Streptophyta > Magnoliopsida > Poales > Poaceae > Lolium > Lolium rigidum. Next base: position 164,860,061 of record NC_061514.1, read on the forward strand.
CTCGGATCGTGTACAGATGAACTATGGCGATCTGTAGAACGTGATTGGCCGTGATTTAGTCTAGTGCATCCCGGCTCGTCGCCGGGGACGAACTGCTGAAGCCATCTCGCCATGCCACAGTTCTATGAGTTCAAGTCTTCAAGAGCGATCGAGCCTTTCTTCCACAGCGTAGGCACGGGTTCGTTCGACTCATCACCAAGCCGGGGAGGTGACGGTGGCCGCGCGGTGTGGTGTTCAAGATCCGGCCGAGAGGCCGACACGAGCAGGAATATGATTTTTATTTTGCAGAGAAAAACGAACTATCCTCACGAGAAATAGAGACGAGGTTGGTGTGATGACGATTTTGTCCCTTAGATCAAAGTACTCCCTGATTTTTCAGGTCAGTACTCCGTTAAACTAGCAGTGGAGTACCAACGCTCCACAGATGGGCCGGCGCACGACGACGCGCCCTTCAGCCAAACGAAGACTCCGCGGCGCGCGCGCGCTAGCGAGTCTTTTCCTGCTGAGCGGGGAATTGGTCGACCCGGACTGAGCTGAGCAGGGGTGAATCTTGAGCTGCGGTTGCTTGCTTCTGCTTTGCCCCGCGGCCTGGCTCTACCCAGAAGCCCAAAGCCCATAACAGAAGTGGATTAACTTATGAATTTTCGATGCCCCATGACGGTAAATCCTATTGGACGCGACTACGTTCAGGTCAACCTAGTTTTAAGTTACAGCCAGGTCAACCAAAACTTTCCTTTTTTGGACGGTAAGGACTTCCTGAAAAAGAAAAAACGTGGACCACCACGTGCTGTCCGTGTGAACACGAGGTTGGCACCGACCAATCGTCAAAAAGGGGGACCAACTCGTCCCGAAAACAACCACAGCACCAAAAACGTGAAACTTTCCCCTCTCTGCCGTACGTTCTTCTTCCTCCTGCTCCATGAAACCAGATCCGAGTTACATCTACCACCCGGATCCAAATCTGAAGAGTAAAATCAACATCCTCCAGGATTAGAACAAACATCCCGTCAGGGATCTCGATCTGGCGACTGTTTCAAGCATTTGAACCAGAAACTTCACAGCAGAAGTCACTGAAGCATTACAGGCATTTGAACCAGAAACTTCTCGATCTGGCTACTCTTTCAGGGATTTCGCCAACATCCCGTCAGCCAGCAAGAAAATCAGGTACCAGCTAACCTCTACATGAGAAAGGAATAACATCTACCCCCGAGAAATTTTGCTTACCTTTCCTGATCCATGTTGCTTTCATGTACTAAACACTTGCTACATCTAATGGAATTGCTACATCCTGCTTACATGCACTGAAGCATTACATATACTCGCACTGTTTACATCTACGAACAGGTTCAGGCAATATAATCCAGTTATGCACATGATTTTGTGCATATGTCAAAAGAAAGTATCAGGGGAAAATGAGTATTAAAAAGACATCTTCACTACATATGCTAAACATCTCAGGAAAATTACTTTTCTGCAAATCTTTTCTATTGAAAAAGTAGCAATGTAATTGACACTGAAGTTTCTGTATTAGTTGTTGTTCATAAGCATTGGTAATATTCAGTAGATACATCAAAAACAGTAGAAGTAACATCATTTTTTCTCTTTAAAGCATCATGCCAATCTTAAAACATGACAAACATCCAGTTATATTTCAGTTATGATGTTGCATATGGAGAAAATCTAGAAGCAACAAAAGAAATGCAGTTATGCATATGGAGAAAACTCATCGAGTTGATTCGGTTCATGCATTAGGTTCAAAAAGTAATTTGGTGAAGATGTATCAAACAGGAACATCATCTAGATAGTAACGGTGATGGATGTATTTCGATCCAAAAGTAATGGCATTTGCAACGAGTTTTCGGATGATACCGGACGATACTACTTAAGATACTAGGTAGTAGCATGCATGCCTTACTACTTACATCACCATGTTCCACATATAATGCACAAAAGCTGCGGGTACAGCGGTAATAACATACGAGACGCATTGTTCGGGTCCTACTTGATCCTTGTTTTTGGTGTTAACTATTCTCGGTACTGCACTTTGGATGTTTTCATGATCTTCAGCCATAAAAAATTGTCTTTTCAAGATCTTGAACCAATCACTTCAGTACCCTAGGCAAAAAAAAATGTAGTTAGTTAGTACATGCAGTGAAATTATGTTGAACAACATCCATAAAAACAGCAGATAAATTGCGATGTGAAACAAGAAAATCTTGTTCATTTAGTTATTCAACTGTATAATTTTCTTCTTATAACTACGTACAGCTGTTGCGGATGCCGAGAGGTTTCGATTTACTGGTTCGGAATTGATGCTGAATGAGCCAGCTGACCAAGATTTTGTTCCTGGAAGCAATGACAATGAAGCTGGATCATCTCATGCTCCTCCGGTTTGGGAAGGCACTCCTGACCAAGGTTTTGTTCCTGGTAATAATAGCAATGCTGCAGGAACATCTCATGGTGGTCCTAATTGGGAAAATGTTGATGCAAGCTGGGCCATTTGGACCTTATTCGGCTGGTCGGAGTAGCGATGCACAAGTCGACCCGAAGGACACTTCGGACGGAGGCACTAACGCCGGATCGGGTTTCCGGACAGGTGTGACTTTGCCAAGTGAGGACGGTGGTGAGGAAGGTGAAGTTCGAGTCAACACCAGAAGGGTTTTCCCCCAAGACACCATTTCTTGGCATGAAATTTGACACCTGGGAAGCTGCTCTGTCACATTACAATAGGTATGCGCATCATGTTGGCTTCTCCGTTAGGATTGAATCATCTAGGAAGTCTACAAGAGATGGAGAGAAAGACAAATGCTTGTTTGTTTGCAACAAAACGGGGAACAATTCATTACCACCTACTCCTGTCAAGATTAGAAACCGAGCTATCACAAAATTGGCAGATTGCAAGGCGAAAATGAGGATTAAAAGATCTGGTGCCAGATGGGAAGTTACTCAGTTTGTCGAGGAGCATACGCATGAATTTGTTGAGAAATTTGCTCCGAAAAAATTCTTGAGGTCACACAACAAAATTCCAAAAGAAGAGAAGAAGTTCATTGATTTGCTAAGTAATGTAAATCTCGGTTCGGGAAGGATTATGCAAATCATGGCGGAATTATATGGGAGCAAGCGAGAATGTACCTTACGGTACTAAAACAATTAGCAATTACAGAGCCCAACATAGTGAAGAACGGAAAATCAAAGACATCCACTGAGTTGTTGAAATACTTTGAGAAGCTAAAAGAGGATGATCCTAGGTTTTATTATGACTACAAGCTAGACGATGACAATAGGGTTGAGAACATCTTTTGGGTTGATGGTGCAGCCGAGAGATGTGTACAAGCTGTACAATGATTGCATATCGTTTGACACAACCTTCATGACTAATCGGTACAACATGCCTTGCGCACCATTCATTGGGATCAATAGATATGGTCGGTCCATACAGCTTGGTTGTGGTTTCTCGAGGAATGAGAGGGTTGCGAACTTTGAGTGGCTATTCCGGACATTCTTAGTAGCAATGGATGGTCTGCACCCTCTGAACATTATTACTGACCAGGATGTAGCTATGAGGACTGCAATTGAAATGGTTTTCCCTGACACCATTCACCGGAACTGCAGATGGCATATCATGCAGAAGGTTCAGGAAAAAATTGGTCCTATGGCAGCCAAAGAGAAGACTTGAGAAGAGATTTCAATGATGTTATTGACTATAGTGTTGCTGAAGAAGAATTTGAAACTAGGTGGGCTGAGATGATCCAAAAACATGATGTTGTTGATAATGATCATTTCAAGGACATCTATGGGCTAAGGAAATGTTTTGTTCCTGCTTATTTCATGAAGCGCTTTTTCCCATTCTTGCAAACAACAGCTCGCAGTGAAGGGTTTAATGCTGTTTTGAAGCGAGTACATAAGCCCACGTGAAAGCCTACTTGAATTTCTTCAAGCGATATATGAAATTACAAGAGAAGATTGATTGTGCTGAGGATGGGCATGATTTCATGGGAATGGACAAAGTTGTCAGGTTGTGGGGAGATTTTCCAATGGAGGATCAAATATTGCAGACCTACACTCTACCCATCTACAACATTTTCCAGCTGGAGTTGCGGAAGATAACATCCTACAATGCTAGGGACTGTGGTGGTGGTGTGTTTGAGGTTTTCCCGGTGCAAGGCACTTGTCTATGGTTATGGCGAGAAGAACCTATGTGGTTGACGTTGATCTTGAAAATCTCATGTACAACTGCCAGTCTTTGCAAGTTTTACAAGGATGGAATTCTTTGTTGCCACATTATGAAAGTAATGTCTTACATTGGTGAAGTGCGAGAGATACCTGAGCACTACATTCTACCTAGGTGGTCCCTACCCCCTCCGATATTGTTCCATCCATTGTCGAGCCGGTACGGAAAAAAACGGAGAAAATGTCTAGAAAAGACATGAGGTTACTTGCGGTATGGAAATCTTTGTAATGACTTTTCAAAACTCGTCGTTGAATTGGCGGTTTACGAGAAAACAAAGGAAATAGCGAGACAAGCACATGATTGCAATGAGCAAGGAACTAGCTGCTTTGAAGAAAGCTAATGCAGATGCACTGAAGAGGAGGAAAAACAAATCAGTTGCAACTGAAGATATTTCAGATTCTTCTCCCCTTGAGGGAAGAATGGATGAAGATGTTTCTCAATCTAGAAACAGAAACAAGAAAGCAAAGGACCCCCCTGTTACTGCAGCTAAAGGAAGACCATGCAGTAAAAGGAAGAAAAGTGGACTCCAGCTAAAGAAGCCTAACCCAACTACTTGTAGTGTTTGTGGTGAAATAGATCATGATGCAAGGAATTGTCCAGTAAGATTGGCAAATCCAGAAAAATTTCCTTTTCATCAATTTTTCCAGTGATAGGAAACAGAAAGTGGCTTGGTGGTGATTAAGTTTTAGACATGTAGACATGGATTCAGAGTTTGTTTCTTATGTTAACATGGAAACATGGTTTCAGAGTCCATTTGAATATATTATTTATCAATGTTGCAATTTACGTTCTGAGTTTATGTAAGATTTTATCTTCTTTGAATTGAAGTGTTAAGTTGCATGTTAATTTGTGTAAAAAATGAGAACAAAAATTCCAGAGAAACTACAGATGTAATTGCTTGACTCAATTATCCTTTATCAGTAAAATTTCTCTGTTAGAAAAAAATGATGAGAAGCAGCTTCATTACCTTAACATCAAGAAGAAATAGCTAGATATATAAGCCCCAAGGTGCTTTGTTCTCCGTGCGTAGCCATTTGTCAGTGTATAGTTTCACGATGTTTGGCAAGTCCTTCGTGTGAATGATGAAACCATCCTTCCATGTTTTTCCTCAAGGTTCTTCAACATAAAGAAACCGCAATCGTACCTAGGAGATCATATGTATCAGCAAAACATAGTTAACATATATGGAGATATCCAAAAAACCTGATGTAGCATTGTACTTTTCTGTCTTTCTCAAGTACCAAAAAACAAAAGAAAAATCTTACGTGTTTGTTTGACGAGGACTGTCAATAACTTCTATTGGCCAATTCGCGATTTGCACTTTTGATGTTGCATACTCTCTTTTCCACATAACCTTGATTCCCGCTATGAGCATGTGACATGCTTCCATCATAAGAGCTTCCCCCTTTTTCCTTGATGATAACGAGTCAATTATCTCAAATCTTTCTGCACTTACATTAAGAACAACCAACCAATAGTGTCCAGAACCATTTGTAGGTGTTCGTGCCCACTTCTCGAGTGTTGGGAAACAAACCTGTTAGATGAAGGATGTTATTGTCTGTATGTTTGTTTAAGAAAATCAGTTTATTGTGGAGGCACATCTGGTGTATAAAAAATTCAGTTAACAAAAATAAGTTCAGAAAGTTGGCAAACTTACAATATCTTTGTGATCAAGTCTGTTCGCTGGGCTGTTCTCGAAACACCTTGTAACATCTTTTAAATCATATCGGGAATCAATGAGATATTTCTGTAGAAAGAGATGCAGGAATTACATGCTGCTTGATTAATGTGGACAAAAAGAAGTGCATGAACAAATGTAAAAGTACAAAAAGAACCGATGATTGTTTACTTACAAGCAACACGTAGTGGCATTATGTATTTCTTAGGATTTTTGTTCTCCAATGTCATTATGTGAATTCCAATCTCAGCTATCTGTATTTATCAACATCTTCCCTGGTGCAACTGAATCTGCCAACTGCCCGAGGTTGCAATAGTAATTTGTTGTATCAATGACTATTTCTTTATTCGACGTTGAACTAGTCTTCCATCCATGCTCACACACCATGTTGTACAAAGTTTCCACTGACTTGGAAACACTTGTAGTTTTTCTTGGATTCTAGGTTGACGAATGGAGATTTTGCTAAGTGTCCTATCTTGACATTTCTCTTTTGATATTCATGAACCACGGGTGTAGTGCTCCTTGATGCATCTGTTTTTTTATTGGTGGTTGGTGCTTGCAACAATAGCTTCGCTTCTTGTATCTCCACTTCTTTGTTAGCTTCGTTGACGACTAATTCATCTTGATCGGTGGTTTACGGTGGTGTGCTCGGATCAAAAGGTGGTGGGTCCGGAGCCATCCTTATTGCGTGCATTCTCCTTTCAGATTCTGTCTTGTCGAAGTTTAGTTTCCTACCCATTGGGTCGAAATTTGCTTGAACTTGGGATGCTCTCGGTTGTAGTTTTGATTCCGGATGAACTTGGACTTACATCTTTCTTGTTTTCGGTATTTTGCTGTTGCCATAGTGCTCGGTGTTGAAAGTCTTGTTTGTCTCCGAGAATTCTTTGTCACTTGGACTTGATACTTGGCGATGAGATGTCTTTCTTGGCGTCAATGTTTTCCCTTTTCTTGCTTGTTTTTACTTGCGCTTCACCTATATCCTGCTTTCTCTGTGGGCTTGAAGCCATTTCTTCGCAGAAGCGAGATCTTGTTCTATATCTTGATGGAGATGGAACTACGAAGCTGATTCCTCCTTCATTTTCTTGCTTGGTCCATCTGCGAACGAGACCTTTTTCCGTTTGTTTGCTTCTACTTTTGGCACCATGTCTAACAATAATTTTTCCATCTCATCTTTTTTGCTTCCATCAATTAGTGATTCCAATCCATAAGTTACTTCTGGAGCTGGCTTGTTTGTCGATTCTTTGCAACATCTGGCTCCTTAGTTGAGATGTATTTTCTTGAATCCCACTGTCAGATATCTCTGGAACTTGCAGGATTGGTATGCTTAACTTGTGAATGTGTGAGAACCCCACATAGTGCATGAAGTCTATCCTTTTTTTCTCTTCACTGCTTACTGAGCTATCTTCATCATCAAACATCACACCGGACAGTTGATTGTAAGTTACATTTTTGTGCTCCAAGATTCCAGTATCCACAGCTTGATTTGATGTCACCTTGTCTGAATTGGTGGCACTGTCGTTATTCTTCACGGTTGATGTCCCGGTCTTACTAACATCTTCTTGATTTTCCCCCTTTTTCTGCTTATGTTCTGCCACAAGTGCATCCAGAGAATATACATTTCCTTTATCTTCATTGCTGCATCCTACATGGTTGACATGATCCACTTTGCTCTTGTACACACTGTTTGGTATTTCAACTTCCAGCAGAATGCCTGCATCATCTTGAGCAGTAACTGTGGGTGGAATGCCTTGGTCTTCGTTGATTTCTTGCTCAACATCTTTCACTGAAACTGAATCAGGATGTTCTTTCTCCTCAATAACTGCATCATCTTCAGCAGGACTCATAGTTGGAATGGCATCATCTTTCAGCACGATTACTGGTTGTGGACTGGCTAGTTTGGTAATGCCATCAGCATGATCCATATGTTGTTTCAACTCTTCTTCAAATCCTTCTATGTGTCCATCTGGTACTGACTTGCTGGCACAACCCTTGTCTGTACCCATAGAAACAGAATTGTTGTTCTGATTGATATCTGAATGAGTCCTGAAGGTCTTGTCATCATGTGTTGTTGATGGTTGGTTCTTGGGAAAACCCCTTGTGGTTGTCTGCTTGAACTGTGTGTTGGCTTTTGAATCTTTATTTTTTGTCAGTGTTTCTTGCGAGCTGATTTGGTGACCTGTGAATTCTGGATTGTTTTTACTCTCTACAGTGTGAACTAAATTTCGAACTAGCATCTGCAAGCTTGCTTCAAAACCATGACAAGCGTACTCAATTGCTTCTTTGAATTTATAGGTTTCCTGCAAATGACGAGTAAGTTTGTAAGTAGCTTTGTCGGCAAAGAAATTTTGTACGAAGTAATAAATTTGCGAGTAATGCTACATCCTATAAGAATTTTGAACCAATGTTTGCAAAAATAAATTTGTTAAAATTAGTTCAGATGTTTTTTATCATGAAAAGTTGGTTCAAAATTGGTGTCACTCTTGTATAATAGGGAAAAAAATGTATGTCTTATTCTACTAGTGGTGTTTGAAAACATGGAACATTGGAAAAAGCAAAAAGAAAGCTATGGTAAAAAATAATTACAGAAATTAATCCTATGATGGTAACATTCGATTATCAATGAGTAAATGTTATTTTTCAGATGGAAGTTTTATTCCACTATAATCAGGGTGACATCCTTCTGGGTGAGATGTAAAAAGAGTAAGAAATTTTTTGTTTCATGCTTACTTGCGTTGTGCATGTAGATGGCACATTATGTCTGATGAACCTATCAATAACATCCGGGTCTGCAAAAAGTATGGTCTGCCCCCCTGTATACGCTTCTGGTTTGACATCTTCAGACTCTTCTTCATTCATGCCACCATACTTCCATTCATCATCGACAGGTTCTTCAAAATGTGTGTTATCTCTTTGCTCTTGATGGTTTGTGTTGTCTTCATCATGTCCGAGTGTATGTGACTGCTCCATAGATTCATCCATATCAGTGGACCTATTGCTTAGGTTGTTGAGTTTATCCTGCCCATGAGCTGCTGAATTTTCGACAGATACATCTCTTTCAGTTGATTCAGATGCACTTGTGTACGCATATTCAGGTTTCAACTACAGATTCATAGACGAGAGAGGAACATATATCAGAGAACAAATCATATGGTTTGGTTGAAAAGGCAAAAAGAACTACAGTTAAACTACATATGCTATTTCTGTAAGTTTTTACCGGTGCATTGCCGAACGAACCATCAGGTCGTGTGTCCTGCATAATAGCTTTCCTGACCATTGCATTTGTCCAAACTGAAACACGTGTCCCTTCATCACTGATATCCATATCATTTAGTTGCAATGAATCTAAGTATTTAACCTGTAAGAGATGTAAAAGGGAAATCTGTAAGGACAAGAGGACATTGTTTCGCATGAAAAAAAATATGATCAATGAAAATCAAATTAGGAGTAGACAAAAAAGTTACCATGATGTACAGCATGCATGACTTTAGGATGGCCTTTTCTGAACTTGACTTAGTTGCTTTCTGGATCATAGTTATCACAAACTTGCACACATTGAGATTTTTTGCTTGTTTGATGTGAATAAACGAAGAGTATATCCTCGGACTAATGCGTACACCCGTAGTAGGAGCTAGCACGGAGCACATCCCATAAATTATGAACAATCCGAGGTACCGGCTGTCGGCATTCTTCATTGTGAGAAGTTTCTTTTCCAAAGCTTTGATAGTTGGTTGCTGCTTTCCTACAACTCCAATTTCTTCCCGCATAAATTTTATTGCATCTGAATTCAGATCGTACGACACTTGTAACTTGCCACGCGGGACACCTATAACCTTTTGTACGGAATCTTCAGTGATAGGGATTGAACCTCTCCCAGGGAAGACCAAACTGCATGATGCTGAATCAAAGCTCTCCATCAGAAACTTGCACAGACCAGGTTGCAGTTTCGAACATTTTATATCCAATAATCCACCATAATCTGCATTCCTAATCATTGTCATCTGATCATCTGTAATGCTAGGTTATAACCTCACTAGCTTCATTGGGGATGCACGATGTAGTAATTTCTTCTTCTTCACCTAGACCAATTGCAAAAAAAAAACCTATAAGTAAAACTGGGAAAGAAGATTATATACTGTATATGTTTCAATTGGTAAATTTAATGATATATTTATTTTCATGATTTTGTTTCAAGAGACAACTTGTTTCTGAATTTGCAGAAAATGCCAACTACCGCGGTAAAAGCCCACTTGTCTTCGGTATGAATGTTGTAGATTCTTACCGATAAACATACACGAGAGGGAAAAAAACATCTAGCAAAAAAAATGAAGATGTACTACGAAGTTGTAGATTCTTTAACTCACCTTCACAGGTGCTACTTCTTCCTCAACAACATTTGCTTCATTTTGTTTTTCAGTTTCTTGAACAACATTTCCTTCATCGCGAACGGGTTCAACGAGATACATCTACTTCACGTGGTAGCTCACAATGAATTGCTGAAACCTTGTGCTTCAATGTAAGCTTCTTGCGCATAAGGCTTAGCTTACTGTGTTTTCTGCCGGACTTGTTTTTCCTATGACTACTTGACTTTGTCATTGATGCCTGTTGAAAAATAAGCAAGGTGGAAGTTATTATGGAAAACAAATAAACAAAAATGTCCACACAGGTGTAGATGTCATTTAGCAAAAAGAAATGTTACTGAGACAAATGGTGCACTGATGTGTTATAAATATCAAAAATTCTATCAGATGCTGCACACCAAACCACATGATGATCACAAAAAAACCAAGTGACCAGGTAGCAAAAACATCCTAAAAACTTCAATGCACAAGGATGTTATATATCACATTATTGTACCAGATGTTGCACACACCCAAACAAACTTGCACTAGGATGTTGTAGTACCATAAAAACCCTGTACATCTTTGCTCATACCTCAGCCACAGACATCCTCAAAAAATTTCCTGCACTAGGATATCATAGCACGCCAATTGCTACCATATGTTGCACAGAAACCACTAGAGGACATCAAAAAAAAATCCTAAGTGATATCCTCAAAAATCCACAGTAACATCCTCAAAAATTCCCTGGACTACGATGTCATATCACTAAAATTGCTACCATATACACAAACCTCATTAAAAAGCCATCAAAATAAAAATCCTAAAAATCTACCACACAGTAACATCCTCAAAAAAAAAAAAAAAACATCCTCAAAAACCAACCTAGGACAAAATCACAAAAAAAAATCATAGGTGACCACACAGTAACATCCTCAAATAATTACATGCGCAAAAATGATGTCATATCACTAAAATTACTGCCATACGATGCACGAAATCCTTAGGAAAAGTCTACAAAAAATAACATCCTCAACAAATCCCCTGCACATCATTGCTCATACCTCAGTGACCACCTAGTCTAGTGCATTGGGCTGTCATATCACGAAAATTGATATCATATGATGCACAAAAAAACACATGAAAACATCACACAAATCCTAACTGCCCAAACAGTAACATCCTAAAAAAATCAAATGCATTAGGATGTTGCCCAGAAAATCAGAAGTACCTTACTGTGACGGAGACAGAGGAAATCGTGTCGAGCGTGTTGTCGGAGACCAGACCACTGGCGGAAGCACGAAGAGTAGATCCCGCGGAGAAGGATGTCACCGACAAAACCAGAAGTGAAAAACCGTCCACGGCGACTCCGGCGAGTAACAAAAACAACGGAGATGCACTGATGCGGGATGAGAAACATTGAGTGGAGCGCAAAACCAACCTAGGACGAAATCAGACTACGGCGAGTAGTAAACCGTCCACGGCGACTCCGGCGACCACTCCTATCAGCCAGAAACGAGAACCACGGCGAAGGATGGCACCCCCCGAGAACCCCGAGGAGGGAAATTAGAAGCAAGGAGAAGGTGCGCGACGGTGCAGAAGAGCAATCGAAGTGGGCGAACCGAACCTGATGCGAAAAATCGTCTCCGGCGAGTAAGATCCGTCGCCGACGACCGCAATCGACGGATTTGGCGACGAGGCGGAGCACCAGGGCGACCGCATCCGAGGACGAAGGGAGACGAAATGAAGCCGCTCACCGACAGCCCCAATTAATTTCGAAAAAACAATTTTAATGCTACGCGCACGCGACGACAGAGACTGCACGTGGGTCCCCACCAGGTCCGCGATGCGGGAAGCTCTGGACCATCGGATGCGAATCGCGCGGCCAGGAGCGCGAACTGACGTTAAGACACAGTCAGATCAGCTTATAGATAGATTTCTCGAATCCTATTTGACCTGGACACCCTCTTCTCAAAAAAAAAAAAAAAAATTGACCTGGACACCTGGTAGGATTAGGCAGAGACCAACCTCTAGGAAGGTCTAATCCATCGAGGAAACGCGCATACGATCAGCGCGTGGGGTTGCTTCAGCGTTTACACGTGGCAAGCTAGTAGTGCCTTGCAGCGTATTCCTTCCACGCGAGTGCGTGCATGCCTCGCGCGAGTACTTCTCTTGCGCGTGTTGCTACGCGCATGCCTCGCGCGAGTACAACCAGCCAAGATCGATTCATCTTGCGTGACAACAAAAAATTAGTGCATGGAGCTAGCTAATCTGCACTTTTTTTGGTATTAGGAGTATAACACGAGTACAGCTACAAATAAAATTTGACTATATTATAATATAAGTACACTTAAATACAACACACGAGTACCGTTACATACAACTGTTACATACAACACACGAGTACCATTATATGCAGAGCACGAGTACAACAAGACCTAGTACAACTTCGTGAACACCCGAGTACATAGCGCACGAGTATAACTGTACACACCAGCGAGTACAGGTGCACACACGATCGAGTATATGTACAGAAATACAACTGCACACACTAGTAGAAAATCTCTCATCAGTACCGGTTCCAGAGGGGCATTAGTACCGGTTGAGCAACCGGTATTAATTATCCGGCAATAAAGGCCCTCCCCCCCCTTTCGTACCGGTTGCTTACGAACCGGTATAAAAGGCCCTCCACGTGGGCCACCAGGAGAGCTCAGGGCCAAGGAGCTTTGGTACCGGTTGGTAATACGAACCGGTACCAAAGGTTTCCACCCGCGGCAGGGAATTTGCCAAAATCTGCCGCGGCGCAGAATTGGTTTTTTAGGGTTTTGGAGGGGTTTAGGGATATCGGTTTGTTTCATATCGCGTCGATGCACCGAAACGCGTTTGGGTTTAGGTAGTACATGAAGATCAAGATGATGCATAGCAAGTTGGTGCATATAATATAACACACATGTTATTGCATAAAATCGCAAATTAAGTAGCACTATGCATGAAGATCGATCTTCATGCATAGTGGTACTCTCCGAGGCGTACTCTATATATGTCTATTACATGTAGCATAGTGGTACTCTTCGAGTCAACTATATATGTAACATGTACATCTTCATTCATAGTGGTACTCTGCGAGTGGTGGTATGACGTCCCGAAGGAAAAATCCCGCCAATTCCTCGCCTATTGCTATGAAGCGGTCATCGATTGAGAGCTTGTTCCGCTTTCTTGCCAACTATAAAAGAATAAGATACAAATGAATACATGAAACAACTATTACTGAAACTCAGCACAACTTATGATAACAAAACAAATTTGTGAAGATTGTTTTTGTACCTCTTTATTTCTTTCATTATTCGTTCTCTCGTGACAATTCTGCGGATGTACTCGCAAACGAAGAATCCACGAGAGATCGGTCCCCGGAGGTTGTTGCGGGCATTTCTTTACAAGAATATAATTCAATGAAACAATAGTCAAGTATGATAATTAAAAGGTGTGTGGACCTAGGTAGTACTACTTACTTTCGCACGCCATCGCAGCTTCGGTGTCCATTCACGGGATGTATCTTCCTTGATGAAAGTTTGCCATACGCTGCTCGACAAAAGAAAATGCATAAAAGAGTCATCAATTAGTTCAAAGCAGGAAATTAACGAAACAAACCGATAAGAATTAAAATTACCTTCTGAGCATTAAAAAACAAGACATGTATAGTTCCGATTTTTTGCTTAGTGAGTCAAAGACTTCAACTTCTCCAATTTCCAAATTGATGATGAGAAGAATAAAGTGAAACCTACGCACGTTTCAATATGTAGTGTCATATATATAAGTCATTAGTTAAAATTTTGACATACGGTGAGCAAAATATAATGTGTTATAAGATAGTAAGACTCACTCGAAGTTGTAAGGCCAAATTATTAGCTTTTTGTCACGTTGTCGCTTCAAAAACCTTAGCAAAGTCTGCGGTGTATCCTTGTTATAGAGGAGATTCTCTATGGTTTTAACATGCATTGTGTGCGGGTCAATGAACCCAATGTCTGTGATATCGTCCCTTTTGCATTCGAGCATCTTCGATCTGCATAATATAGCGCACAAAAGATTATAATCTGCGAGACAATGAACGACTTCTCAAATTAAATAAATAAATCACTTACGAGACAATAGCAAGCTGATGATTGATTTGTCGAGGGCCCGGAGATTGTATAACGAAAGAGTTCGGCGAAGTCAACGTTCACACGAGTACTCACGGAAGTAGTGCTCTTCCCTAACTCGCACCATGATAGTCTCGATCCCTTCCTTTGAGGCCTTAAGGTACCACGAATGCAAGTTACGCATACATGTTGGTACCTTCCTGAGATTCTCGACCAAATCTTTCCCTTCAACAAACTGATATGCTCGTTCAGCGAAGGCGTAATCAGTTGCGTCTTGTCGAGAACTTTGAACGATCTTCCCGTCAAACACCTTGAGAGGGGCGACCGATTGAACGGGTTGTTGTCCGAGCTGGTAGACACTGTGTATCCCTTTTATCTCCCTGATACCCGATTGAACGGGTTTTGTCGCCTCGATCATCTTGTCATACGACCTTTCAATAGAACGCGCATAGTCAGATGGCGGCGATGGTACAGGGTCATATAGATTGTCAACGGTACGCACAACTTTCACCGGATCTAGTGTCTTCTCGAAAGGTATCTCTGGCACTTTCGGTGCAAACCATTTCTTCAACTCGGCCTGAACGGCCTCCGCGTTTTCCTCCGGAGTTTTTTCCCAAGGTAACTTCTCGGTAGGCGGCAGTTGTTTCTCCTTTCTAGCTTTCTTCCTAGGCGGCGTACCGTTCCGCTTAACGGACGCCGTCTTACGTCGCGGAGGATCTCGAGATGGTGGACTCACGGCTGGGGTCCCTCCGAGGTAGGTGTGGACTTGGCTGCTCACCGAGACTGCCACCGAGGAGGAGTCGATGGCATTTGCTGCTCATGTGTAGGAGTCGGTGGCCTTTGCAAAAGGACGACGTACTTCTTCGGCCATAGGGCGAAACCGTGCTTGACATCGGCCAGTGTCCTCTCATCTTCACCTCTAGGAATATCAAGCTCCACTGTTTCAAAACCCGGAACAACTTCATCCACCCCGATACAAACACAGCCAGGTGGAATGGGCATATGATGGTGCATTGCTCCATCTTCACTTGGGTACACATAGCCGACTGCCACCTTAATGGACGCGGTCCTGAATAACATATGTAGCTCGCAATCTGTCTTCTCCGTGACATAATCCATGGGGTAGCTTCCTCCACATCCGTCAAGATGCGAGGAACCGACACTGCTTCTTCGCCGAGATGGGGCAGCATCGGCTTGTGGATCCTGTAGAAACAGCTGGCTGATCGTGTGCCCTCTGATTTCTCTCAAGAGCCTCCACCCTAGTTAACAATTCCGTTACAATGTCGGCGTCCTTCTTCTTCTTTCGCGAACGGCTTCTATAAGTGTCGGCGCTGTCCGGCCACGCTTCCTTCATGGTGAGACCCGGGCGAGCTGCGTACCGTCCAACATGTTCGGGGTTCCCCGGAGCGAGTGTCGGCTCGTCATTCTCTCGATCGGGAATGTACTCTCCCTTTCGACCTTTTCAATTGCATCTACAAGCTTCGGTACAATTGCCTCAATTTTTTCCTTCCATTTTCCCTTCGCAACGATCAGCCCTGTCTTTGTGTCCAACCCTGCCCCATGAGCGAACAACCAGAACTTGGACCGTTCGGGCCGGTCCCATGTCCGTGGAGTGATTCCATGATCAATCGAGTTTATTCTCAAACGCTGTCCACTTCGGAATGGCACTCTTGTAGCCACCGACCCCAAATGATGCGGAAGTTTCTTCTTTGCAGCATTTTCGGTATTTTTCTTCGATCGGGACACAAAAGTAGACGATTTCTTATACTCCTTAAATGCGGCCCAGTGATCTTTTATCTTCACTAGATTATCATCGAATACTGGATCTTCATTCTTATATTTGTCCCATAATTTTTTCTTGAAGCTCTGGAATTGTATGGCCATCTTCTTCAATGACCATTCCTTGACTTTATTCTTCTGGCCTTCCGTCATGTCTTCCGGTAGGCTGAACTTTGTCAGTAGCGTGTCCCAAAGAAATTTTTTCATCGTGTCGTTGACATAACTAGCACCACTCTCCGGGTTCTTCAGCTTATGCCACTCTTGAATGCTGATCGGTACATGGTCCCTAACAATAACTCCGGATTGACTTGTAAATTTGCGGCAAAACTCCTTTGGATGCACTGGTTCACCATTATCCTTGAATGCCGTGAGGGCTAACCTGCCCTCGCCCTTTAGCACCCGCGTCGGGCCTCGTTTTGTTCTAACAGACTTGCTCGATGATCCAGAAGGCTAAAAGAAAAAATTATTCGTTAATAAGTGCAATACAAATAAATGAATGCATCTAGGGATGAACACAGACTAATTGATACATAGATATACACCTCGCCGGAGTTTGTGATGGACACTTCATTGTCTTTTCTAACTTGTTCAGACTCAAGTCCCTCGCCAAAATCATTCAGAAAGTCTTGGTACTCGTTGTCATCTCCATCGTCGGGTTCCGGACCACGGGCACTCTCATAGATCAATTTCTGCACCGCTTCTTCCCCCTCCTCATCTCGGACGAAGGTGCCGTCCTCCATACCTCAATGTCACTGCAAAATGAAGAAAGCAATTATATTTCATTCATCATGTGCAAGGGTTTCATACATAGCAAAATTAAGTGGGGTGTTCGAATACAGCAAGAAATAGTGGAACACCCTCACATAGCATTTAGTTCTTGTTGCAATTTTACTTTGGCCGAACCAGAGATGATGTCAATGATGCATGGCATGATGATATTTGAAATCCTCATGTTTTTCTGATGCAATAAGATATAAAGTTTGTGCAAATTGGAGTTGTAGAAAGAGAGTTATGAATATAGCAAGTTTTATCATTTTAATCCCAAATTAAAATGTTGTCCGATTTTTAGTTGTTCAAACGTTTAAACAAACTTTATATATGAATAGATCATGTTTTTCTGATAGTCAAGGATATCAAGTTTGTAAAATTTGGAGCTGTAAAAGTGTATTTTTAAATACTTGGAAAAGTATCCAGATTTCAAATTTTCATAAACAACAAAAATAAACAAAAAGGGTTTTGGTTTAAGCCCAAGGGAATTCGAACCCAAGGCTGCGCGCGTGAGGGGGCAGGGTTGTAGCCAGTGGCCTACTTGATCAGTTTTGGAAACCACCAGGCCACAGGCAATGTAATGTTAGGGTGCGGTTAACTGAAATTTTCGACAGTTGAAACGGTGCACGGTGGCGACGGTGGTCCTCGCCGGAAGACAGATCAGCGACATGCTAACGAACTGCTAAAACTGTAACATAAAAACTGGCCCTCATCGCAGTGTCGAAGGGATACGGCACCGGCGAGAGAGAGGAGAGATCGTCGCCCTCCATCTTCCCGAAGCCGTTGAGCACGACCGGCGTCGTCGGAGCCGCCACCGTCATCCTCTGCGCCGGCGCCTGCCCGACGACTCCGTTCCCCATCCGCATGGTTGTGGCGACCACATTGGCCTGAGGAGGGAACAGATGCCGCGTCTGCGGCTGCGCATGAGCCCGTGCCGGCACGACGCCGGCGCGCACGAGGAGTCCAACGCCGACCCGCACCTGCAGTTCCGACGCACTGAGCGGCTCCCGTCGTTCATCCACAGCAACCTCCCGGACCCGCCAGTCTCCACCACGGCCCGCCTCCGCGCCGCCCGCACCTCCAGCGGCGTCGATCGCATCAGCCACCTCCCCGACTCCCTCCTCCGCGAGATCGTCTACCGCCTCCCCGCCAAGGACGCCGCCCGCACCGCCTTGCTCGCCGCGCGCTGGCGCGGCGTCTGGCGCTCCCCAGCGGCGCCAGCGCCAGCTCGCTGGGCGTCGACATTGGCGGCGGCAGGGGCGGCCATGGCGTCGGCATTCCGTCGAGCACCTCGTGTGCAGCGTCGACGGGTGGTGTGCGGCGGCGTTGCGCGGATGGCGACGGCCTCCAGCAGGGGAACGGCGGCATGGCGCGCAGCGGCGGCGCCACGGACTCGCGCGGTGGCGGCGCATCGGCGGTGGGCAACGGCGCCGGAGAAGGGGAGGGAGGCGACGGGGGCGGCGCACTACATACCTGCGCCGGAGACGGGGACGGGGGCGACGGGGGCACGCGCGGAGAGGAGCGGCGCGTGGTCGAAGGCGATGGTGACGGCGATGGACTGCTGTGGCGTGGCGAGGTTCACGGCGATGGCGTGGCGAGGTTCACGGCGACGGCGTGGCGAGGTTGTGCGCGTCTGCCTGTGTGAGAAACAGAGGGATTTGGGGGAAATTTTGCCCGAGCGGCTAAGTGAAAGAGAGGGAAAGACCTTTGGTACCGGTTGGTACCACCAACCGGTACGAAAGACCTTTCGTACCGGTTGGTGGTACCAACCGGTACCAAAGGTTTTTTTTTGTTTTTTTTTTCTTTTACTGTTTTCTTTTCTTTTGATGTTTCTTTTCTTTTTTCTTTTCTTCTATGTTTCTTTTCTTTTCTTTTCTATTTCTTTTTCTTTATCTTTTCTGTTTGTTTTTGTTTTTTGTTTCTTTTCTTCTATGTTTCTTTTCTTTTCTTTTCTATTTCTATTTCTTTATCTTTTCTGTTTGTTTTTGTTTTTGTTTCTTTTCTTTTCTATTCTTTTTCTATTTCTTTTCATTTTCTATTTCTTTTCTTTTCTTTTTCTATTTCTTTTCATTTTCTATTTCTTTTCTTTTCATTTTCGTTTCCCTTTCTTTTGTGTTTCTTTTCTTTTATATTTCTTTTCTATTTATTTTGTTTTCTGTTTCTTCTTTCTTTTCTTTTCTGTTTTTTTTCTTTTCTTTTGTGTTTCTTTTCTTTTCTTTTTATTTTCTATTTCTTTTCTTTTCTATTTGTTTTCTTTTTCTTTTTCTTTTTTCGTTTGTTTTCTTTTCTATTTGTTTTCTATATCCTTTTTTATATTTCTTTTCTATATATTTTCTAATCTTTTCTATATATTATCTATTTCTATTCTTTACTCCTGCCACGACGCCGTCCGCGCGGGAAACTTTCCCGCCACGTACGACGGAAAAAGGCGGGAAAGAAAGGGCGGGAATAAAATTTTATTACGAGTGAACTCGAATTAAAAGTACATAGCTTAACTGAAAATTAAAGATACATGGCCAAATTCTACTGTTGGAGTCATTCAGTCATACTCGTGCCAAATTCTACTGTTGGAGTCATTCAGTCATTCAGTCATACTGAAAATTAAAGATACATGGCCAAATTCTACTGTTGAAAATTAAAGGTCATCATCGTCGCTGGCATCGGGGTCGCGGTACTCGAATGTCGGCGGGTGAGCACGCGTGGGCTGGGACTGAGGGTAGCGCAGGCGGGGGCCACGGTAGGCCATGACGCCCTGGAGAGTCCGGCCGCGCCACCACAGCCGACGGCCGGCCTCGTTGAAGTTCGAAGGAGGCGGGCCGCCCTCCTTGTGCCTGGCGAGCGCCCTCTCACGCCGATTGATGAAGAAGCTTTCCCAGGTCGGGCTGTAGTCGGGATGCCACTGGGGATTCCTCCGCTGCTCTAGCGTGAGCTCGAAGTAGTAGTGGTTCGTGATGGCCATCTCGCGCGCCACACCTAGAGGGACAGGAGGGACCGGTACACCTCCGACGCTCAGCAACCAGCCGGTAGGGACGCGGTAGCCCGGCGGGCAGGGGTAGTTCGACGCGCAAAGCGCCTCCGCCTCCCGGAGGGTTAGAGATACGATGGAAGCCATGTGACCTGGTGATGAGGTTTGCGGATATGAGTCTAGATGTGATATGTAAATGGTGGCCAAGCCAACATATATATAGTGAAAAAATGGCGGGAGGACGGAGGCGGGAACCGGTGGAAAGCGCGGGAAGAAAATAGGCGGGAAGACAGAGGCGGGAACCGGTGGAAAGTGCGGGAAGAAAATAGGCGGGAAGACAGAGGCAAACCTTTAGTACCGGTTGGTGTCTGCAACCGGTACTAAAGCTGTCGGCAAGATAAGGACGCCCTGCTCGATGAGATGAAGTATGTAGCGCACGACGCCCTGTCGGTGGGATAAGGACGCGTGGGTAACCTTTAGTACCGGTTGGTGGGTGCAACCGGTACTAAAGCTGTCGGCAGGATAAGGACGCCCTGCTCGATGAGATAAAGTATGTAGCGCACGACGCCCTGTCGGTGGGATAAGGACGCGTGGGTAACCTTTAGTACCGGTTGGTGGGTGCAACCGGTACTAAAGTTGTCGGCGGGATAAGGACGCTCTGCCTATAAAAGGAGCATCGATACACCATGGGAAGCAGCTCAACAAGCCAACATGGATGGAGAGTTTCATCACCATGGATGGAGGAAAGTGTTGGGAAATCTCCCGTGGCGGAACTTCTCGAATATGCCCTTGGTGCACATGCCCTATATATGGCATATTCGGAAGTTCCGCCTCGGAAAAATTTCCCTGCAAGCCCGTGACTTAACTAGTAAAACAAGCCAACCATCTCCATTGTTAATATCTTACATACAGTAACATCATTACACAAAAGTGATTTCCATATTGAGATACACAAGTTATGATCCCTATATGTAGCTAGCTAGTCTTCTGAGTTTTCTTCGCCCGTTTCCCTTTCTTCTTACTGCGACGCAACCATGGACAATCTTCATTGTTTAAGATGATGCTTGGGTCAATTTTTACCTTGAAGGGTGGAATATCGTCAAACTTATTATAATCTTCTGACATGTCTGTCTTGTCCTCTACTCCCACGATGTTTCTTTTTCCTGAAAGAACTATGTGCCGCTTTGGCTCATCGTATGATGTGTCCTCTTGCCTTTCTTTTCTTTTTTTCGGTTTGCTAGACATATCCTTCACATAAAAAACCTGAGCCACTTCACTCGGCTAGGACGAATGGTTCGGTGTCGTACCCTAGATTCTTGAAATCCACTCGTAGTCATTCCGTATCGCGGGTCTACCTGTACCCCGTCTTTCAGGTTGAACCATTTGCACCGGAACAAAGGGACCTTGAAATTAGGTCCATAGTCAAGTTCCCATATATCCTCTATGTACCCATAATATGTGACCTTGTTCCCATTGCCATCTTCTGCATCAAAGCGGACACCACTGTTTTGGTTGGTGCTCTTTTTGTCTTGGGCGAAAGTGTAAAATGTGTTCCCATTAATGTCGTACCCTTGAAAAGTCGATATAGTAGAAGATGGTTGCTTGGCCAACAAGTACAGCTGCTCGTCATCGGTGACATTCATGAGACGTGTTTGCAACCAACCGCCGAAAGTCTTCATGTGTTCTCCATCAATCCAATCTTCACGTTTCTCCGGGTATTTAGAGCGTAAGATCTCCTTGTGTTCCTCTTTGTACGGAGCCACCAAGATGGAATTATGTAGAACTGTGTAGTGTGCTTGAGTGAAAGAATGTCCGTCCATACACGTTGCTGATTTCTTTCCTAGCGTGCCTTTTCCACGCAGTCTCCCCTCATAGCGCGATTCAGGAACACCGATCGGCTTAAGGTCGGGAATAAAGTCAACACAAAACTCAATGACCTCCTCTCGTTCCATAGCCCTTGGAGATGCTTCCTTCGGCCTAGCACGGTTATGAACGTACTTCTTTAATACTCCCATGAATCTCTCAAAGGGGAACATGTTGTGTAGAAATACAGGACCGAGAACGCCAATCTCTTCGACCGGGTGAACTAGGAGATGTGTCATAATATTGAAGAAGGATGGTGGGAACACCAACTCGAAGCCGACTAGACATTGGACCACATCCTTCCGTAAATTTTGTAGAGTAAGTGGATTGATCACCTTCCGAGAAATTGCATTGAGGAACGCACATAGCTTCACAATGGGTACTCGAACATTTTCCGGCGAAGCCCCCTCAATGCAACCGGAAGTAATTGTGTCATAATCACGTGGCAGTCATGAGACTTTAGGTTTTGAAACTTTTTCTCCGACATGTTTATTATTCCCTTTATATTCGACGAGAAGCCGGACGGGACCTTGATGCTACTCAGGACTTCAAAAAAGATCTCCTTCTCCTCTTTGGTAAGAGCGTGGCCGGCGGGACCTTGATACTTCTCTGGATTCGAGGTTGTTTCCTTCGTGGATACTTTGTCTGGTCCCGCCGTGCATCCGGTGTATCTTTTGTCTTCCCATACACGCCCAAGAAGTTTAGCAGAGTTCACGCAAAGATTTTTCGTCACGTGCATCACGTCGATTGCGAGTGAACCTCTAAGAATTTCCAGTAGGGTAGCTCCCAAAATATCGACTTCTTCTTCCACATGGGTACGTGTCCGTCAACATCATGCGGAGCAGATTGTCCGCCGGGACCCTTTCCAAAGATCACTTTTAAATCCTTGACCATATCACATATAACTTCCCCAGTAGGGCGGGTAGGCTTCGTTCGGTTATCCGCACTCACCTCCGAAATGCTTTCCTCTCTTTCTTACGTGATGTTGTTTTGGAAGAAATCGACGATGCCCCAGGTACACATTCTTGTTTCCCAAATAATTATCGTCGGTCTCACCTAAACAAGTGTGTGCATGCATTGTATCCCTTGTTTGACTGCCCTGAAATGTTACCAAGAGCAGGCCAATCATTGATGGTTACAAATAACAACGCTCGTAGGTTAAATTCCTTTTGTTCGTGCTCATCCCACACAGGTACACCTTCGTCACGCCACAACTCTAAAAGTTCTTCAACCAATGGCCTCAGGTACACATCAATGTCGTTGCCGGGTTGCTTCGGGCCCTGGATGAGCACTGGCATCATAATGAACTTCCGCTTCATGCACAACCAAGGAGGAAGGTTATAGATACATGATACGTCTCCGACGTATCGATAATTTCTTATGTTCCATGCCATATTATTGATGATACCTACATGTTTTATGCACACTTTATGTCATATTCGTGCATTTTCTGGAACTAACCTATTAACAAGATGCCGAAGGGCCAGTTCTGTCGTTTTCTGTTGTTTTTGGTTTCGTAAATCCTAGTAACGAAATATTCTTGGAATTGGACGAAATCAAGACCCAGGGGCCTATTTTGCCACGAACCTTCCAGAAGACCGAAGAGCATACGAAGTGGGGCCACGAGGTGGCGACACCACAAGGCGGCGCGGCCAAGGGGGCCCGCGCCGCCCTATGGTGTGGGCCCCTCGTCATCCCTCCGACTCTGCCCTTCCGCCTACTTAAAGCCTCCGTCGCGAAACCCTTGAGGCGGAAAACGACGATACGGAAAACCTTCCGGAGACGCCGCCGCCGCCAATCCCATCTCGGGGGATTCCGGAGATCTCCTCCGGCACCCTGCCGGAGAGGGGATTCATCTCCCGGAGGACTCTACACCGCCATGGTCGCCTCCGGAGTGATGAGTGAGTAGTTCACCCTCGGACTATGGGTCCATAGCAGTAGCTAGATGGTTGTCTTCTCCTCATTGTGCTTCATTGTTGGATCTTGTGAGCTGCCTAACATGATCAAGATCATCTATCCGTAATACTCTATGTTGTGTTTGTCGGGATCCGATGGATAGAGAATACCATGTTATGTTAATTATCAAGTTATTACATATGTGTTGTTTATGATCTTGCATGCTCTCCGTTATTAGTAGAGGCTCTGGCCAAGTTTTTGCTCTTAACTCCAAGAGGGAGTATTTATGCTCGATAGTGGGTTCATGCCCGCATTGACACTCGGGACGAGTGATGAGAAAGTTCTAAGGTTGTGTTGTGCTGTTGCCACTAGGGATAAAACATTGATGCTATGTCCGAGGATGTAGTTATTGATTACATTACGCACCATACTTAATGCGAGTTGTCCGTTGTTAGCAACTTAATACCGGAGGGGGTTCGGACGATAACCTGAAGGTGGACTTTTTAGGCATAGATGCGGTTGGATGGCGGTCTATGTACTTTGTCGTAATGCCCAATTAAATCTCACTATACTTATCATGACATGTATGTGCATTGTTATGCCCTCTCTATTTGTCAATTGCCCGACTGTAATTTGTTCACCCAACATGCTTTTATCTTATGGGAGAGACACCTCTAGTGAACTGTGGACCCCGGTCCATTCTTTAATACTCGAAATACAAATCTGCTGCAATACTTGTTTTTACTATTTTCTCTCGCAAACAATCATCTTCCACACAATACGGTTAATTCTTTGTTACAGCAAGCCGGTGAGATTGACAACCTCACTCGTTTCGTTGGGGAAAAGTACTTTGGTTGTGTTGTGCAGGTTCCACGTTGGCGCCGGAATCTCCGGTGTTGCGCCGCACTACGTCCCGCCGCCATCAACCTTCAACGTGCTTCTTGGCTCCTCCCGGTTCGATAAACCTTGGTTTCTTTCTCGAGGGAAAACTTGCTCGCTGTGCGCATCATACCTTCCTCTTGGGGTTCCCCAACGAACGTGTGAAATACACGCCATCAAGCTCTTTTTCTGGCGCCGTTGCCGGGGAGATCAAGACACGCTGCAAGGGGAGTCTCCACTTCCCAATCTCTTTACTTTGTTTTTGTCTTGCTTTATTTTATTTACTACTTTGTTTGTTGCATTATATCAAAACACAAAAAAATTAGTTACTTGTTTTACTTTACTTAATATCATGCATGTTTTTATTTCACTAGTTAAGCATAATGGAAAACAACAAAAATATGAGAGATCTTTATGAACTTTATCTTGAATTAGGACATGATGTGTTTGAAGAGAGAATTAAAAAACCCATGGAACTTTATATGCATGTTAATGGGATTGTTATTACTATGGATGCTTTGAACACCATTGTTGCTAATACTATGGAAACTTCTAAGCTTGGGGAAGCTGGCTCTGATGAGCATGATCTTTTTAGTCCCCCAAGCATTGAGGAGAAAATTTTCTTTTATGATTACAATATGCCTCCTACATATGATGATAGCCACTTTGTTGAATTTGCTCCCACTACAACTAATAAAATTGATTATGCTTACGTGGAGAGTAATAATTTTATGCATGAGACTCATGATAAGAATGCTTTATGTGATAGTTACATTGTTGAGTTTGCTCATGATGCTACTGAAAATTATTATGAGAGAGGAAAATATGGTTGTAGAAATTTTCATGTTACTAAAACACCTCTCTATGTGCTGAAATTTTTGAAGCTACACTTGTTTTATCTTCCTATGCTTGTTACTTTGCTCTTCATGAACTTGTTTATTTACAAGATTCCTATGCATAGGAAGCATTTTAGACTTAAATGTGTTTTGAATTTGCCTCTTGATGCTCTCTTTTGCTTCAAATACTATTTCTTGCGAGTGCATCATTAAAACTGCTGAGCCCATCTTAATGGCTATAAAGAAAGAACTTCTTGGGAGATAACCCATGTGTTATTTTGCTACAGTACTTGGTTTTTATTTTGTGTCTTGGAAGTTGTTTACTACTGTAGCAACCTCTCCTTATCTTAGTTTTGTGTTTTGTTGTGCCAAGTAAAGTCTTTGATAGTAAAGTAAATACTAGATTTGGATTACTGCGCAGAAACAGATTTCTTTGCTTGTCACGAATATGGGTCTAGTTCTCCGTAGGTAACTCGAGAAAATTAAGCCAATTTACGTGAGTGATCCTCGGATATGTACGCAACTTTCATTCAATTTGGGCATTTTCATTTGAGCAAGTCTGGTGCCCTAATAAAATCCATCTTTACGGACTGTTCTGTTTTGACAGATTCTGCCTTTTATTTCGCATTGCCTCTTTTGCTATGTTGGATGAATTTCTTTGATCCATTAATGTCCAGTAGGTTTATGCAATGTCCAGAAGTGTTAAGAATTATTGTGTCACCTCTGAACATGTGAATTTTTATTGTGCACTAACCCTCTAATGAGTTGTTTCGAGTTTGGTGTGGAGGAAGTTTTCAAGGATCAAGAGAGGAGTATGATGCAATATGATCAAGGAGAGTGAAAGCTCTAAGCTTGGGGATGCCCCGGTGGTTCACCCCTGCATATTCTAAGAAGACTCAAGCGTCTAAGCTTGGGGATGCCCAAGGCATCCCCTTCTTCATCGACAACATTATCAGGTTCCTCCCCAGAAACTATATTTTTATTCCGTCACATCTTATGCACTTTGCTTGGAGCGTCGGTTTGTTTTTGTTTTTTGTTTTGTTTGAATAAAATGGATCCTAGCATTCACTTTATGGGAGAGAGACACGCTCCTCTGTAGCATATGGACAAGTATGTCCTTAGGCTCTACTCATAGTATTCATGGCGAAGTTTCTTCTTCGTTAAATTGTTATATGGTTGGAATTGGAAAATACTACATGTAGTAATTCTAAAATGTCTTGGATAATTTGATACTTGGCAATTGTTGTGCTCATGTTTAAGCTCTTGCATCATATACTTTGCACCCATTAATGAAGAAACACTTAGAGCTTGCTAATTTGGTTTGCATATTTGGTTTCTCTAGAGTCTAGATAATATCTAGTATTGAGTTTTGAACAACAAGGAAGACGGTGTAGAGTCTTATAATGTTTACAATATGTCTTTTATGTGAGTTTTGCTGTACCGTTCATCCTTGTGTTTGTTTCACATAACCTTGCTAGCCTAAACCTTGTATCGAGAGGGAATACTTCTCATGCATCCAAAATCCTTGAGCCAACCACTATGCCATTTGTGTCCACCATACCTACCTACTACATGGTATTTATCCGCCATTCCAAAGTAAATTGCTTGAGTGCTACCTTTAAAATTCCATCATTCACCTTTGCAATATATAGCTCATGGGACAAATAGCCTAAAACCTATTGTGGTATTGAATATGTACTTATGCACTTTATCTCTTATTAAGTTGCTTGTTGTGCGATAACCATGCTTCTGGGGACGCCATCAACTATTCTTTGTTGAATATCATGTGAGTTGCTATGCATGTCCGTCTTGTCTGAAGTAAGAGAGATCTACCACCTTTATGGTTGGAGCATGCATATTGTTAGAGAAGAACATTGGGCCGCTAACTAAAGCCATGAATCATGGTGGAAGTTTCAGTTTTGGACACATATCCTCAATCTCATATGAGAATAATAATTGTTGTCACATGCTTATACATTAAAGAGGAGTCCATTATCTGTTGTCCATGTTGTCCCGGTATGGATGTCTAAGTTGAGAATAATCAAAAGAGAGAAATCCAAAATGCGAGCTTTCTCCTTAGACCTTTGTACAGGCGGCATGGAGGTACCCCATTGTGACACTTGGTTAAAACATGTGCATTGCAAAGATCCGGTAGTCCAAGCTAATTAGGACAAGGTGCGGGTACTATTAGTATACTATGCATGAGGCTTGCAACTTGTAAGATATAACTTTCATAACTCATATGCTTTATTACTACCGTTGACAAAATTGTTTCATGTTTTCAAAATAAAAGCTCTAGCACAAATATAGCAATCGATGCTTTCCTCTTTGAAGGACCATTCTTTTTACTTTTATGTTGAGTCAGTTCACCTATCTCTCTCCACCTCAAGAAGCAAACACTTGTGTGAACTGTGCATTGATTTCTACATACTTGCATATTGCACTTGTTATATTACTTTACATTGACAATATCCATGAGATATACATGTTACAAGTTGAAAGCAACCGCTGAAACTTAATCTTCCTTTGTGTTGCTTCAATACCTTTACTTTGATTTATTGCTTTATGAGTTAACACTTATGCAAGACTTATTAATACTTGTCTTGAAGTACTATTCATGAAAAGTCATTGCTTTATGATTCACTTGTTTACTCATGTCATTACCATTGTTTTGATCGCTGCATTCATTACATATGTTTACAAATAGTATGATCAAGGTTATGATGGCATGTCACTTCGAAATTATCTTTGTTATCGTTTTACCCGCTCGGGACGAGCATAACTAAGCTTGGGGATGCTTGATACGTCTCCGACGTATCGATAATTTCTTATGTTCCATGCCATATTATTGATGATACCTACATGTTTTATGCACACTTTATGTCATATTCGTGCATTTTCTGGAACTAACCTATTAACAAGATGCCGAAGGGCCAGTTGCTGTTTTCTGCTGTTTTCTGCTGTTTTTGGTTTCAGAAATCCTAGTAACGAAATATTCTCGGAATTGGACGAAATCAAGACCCAGGGGCCTATTTTGCCACGAACCTTCCAGAAGACCGAAGAGCATACGAAGTGGGGCCACGAGGTGGCGACACCACAAGGCGGCGCGGCCAAGGGGGGCCCGCGCCGCCCTATGGTGTGGGCCCCTCGTCAGCCCTCCGACTCTGCCCTTCCGCCTACTTAAAGCCTCCGTCGCGAAACCCCTGAGGCGGAAAAACGACGATACGGAAAACCTTCCAGAGACGCCGCCGCCGCCAATCCCATCTCGGGGGATTTCGGAGATCTCCTCCGGCACCCTGCCGGAGAGGGGATTCATCTCCCGGAGGACTCTACACCGCCATGGTCGCCTCCGGAGTGATGAGTGAGTAGTTCACCCCTGGACTATGGGTCCATAGCGAGTAGCTAGATGGTTGTCTTCTCCTCATTGTGCTTCATTGTTGGATCTTGTGAGCTGCCTAACATGATCAAGATCATCTATCTGTAATACTCTATGTTGTGTTTGTCGGGATCCGATGGATAGAGAATACGATGTTATGTTAATTATCAAGTTATTACATATGTGTTGTTTATGATCTTGCATGCTCTCCATTATTAGTAGAGGCTCGGCCAAGTTTTTGCTCTTAACTCCAAGAGGGAGTATTTATGCTCGATAGTGGGTTCATGCCCGCATTGACACCGGGACGAGTGATGAAAGTTCTAAGGTTGTGTTGTGCTTGTTGCCACTAGGGATAAAACATTGATGCTATGTCCGAGGATGTAGTTATTGATTACATTACGCACCATACTTAATGCAATTGTCCGTTGTTAGCAACTTAATACCGGAGGGGTTCGGACGATAACCCGAAGGTGGACTTTTTAGGCATAGATGCAGCTTGGATGGCGGTCTATGTACTTTGTCGTAATGCCCAATTAAATCTCACTATACTTATCATGACATGTATGTGCATTGTTATGCCCTCTCTATTTGTCAATTGCCCGACCGTAATTTGTTCACCCAACATGCTTTTATCTTATGGGAGAGACACCTCTAGTGAACTGTGGACCCCGGTCCATTCTTTAATACTAAAATACAAATCTGCTGCAATACTTGTTTTTACTATTTTCTCTGCAAACAATCATCTTCCACACAATACGGTTAATCCTTTGTTACAGCAAGCCGGTGAGATTGACAACCTCACTCGTTTCGTTGGGGCAAAGTACTTTGGTTGTGTTGTGTAGGTTCCACGTTGGCGCCGGAATCTCTGGTGTTGCGCCGCACTACGTCCCGCCGCCATCAACCTTCAACGTGCTTCTTGGCTCCTCCTGGTTCGATAAACCTTGGTTTCTTTCTGAGGGAAAACTTGCTGCTGTGCGCATCATACCTTCCTCTTGGGGTTCCCCAACGAACGTGTGAAATACACGCCATCAATACATAGAGTCACTGGTCAGGTGCTATGACTGGAGCTCTGCTCCCCGAAAGGATTAAAGCCATCTGTACTTAGACCAAATCTTAAGTTCCTTGCGTCATCTGAAAATGATTTGAACTCTCTGTCGATTTTTCTCCACTGCGACCCGTCAGCGGGGTGTCTCAAAGCATCACATCTTTCTTACGGTCCTCTTTGTGCCATCGCAACAACTTGGCATGCTCTTTGTTCTGGAACAAACGTTTCAACCGTGGTATTATAGGAGCATACCACATCACCTTCGCAGAACCCTCTTCCCGGGGGTGGACTCACCCTCAACATCGCCAGTGGTCATCTCGCTCCGATCTTATACCTCAATGCACTACATACCGGGCATGCATTCAAATTCTCGTACTCCCCGCGGTAGAGGATGCAGTCATTGATGCATGCATGTATCTTCTGCACCTGTAATCCTAGAGGGCGGACAACCTTCTTTGCTTCGTACGTACTAGAGGGCAATACGTTCTCCCCCGGAAGCATCTTCTTTATTATTTTCAGCAACTTTACAAATCCCTTGTCGAAGTACCATTCTCTGCCTTCCACTCGCAGCAATTCCAGCGTGGTACCCAGCTTTTTCCGACCATTTTCGCAATTTGGGTACAACAAGTATGTTGTGATCCTCTAACATTTTCTCCAACTTCAACCTCTCCTTTTCATTTCCGCAGTTCATCTTCGCATCAAGAATGGCCCGACCCAAATCGTCATCCGGGTCATCAAAAATCGGCTCATCGAAAATGGGCTCTTCTTCAGCCTTCGTCTTCCCCCATTCTACTACCACCGTCTTCGGTGAATAAGGGATAGTTGTCACTATCCTCTTCTTCTTCGTTGTCTTCCAATATAACCCCTCT
Source organism: Lolium rigidum (assembly GCF_022539505.1). Taxonomy (NCBI): domain Eukaryota; kingdom Viridiplantae; phylum Streptophyta; class Magnoliopsida; order Poales; family Poaceae; genus Lolium; species Lolium rigidum. The sequence goes on from NC_061514.1 coordinate 164,890,719, forward strand.
TTCTCCGTGCTTGGTCCAACAATTATAGCTGGGCATGAAACCATTCTCCAGCAGGTGGACGTGAAGGGTCTTCGAGGTAGAGTAATCCTTCATATTCTTACAGGAACTACATGGACAATACATGAAACCATTCGACCGCCTGTTTGCCTCAGCCACGTTGAGAAAATAATGCATGCTAGTAATGAACTCGGGATGGCACCGGTCACCGTACATCCATTGTCGACTCATCTGCATTTTATATTTATATCAAAAATCATTAAATACACAACATCATGGATATATGAGTGACCAACTTAATTAATATTCAAGTTCATCACATAAAACTAATTGTTTTTTATAAAAGAAGAGGGGCTCACCGAGGTGGTACCGTGCCGGCTAGGGGACGACGCCGGCGATCGACAGCGGTAAGGACGGGGATGATACTAATTAAAACCTACAAAACATACCATAATTTCAGCTCAAATTGCATATAAAAAAATAAAATCACTAACTTAGGCATTTCATCGAACACCTTGCTTGCACTACAAAAATAGTACGAGTTAAAACTACCAAAGAACTGAGCTAAATTAGAAACGCTGGAAGGAAGGATGATATTGCTAACCCTTGGATAGATGTATGCCGTTAATCTTGTTAAAATGGTGGAGAAAAATAAAGATTATTGGAGTGTGAGAGGTGCAAAATATTTTGAAATGTGAGAGGAGAAGTGAGAATGAGATATGCAGGGAGCCTGGGCGCCGCCGCGCGCTCATATAGGGCACAGACCCTTTAGTACCGGCTCCTTACACGAACCGGTACTAAAGGTGCAACCCCGGCCCCACCACCGCCTGGAAATCGGGCCCAAACCCTTTAATACCGGTTCGTGTTACGAACCGGTATTAAAGGTCCATAACGAACCGGTATTGATGTCCCACGCACGGAACCGGTATTAATGCCCCCTTTAGTACCGGTTCGTAAAGGAACCGGTACTAAAGGCTTAGATGGATGAGAGGTTTTCTACTAGTGACACATGAGCAAGTACATGCATGAGAAATACAGTTGCACACACGAGTGAGTACAGGTACAGAAATATAACTACACACATGAAGTATAGATACAGAAGTACAGCTACACATACAGACGAGTACAATTAACAAGTAAAGGGAAAGCTGCACCAAATACACTAAAACCAAAGTACTTATTAGTGCAAGCACGAGTACAGTTACGTACACACCTCATGTACAAACATACTAGTATTGGAAGTATGAAAATAAAGTTTCTCAAAACCTATCAACATGTGATCTAATTTTGAAGATCTAGCCGCGGGATCTCAAAAGTGAAAACGGTTCGTAATTTAGACTTGCAGTTCTCAAGATATTTCATTTTAAAGAAACAAATCTAAAAAATAAAAGGAAAACTGGCACAACCCACCCTCATTCTACACCTTGCTTCCCCTTGTGATACTTGGCGAGCGGAGAGATCACTTTCCACAAAAATTCTGGTACCACAACGAGCCACGTATCGCATGCAGAGAGAGTTCCGAACCTTCACGAAGGCCGGTCTTTTTTTAGAGATTTCGCTTTCACGCGCACGTTAGTAGATCGGTACGTTTGGTAAACGGGCCGGCCAAGTAGATCGCTTGCCGTTTTGGTTTTTCCGATTTTGGGCAACTTCTAGATCTTTCCGCTCCGGTTTTTCCAGATTTTGTGGTTTCGGCTTGTATCTTTGGTTTTTGGTTGTTTTCTTTTTTCTATTCTTTCTTCTTCTGTTTTCCGTTTTTCTTTTTCAAATTTGAAAATTTTAAAATCTGAATTCTTTTCAAATTTGAACTTTTTCCATTTTAAATATTTTTGAAATCTGAACTTTTTTTCAAATCTAAACATTTTTTAAAAGCTAAACATTTTTAAAATGTGAATATTTTTAAATTTTGAAATTTTATGTTTCAAAATTTGAACTTTATTTAAATGTGATTTTTTCTAATTTGAACATTTTTCCAAATCGGAACTTTTTTGCTTGAACATTATTCGGATTGAAATATTTTCGAATTTTGAACTTTTTAAAATCTGAACATTTTGAAATTTTGAATATTTTTAGGGTATAAGCATTTTCGGATTTTTATTTTTTAAAGCTGAACATTTTCAAATTTTGGTCATTTTTAGATTTGACCATTTTTCAAATTTGAATATTTTCATATTTGAACATTTTCGGATTTGAACATTTTTTAATTTTAGTTTTTTAAAAGTTGAACATTTTTCAGATATAAACAATTTTCAGTTTGAACTTTTTTCAAATTTTGATTTTTTAGAATTGAATCTGAGCTGATCTGGTTGTTCGGTAAGTAAAAAAGAACAAAAAACAAATCAAACGAAACAAGCTCTGAACTCATCACATGCAACAAATTCGTAACACAAGCCAACACCAACAAAGAACACTTGTGAGAGTCCTATATACTGTGGCAAGCGGCGTCCCGCAATTGTCCCGCAAAACTAATTTTCCTTCTTTCCCTCACTGCTTTTTTAGATGTACTTTTCAGACATGTAGGTAAATTTCTTAAGATGCACTGTACAGCAATCCGCCCCGCTTGCAACCCTAGTCCTAAACCAAGTAAACATGTGTAAGCCTCAGTTTGCATTTGCTGGATTGTGATGGTTGAAGTAGTAAATATATTTGTGCGCACAACTAGTTGGTTAAAAATTGTGTCATGTTTTGTCATCTCGAAAAAATATTCTCAAGTAAAAACCTCCTTTATGTTATATTGCCACAATGGCAAAGCATTTAAGGAAAACCAAAGAAACTACCAAGAAACTAAATGTTCAGTTGTTCACCACCTCCTTCGGACAGTAATTCCTCAAAACCCCTGAAATCGAACTGACAAATTGTAGTGACATTTTCTCTCAAATGTAATGCAATGTGTTTATCCTTCTATATATGCAGCCATACATATACGCGGTTCAAATGTTCAATCATTGGACGAGCCCCTGCAGGCAAGAAGCATCTTGGAAGCTCGCTCTATACCCAGCTGGTTTAGTGCGCGGTTTTCTCTCACCACATAGTTGTTAGTCCAACCTTTGATTATGCATGGGAGATATATTAGATTCAAAGGGATGATAGCGCCAGCGAACTGCGGTCGGTAGATCTTGACCGGATACCTCGTGTAAACTGACTTGGATCCAGCATACAGTAATCATCGTCCTTGATTCAGAAATCTCAAGAACATTATGAACTGATAACTCTGCATGCATATAAAACTTGTAGTTTGCAGATAATGCTAGTTATAAAGTTGATTGCAAGCTTGGTGGTACATTTGCCCAATTTAAAACGGCATATGCATTTTTCCAGATATTTAACAAGGCCTAACAGAAGGACATTAGTTCCTGTCACTCTGTCAGCTTATATTTAAATAATTTTAGATTCCTCAAATTATAGAGCAGCACGTAGGTCTGTAGTGACAATATTAATTCGGGTTGTCGGATGAGTAGACACACCTGTGTTCAAGAAAATCCACAACTTAGGTTACAGTTTAGTCCTGCTTGTCAGCTATGACTGTACCGGGGACAAAGATAGTAGAAGAAAGTTGCTCTAATAAAATGCAAAAAGAAAATGTATCTGTCTCTTAGCAATCCGACACCTGGAACCATACCTCCTTAGTTTGAACAAATGGATAGGAATGTGAACTTTTTTTTACTGTTTCTACAAAAAAAAAAACAATCTGTTTCCTGCCCTATGCGAGTACCATAACGCATACATCCATACAAAGAGACATGAACTGCAAGCGGAGTTCGTGGCGGTGCCGGTGCTTTGCTTGCTCGGAAGATGCGCATGTGTCTGCCGGCCCTGTGATTCATATATACTCAGGATCCGATATCCACTCCATCAAACACGATCGGCCGAGATGCACGCAATGCAAGATCCGATATCCCTGAGCTGCTGAGCTTAGCCACTGGTCCAGGCAGGCTGGGCTTGATGATGACCCATCACCAAGAATTCAATTTGATCCGGCTATCGGGCACTCTGGTTCAGAAGTTGGTGCTCGACTCGTCGTCTACTACAAAAGGAAATGTGGCCACCAAGGTTGCGAACGGAAATTATATTGGTCTTCGTCCTTCCCGTTGAACTTATGTGTGTTGTGTCGCCCGTGTAAGTGCACTGTATAGGATATGGCTCAGGCTCAGATCTTGCTTGTGCAAAAGAAACATACTAAGATGCAAACATGTGATTTATCTTTTTCTCTAGAAACACTACAACACAAATAAAATCCTATGAAAGATTGGAGTTGCAGCGTTCAAATATTGGTAATGTTATTATTGTGCACCTGTTCGTGGAAAACAAATTTCTAACTAATATTTCATCTGTGTTTTGCCAAATAAATATTCTTATAGATTTTAAAAAGGGGATAACATCCTATCAACAATGATGCATCTACTTCTGCATGGATTGATACACACATCAAAATAAATTAGTACTGAATTTTGTAGGTTAACATATTACAATTTGAAAAGCATAGATACAAAGATCAACCATCGCGACATAAAATATAGGGATTTCTATTTTCCTGCCCCTGGCTCCTTAGTTGTACTCAGTTTTCCCCAGCTCCTTAGTTTTTCCTCAGTTTTCCCCAAGCCCTTGTTTGAAACCCGCAGAAGCAGCTCGGACGGTAGGATTCCCGTTTAGTTGACCGTTCTGTCACGTGTGGGGCCGCGTCGTGTGGGGCCGCGTCACGTGGGGCTGGTAGAAAGGGACCGCGTGGGACAGGACGAGACCGCGTTTGGTTGCACGTGAGCAGGAGCTGGGTTCTGTCTCTCTCGGCCCCAAACTGGCATTATTAAGAGCACCTTTTTCCCCTCTTTCTCTCTGTCCTTTTCACCAAAATAGTATCAAATCTAGAGAAGCTTGCATTTCTGTATTTCTTCAATTATTTGTGTCTTTTGGCCCTCGTTGTTTGCCCAATATGGCAGCAAATCTAGTACTCCCTCTGGTTCATATGTATGTAGTTAAATCTAGAAGCAAATCTCCAGGGTAATGTACGATAAATTCACAGTCATAGTAAATAGAGAAAACAAAGACCAACAAAATATAGTAGAATAGGGATAGATAATAGGGATCCCTCCCTAGATAATAAGCTGCATACACAGCAGCCAACATAGTAACGAGGTTCGAGGTTCTTGACAAGCACCATCATATTAACAACATAACAACAAGGGATCCCTAGCTAACAACAAAGGGATCCCAACAACAAAATGGGAGGCAGCAGCAGCAGACGTCCGGGACTCCGCCTACCCCATCTGGCTCTCCCTCCACTTGTTGCTGCAGCTCCCCTTGGGAGCCTTGGGCTTGAGCGGAGGCATGCGCCCGGCGGAGATCTCCACCCGCCGCATGCTCGCGGAGGTGCATGCCGAGCGCCCGTGCTTGGCGCGGAAGGAGTAGACGTTCACCGTCGTGCCGACCTTGGGGAAGGTGTTGCTGATGTTCTCGGCATGCGTGACGAGGCAGTTGAAGTCCGTGGCGCCGAGTCTCCTGGTGCAGAAGGGGCACCTGTACACACCCTTGGTGAAGTAGGAGATGTACTGGCCGACCTACAGCCTCCGCAGCACCTGGCGAGTCTTGACGTCCTCCTCCTCGTCGTCGTTGCCGATGTCGCTGCCAGACATCTGATCCATATCAACCAGAAACTATGAGTGAATGAGTTGCAACGATGACGAACGTGCATGATAACAAAGTTAGGAAAAACAGAGTCAGCCTCAGTTAGAGTGGGCATGATTATATATCTACAGGGAAGGTGTAAGCGAACCAAAGCTCATGCACAACAGATTTGTACATAGAAATGGTTCGCTGAACCCTCCCTGTAAAAATTTGTGCCCAACGATTCATCATAGGCAAAGAAACAGATTCCAGATCTGAACTTGAACACATTCCAGATTATTTGCAAAATTAAACGGTTGATATCTTTTGATTAGTGCATAAAATAACTGATTGAGATCCCATGATTACTTGCATAAATTAACCGATTGAGATCCAATTATTACTTGCATAAATTAACCGAACGGCCGAACCCCAAATCTTAAAGGAAATCAAGAAGTGATCAAAACAAAATGGAATAAAATCGGCGCAAATATTATCCCAATACTCATCCATCTATAGATCCATCTACACCAGCAAAAATAGGGTTCAAAAAGGAATGGGGAAACAAAAAAGGAAGCAAACCGTAGTTACCTCGTTCCATGGGTCCTCCAGGAAGGTGTCGTAGGGGTTCGGGGGCCGGACGTACGGCACTGGCTCATAGGGTTCAAATCCCGGCGGGATCTGACTGCCACCGGCGGCAGCAGCCTCCGATGCACCGGCGGCGGCGGTGGCGACGTCCGTTGAGGGGACGGCGTCGAAGAGGGAGGCGTCGCGCTTGGAGCCGACGGCGCCGTCGACGATGGGATTGGCATTCTCCTTGTCCATCTCGCCGGCAGAGGAGAGGGAGAGGGAGAGGGTTTTTTGCTTGGGAGCTTTGGAGAAGATGATGGGACGTGAGAGAGGCGTCGTTGCGTGGGCGAGTGAGAGTGACAGAGATAGTGGGAGGAGGCGTCTATAAAGGCGAGGGGTGGTTAATGCGACCCGCGTCCTACGCGTCCACCGCCGCACGTCCGCACGGTTTGGACTTCGCAATGCGACACGCGTCCACGATTGCACGTCTTCGACTTCGCACCGCGACCCGCGTCTACGCGTCAACAATTGCACGTCTTCCATTTCTGCACCGCAACACGCGTCCTCGAGTCTAACCCCGGAAATTTAGATATACTCGGATATAACCTCGAGTCATATACTAGCATTTTTTGTGTGCTCAGTTTTCCCCTTGAGTGCTAATACGGCTAGTGCAATATGCTCAGTTTTACCCTCAAGTGGCTGGTCAACGGACAGTCAACAAATGGGATTAACTAGTTAAATGAGTCATTTAATGTGCAAAAATTCCGAAAAATAGTGGCACATACTCATGGAGTCTTTACCACAAATTGCCGGTTCTCAAAACATAGATAAGTCATAGATAAATCAAGTTTTACCACAAATTGCCACTTCTCAAAGGCCTTCTCAAATCACCTAGTAGCTATGAAGGTGCATGGTTTTCCACAATAAGCCCTTCCCAAAACAGCTTTCCCCAAAACATACTTTGTCTAAATGAGGCCACAATTCTCACACTCATGTATATTTGTATTGCAAATAGTTTGAGGTAGGCCAAGATGGGTTTCATTGTACAAAACACGCATTTTCCATTTTTTAAATCTCATATTTGAATCCCTTAGTCTGTTTATTATACAGGTGCCCTTGGTTTCTTGATACTACTCAGCTTTGCCCTCTCCCTCCACAAATTCTCGCAGACGTGGAACATTGCTCTGATTGGTCTAGCCCATTGATACGTCTCCAACGTATCTATAATTTCTGATGTTCCATGCTTGTTTTATGACAATACTTACATGTTTTGCTTGCACTTTATGATGATTTTATGCGTTTTCCGGAACTAACCTATTAACAAGATGCCACAGTGCCAGTTCCGTTTTCTGCTGTTTTTGGTTCCAGAAAGGCTGTTCGGGCAATATTCTCGGAATTCGACGAAACGAAGACGAAACATCATAATTCACCGAGACAGACCAGGACACCGAAGGGGAGTCAGAGGGGAGGCCTGGGGCCCCCACACCATAGGGTCGCGCGGGCCAGCCCCTGGCCGCGCCGGCCTATGGGGAGGGCACCCCGTGGCCCCTCCGACTCTGCCTCTTCGCCTATTTAAGCCCTTTCGACCTAAAAACGCGACACCTTTTGACGAAACTCCAGAAAGACTCCAGGGGCACCGCCACCATCGCGAAACTCCATTTCGGGGGACAGAAGTCTCTGTTCCGGCACCCTGCCGGGACGGGGAAGTGCCCCCGGAAGCCATCTCCATCAACGCCACCGCCTCCATCATGCTCCGTGAGTAGTTCCCCCATGGACTATGGGTTCTAGCTGTGGCTAGTTGGTATTCTCTCCCCCATGTACTTCAATACAATGATCTCATGAGCTGCCTTACATGATTGAGATTCATCCGATGTAATCGGTGTTGTGTTTGTCGGGATCCGATGGATTGTTACGTTATGATTGTCTATCTACAAAGTTTATGAAGTTATTGTTGCTGCAATCTTGTTATGCTTAATGCTTGTCACTAGGGCCCGAGTGGCATGATCTTAGATTTAAGCTCTATACTTATTGCTTAGATTGTATCTACAAGTTGTATGCACATGTCTATGTCCGGAACCAAAGGCCCCAAAGTGACGAAATTGGGACAAGCTGGAGCGAAAGGCTTAGATATGAGGATCACATGTTTTCACGGAGTGTTAATGCTTTGCTCCGGTGCTCTATTAAAAGGAGTACCTTAATTTCCGAGTAGATTCCCTAGAGGCCCGGCTGCCACCGGCTGGTAGGACAAAAGATGTTGTACAAGTTTCTCATTGCGAGCACGTATGACTATATATGGAAAACATGCCTACATGATTAATGATCTTGATGTTACTGTCTTAATGCTATTTCAATCCTATCAATTGCCCGACTGTAATTTGTTCACCCAACACTTGTTATTGGAGAGTTGCCACTAGTGTAGATAGCTGGGAACCCCGGTCCATCTCTCATCATTATATACTCGTTCTACATGTCATTGGAAGTAGTATCAACTATTTTCCGGTGCCATTGCTCCTGTGTTATTGCTACTGCTGCTGTGTTACTGTTACTATTGCTCTCATACTACTGCTGCTTTCACATCACCCTCGTTATTAGTGCTTTTTCAGGTGCAGCTGAATTGACAACTCAGTTGTTAAGGCTTATAAGTATTCTTTACCTCCCCTTGTGTCGAATCAATAAATTTGGGTTTTACTACCCGCGAAGACTACTGCGATCCCCTATACTTGTGGGTTATCAAGACTGTTTTCTGGCGCCGTTGCCGGGGAGGCATAGCTCTACTCATAAGTTCACCTAGGGAGTACACTCTACCTCTCTCTCTGTTTTTATTTTGTTTTACTTTGTTTTGCTTAGTTTACTTTTGCCCAGTTTATTTGTGCTTAGTTTATTTCTGTCTTGTTTTATTTTTCTTAGTTTACTTTTGTCTAGTTTCTTTTTGTCTTGTTTTACTTTTCTCATATACCCAAAAATCCATAAAAATTTGAAAAACCTAAAAATTAAAAATTGCTGTTATGGGAGAACCCATAACCTACTTGGAGCTTATAGAATATTATAATAATTATAGAGAATCAAGAGCAGGAAAAGTGATGAGTGTTGTGATAGAAAAATTGAATACAATTGCTAAAATCTTGCTTAAACTCCATGATATAAACTGTTGATCTCAACAGGAAACTAAACATCTTAAATTTCAATGTGGCTTTAGTGAGGAATTTTTAATTAAGAACTATAATCGGAATAGCTATATTCATTTTGGGTTTGAAGAGGTAGAACAATTTGTCATATTTATGGGAGCCTCTGAGATAGAATCCTTCATGGTTAAAAATTATGAAACTTGTGTTGTTTGTAAGGACCTTAAAGATTATGTCTCTTCTATCCTTAATTTTTGCAATGAAAGTTACACTCGATAATCCTTATATCATTGATTATAAAGAGAGACTCATTAATGCACAAGAATGCACTCACAATTTGCAGGGACTCGTGGAAGAAGAAATTGATGAACCCGAAAGCTCATTGGATGAAAAAGAGGAGGAAATTGATGAACCCGAAAGCTCATTGGATGAAAAAGAAGAGGAGAGTGATGAACAAAAGGAGGAAGAATGGATTAGCTACCCATGCCAACCTTCTAATGAGAGTAACTCTTTATCTCTTACACTATTTGATTGTCCTCCATGCTTACCGAAAGAGGTTGAATGTTATGTTCCTGTGGATTCTCTTGAAATATTCCCTATGAGTAAAACTTGTGAGAATAATTATGCTACTGTTATTTATGATAATCCATGCTACTTTGATAAATCTTATGATAATGCTTTGTTTGTGCCCGATGTCGAAATGCATGGTACTAAAGAATTTTGCGTAGCAAATGTTTATGATAAAGCTCTTGATGATGGTCCTATGTTACTTGATAATATTAATTGTACTACTAATGAAAATGGGATTTGAGAGGTCTTGACATTATCTATGAGTCCCATATCTCTTGAGATTGATCAACCATCTTGTTATATTATTGATAAAAGTGTGTTTGAAAGTTTTAATCGCACTATTTTTGAGCTTGATAAAAATTATGTGTTTATGGATCATGAAAAGCATGCTATATGTGATAGTTATATTATTGAGTTTGTTCATGAAGCTACTGAAAATTATTATGAGTGAGGAAAATATAGTTGTAGAAATTTTCATGGTGCTAAAACACCTCTCTATATGCTTAAAATTTTGAAGTTACTCTTGTTTTATCTTCTTATGCTTATCACTTTGTTCTTCATGAATTTATTTGTGTACAAGATTCCTATGCATAGGAAGTGGGTTAGACTTAAATGTGTTTTGAACTTGCTTTTTGATGCTCTCTTTTGCTTCAACTCTTATTTCTTGCGAGTGCATCATTAAAACTGCTGAGCCCATCTTAATGGCTATAAAGAAAGAACTTCTTGGGAGATAACCCATGTGTTTATTTTGCTACTGTTTTGTTGTGTCTTGGAAGTTGTTACTACTGTAACAACTTCTTCTTATATTTATTTTATTGCAATGTTGTGCCAAGTGAAGCCTCTAATCGAAGATTGATACTAGATTTGGATTTCTGCGCAGAAACAGATTTCTATCTGTCACGAATCTGGGCTGTTTTCTCTGTAGGTAACTCAGAAAATTATGCCAATTTACGTGCGTGTTCCTCGGATATGTACGCAACTTTCATTAGTTTTGAGTTTTCTGATTTGAGCAACGGAAGTACCTCTTTAAAATTCGTCTTTACTGGCTGTTCTGTTTTGGCAGATTCTGTCTCTGTTTTTTGCATTGTCTCTTGCGGACTTTAAGCAAGGCTTTCTAGACGTGGAGAGCTGTAGATAATGTTTTATTGAGTTCTTGCAATGTGTCACTACAGGACCAATGTGAATTCAAGTTTTTTGATTACTAACCCCTCTAATGAAGTTTATGAGAAGTTTGGTGTGAAGGAAGTTTTCAAGGATCAAGAGAGGAGGATGATATATGATCAAGAAGAGTGAAAAGTCTAAGCTTGGGGATGCCCCCGTGGTTCATCCCTGCATATTTCAAGAAGACTCAAGCGTCTAAGCTTGGGGATGCCTTGGGCATCCCCTTCTTCATCAACTTATCAGGTTTGTTCTATTGAAACTATATTTTTATTCGGTCACATCATATGTGCTTTACTTGGAGCGTCTATGTGCTTTTATTTTTGTTTTTGTTTGAATAAGATCGGATCCTAGCAATCCTTGTTTGGGAGAGAGACACGTTCCGCTTTTTCATATGAACACTTGTTCTTCGTTCTACTTTTAATGTTCAATGATAAAAGTTGGAAGCTACATCACTTATGGTTATTTGGTTGGAAACAGAAAATGCCTCATATTGTCTTGAATAATTTGACACTTGGCAATTGTTTTGAGCTCTCAAGTAGATCATGATTAAGTTTTTTTCATGTAGTTTAAACCTATTAGTGGAGAACTACTGTAGAGCTTGTTGAAATTGGTTTGCATGATTGGTCTCTCTTAAGGTCTAGATATTTTCTGGTAAAAGTGTTTGAGCAACAAGGAAGACAGTGTAGAGTACTATAATGCTTGCAATATGTTCTTATGTAAATTTTGCTGTACCGGTTCATACTTGTGTTTGCTTCAAATAACCTTGCTAGCCCAAAGCCTTGTACTGAGAGGGAATGCTTCTCGTGCATCCAAAACCTTGAGCCAACCACTATGCCATTTGTGTCCACCATACCTACCTACTACATGGTATTTCTCCGCCATTCCAAAGTAAATTGCTTGAGTGCTACCTTTAAACAATTCAAAATTTATCACCTCTGATTTGTGTCAATGTTTAATAGCTCATGAGGAAGTATGTGGTGTTTAACTTTCAACCTTGTCATTTACTCTTGACGGACTTTCATATGGACTAGTGGCACATCCACTTATCCAATAATTTTGCAAAAAGAGCTGGCAATGGGGTTCCCAGCCCCAATTAATCAACTTTCACTAATAATTCTCTTCACATGTTGTGCTCTGATTCATCAGTAAGCAACTTAATTTTGCAAATAGATACTCCTCCATGGTATGTGATTGATGGAAGGCACCCGAGGATTCGGTTAGCCATGGCTTGAGAAAGCAAAGGTGGGGAGGAGTGTCATCATAATAAAACTAAAATAAAAAGGCACTCCTTCATGGTATGAGATTGTTGGCAGGCACCCGAGGATTCGGTTAGCCATGGTTTGTGAAAGAAAGGTTGGAAGGAGTGCCACACAAAAATAAAAATAAAATGGGAGCCGCTCTTTGAAGGTTTGTCCGGCAAGGGGGTTAGAGTGCCCACTACCATTCGTTGACAACAACAAACACCTCTCAAAACTTTACTTTTATGCTCTCTTTATGTTTTCAAAACCAAAGCTCTAGCACAAATATAGCAATCAATGCTTCCTTCTGCGAAGGGCCATTCTTTTACTTTATGTTGAGTCAGTTTACCTACTTCCTTCCATCTTAGAAGCAAACACTTGTGTTAACTGTGCATTGATTCTTATATACTTGCTTATTTGCATTCATCATATTACTTTATGTTGACAACTATCCATGAGATATGTATGTTGAAAGTTGAAAGCAACTACTGAAACTTATATCTTCCTTTGTGTTGCTTCGATGCCTTTACTCTGAATCTATTGCTTTATGAGTTAACTCTTGTGCAAGGCTTTTGATGCTTGTCTTGAAAGTACTCTTCATGAAAAGTTTTGCTATATGTTATCTATTTGTTAGCAACTATAGATCATTGCCTTGAGTCACTTCATTCATCTCATGTTCTTTATAATAGTATGATCAAGGTTATGTAAGTAGCATGTCACTACAGAAATTATTCTTTTTATCGTTTACCTACTCGAGGACGAGTAGGAACTAAGCTTGGGGATGCTGATACGTCTCCAACGTATCTATAATTTATGATGTTCCATGCTTGTTTTATGACAATACTTACATGTTTTGCTTGCACTTTATGATGATTTTATGTGTTTTCCGGAACTAACCTATTAACAAGATGCCACAGTGCCAGTTCCTGTTTTCTGCTGTTTTTGGTTCCAGAAAGGCTGTTCGGGCAATATTCTCGGAATTCGACGACACGAAGACACGAAGGGGAGTCAGAGGGGAGGCCTGGGGCCCCCACACCACAGGGCCGCGCGGGCCAGCCCCTGGCCGCGCCGGCCTATGGGGAGGGCACCCCGTGGCCCCTCCGACTCTGCCTCTTCGCCTATTTAAGCCCTTTCGACCTAAAAACGCAACACCTTTTGACGAAACTCCAGAAAGACTCCAGGGGCGCCGCCACCATCGCGAAACTCCGTTTCGGGGGACAGAAGTCTCTGTTCCGGCACCCTGCCGGGACGGGGAAGTGCCCCGGAAGCCATCTCCATCAACGCCACCGCCTCCATCATGCTCCGTGAGTAGTTCCCCCATGGACTACGGGTTCTAGCTGTGGCTAGTTGGTATTCTCTCCCCCATGTACTTCAATACAATGATCTCATGAGCTGCCTTACATGATTGAGATTCATCTGATGTAATCGGTGTTGTGTTTGTCGGGATCCGATGGATTGTTACGTTATGATTGTCTATCTACAAAGTTTATGAAGTTATTGTTGCTGCAATCTTGTTATGCTTAATGCTTGTCACTAGGGCCCGAGTGGCATGATCTTAGATTTAAGCTCTATACTTATTGCTTAGATTGTATCTACAAGTTGTATGCACATGTCTATGTCCGGAACCAAAGGCCCCAAAGTGACGAAATTGGGACAAGCTGGAGGGAAAGGCTTAGATATGAGGATCACATGTTTTCACGGAGTGTTAATGCTTTGCTCCGGTGCTCTATTAAAAGGAGTACCTTAATTTCCGAGTAGATTCCCTAGAGGCCCGGCTGCCACCGGCTGGTAGGACAAAAGATGTTGTACAAGTTTCTCATTGCGAGCACGTATGACTATATATGGAAAACATGCCTACATGATTAATGATCTTGATGTTCTGTCTTAATGCTATTTCAATCCTATCAATTGCCCGACTGTAATTTGTTCACCCAACACTTGTTATTGGAGAGTTGCCACTAGTGTAGATAGCTGGGAACCCCGGTCCATCTCTCATCATTATATACTCGTTTTACATGTCATTGGAAGTAGTATCAACTATTTTCCGGTGCCATTGCTCCCGTGTTATTGCTACTCGCTGTCGTGTTACTGTTACTATTGCTCTCATACTACTGCTGCTTTCACATCACCCCTGTTATTAGTGCTTTTCCAGGTGCAGCTGAATTGACAACTCAGTTGTTAAGGCTTATAAGTATTCTTTACCTCCCCTTGTGTCGAATCAATAAATTTGGGTTTTACTACCCGCGAAGACTACTGCGATCCCCTATACTTGTGGGTTATCACCCATGTCATGCTCATCGTGCCCGCCGACCGTTGATCGTATGATTTAACGGGCAGGATAACCCCTCTCTCTCTCTCTCTGTCGGCGGTTACCTTCCACTCTCTAAGTATGCTAAAGGGCGGTTTTCTGTATTTATTTTCACGCGCTAAAAATTATAAACTCTTTTAGGCATTACTTTTCGCGAAAAAAATAATAAACCATCACCGATTTGTTGTAGCCATTAATTTTCACGAAAAAAATAATAAACCATCACCGATTTGTTGTAGCCATTAATTTTCACGCAAAAAATAATAAACCATCACCGATTTGTTGTAGCCATTAATTTTCACGCAAAAAATGATAAACCATCACCGATTTGTTGTAGCCATTAATTTTCACGCAAAAAATGATAAACCATCACCGATTTGTTGTAGCCATTAATTTTCACGCAAAAAATGATAAACCATCACCGATTTGTTGTAGCCATTAATTTTCACGCAAAAAATGATAATCCATCACCGATTTGTTGTATCCATTACTTTTCACGCAAAAAAAATCCCTTTCCAGAAGGTCGAAAAAACCTAACTTGTTACAAAAGCTGGTTTCAGTGAGACCTAACCAAATTTGGCATACATGATGCCATATCTATAACAACAAGGAATATCTAAAAGGGAAAGTTTCACAAAATTTCAAATTTAGGGCGAAAATGATGCCATACATTATGCCATAACTTGTTACCAAATCTGAAAATCAATTGGGGATTATAAAGGGAAATAAAAAGTTCGAAAAATGTAAAAACGAAACAATCTATCTTTCTATGTATAGAAGATCAGCTGTATGAAATTTGAGGTCATTTAGAGAATGTAGAAAAAATCACCTTGTGAGAAAAGCTGGTTTCAGTGAGACGAAACGGCATGCGTTTAAGCAAAGTGATTTTTTCGAACATCTCCAAATGACCCCAAATTTGCCATACATGATGCCATACGTGTAACAACAAGGAACCCTATCTAAAAAGTGTCAAAAAAGTTTGCCCAACCGTATAGCTCTATCAAAAAGAACCTCACCATGGCGCTAGTATAATTTTGGGCTTAGTTACAAGGGTCCCTAGTTACAAACTTTCGTTACCTAACCTTCAACACGAAACTTGTTTCAAATCACTTTTGGCGTACAAGAAACAAATCCCACCTTGATTCGAGCACCACAGCCTCCAAACGATGCCGATGCCGATATCGGCATGGTCAGAACGACTATGCTCGCCGCCACTGCTAGGTCACCGTCGGGATGCACCGTCAATCCCGTCCCCTCATTCGATCACTGACATACCAGAGATACCGCCGAGGCCAATGCCGAACGTACATGCTGATGCCAATGCCGAACATGCATGCACGCCGCTGTGGGCACGGCCACGCCGCCCCGCTATGCTGGATGCCACAGACCACCGCGAGGTCTTTCCCTTCGCCACCACACTCTTCTAGCACCCATCTATACACGCCAGAAAGGAGAGACACTAGTTTTCTCTACATTGCTCGCGTTCGTGTCGGACACGGTCAGTCAAAGTTTTGAGGTAGTCGTCGATGTTGTCGACCATTTCTTCTCTTCTTTGCATGGTTAAACGCGTCTAGTTCATATCTATCTAATGGTCTGGTCTCGCCTCATGCAGTTCTTTGTGGACGTCGATCTCATCTCGGCACCCCGCAGGCCACCTCCTCCGTGCCATCGCTGTAGAGCTCCGTTTAAAAATCTATTCCTACCCGTGTATTGCCAATTGTATCAGCGCCATGGCCCACTTGTCATTCGATATACCGAAGCCCCACTCGTGCGCGTTTTGGTCAGGGATATACCGATGCTTACGGTCAAACAAAGATGGATGGTCCGACGTGTCTTTGCGGGCTCTACGTGGCCCCACTAGTCGGAAGATAACGGTCAACCGTCGGGCAACCGGCCGTTACATCACGTGTGATGGTTTCAGACAAAGGCTTGGGTAAAACTGAGGAAAAACTAAGGAGCTGGGGAAAACTGAGCACAACTAAGGACCCGAGGGCACGAAAATGGAAATCCCTAAAATATATGGTGCGCATTTGCATTTCAGATCATATTACTAGGCAGCCAATCATATTTGTTGAATATATTATGTGTTGCCATCTCAAAACAGTTGTATCCATAGTCAAGAGATCTTTGCTCATCCATAGAGTGTAACAAAGATCATGTACAGATCCAATGGCTTGATGATGACCCATCACCAAGAATTCAATTTGATCAAAAAGTAGAAATTCTTTTGTTTATATAAAAGTAATGTCATTATGGAAGTCCATAAGACCCAACATAAAGCACAAAGACGTAGACTTTTACGAGGGCATCCACCACTGGCCTAGTGGCGGTTTCGAGGCTGCTGCAGCTCGGTTCCTCGGGCCATAGGTACTATGCGGGCCTCGTAGAGGTTTGCGGCAGGGAAGTACTAGTTGGAGGTGGCTGCTGATGTGTGGCAATGTAGTAGACGGAAGTATGTCTAGGGGCGGCGATCTGGCCGTGATCTACTTGCTACGACACCAGTATGATGGGATAGGAGTTCGGCACTAGGAACGGTGGCCTTGTCTTTCTCTGATGGTGAGCATCGTTGTCATGTGGATAACATGGTGGAGGGATCTTTGATTTGATGATGGTCTCAAGCTCTTTGTATCACATTTGACGAGGAAATACCTAACCGGGCAGACTTATCTAAGTGAGTTGTTGTACAAGACCAAAGTGGCCCGTGAGATGCATTCGCAGTCGCCTCTCGGAAGGGATCGCATACAAGGACGTGGGTCGACTCGGAAGCCCAGACAGTCGACAAAAGAGCGACATGGAGAACAAGTTGACGATCCAACGATGATGTAGTCAACTCAGGATTTAGGCGACTCATCCGTATCTTGTAAACCCTAGGCCAAGTCACATATATAAGGCTTGGCTGGAGTTAGAAACCCTAGGCACATTCATCCCTCCATAATTGTACTCTCAGCCTCCGGTGATTTGTAAACACATCTATCAATACAATCAAAGCAAAAAAGTAGGTCTTTACATCCACTGAGATGATCCAAACCTGTGTACATCACGCGTGTGCCAATCTCGTCCAGGATATCCAATGTCGCCATCGCTGTCCACCTCATCTAAGCTAGTCCTATAGCATCTATCGACAACATTCGATGGATGAATGGGACGTCATATTCTATGACCGTAGAGTTTTGACGCTAGCTGCGGTATGACACACTCCTTCCACTTCAAGGTTTGCATCAATTTGACTCAGCAAATTCTACACACGATGTTTTTAGTTGGGTGTCAAGTCATTTATGGCCGGTGGTGGCTTTGCATGATGTCTCATGAGGAGGCATCAATGTCGTCTATTCTGACGGCATCAAGACATGCATGGTTATTGTCCGATCGAAGGTGGTGCAATATTGGCTAAAGGAATGAGTGTATGAAATGTCGTCAACCTTCAGTTCTCTTCTAGCAGCATTATGTTAGCCTCGAGTCATTATCCGGATAAATGATGATGGTAGAAGCAGCCTCAACATAGGGTTTGCACGTGAAAACACTTGATTACGATTTGGCGTCGATGCATGCTTGTGTTGTGCCCTTGTTGAAGGTGGTGGCTCGAAGCTTGGCACTAGGATGAAAATTCCAAGATCTTAAAGGCTTTGTCTATTAGTTGTGTATTTTCTTTTTTGTTTATATGCCTTTTATCATAGGGTGAATGGTAGTCTGATGGAGCTGTGAAGGTAATGTCGCGAGGCATGAGTCGTCAGACTTATTTCTTCCCCTTTCTATATGGTTACGCTTATCGGGACTGTCTGATTTTTAGTAATAAAAGCTAAATGCATGGATCGACACGGAGGTTGGGTTACAATGGCAGATGCTAAACGGGGAGTTTCAGTATTGTGCTTTCAGGATCCATCTTCATCCGATGTGCATCGATCCATTTCCGAACACGTATATCCATCTCCCGAGGCCTCCTCCCGAATTATCATCACTCTGTGTCACTGTGTATATAGCTAGCGGGCGTACTATGCACCCATGAACTTCGGGCTACGTACCATTTTTGCCCCCGCGCCGAAGCTGCAGCCGGAGTGGTGCCAGCGATGCCACCATCCAGCAGAGACCACAGTGCCCTTGCGCGCTCAGGCAGCCGTCGCTGCAGGAATCCCTGTCGTGGCGTTTCTCTCTGTATATGGAGGTAGATGAAACTGCAGTGCCTGTCAGAGCAGCGATCGAGCGCGGCAATGAAGGCGGGGAGGGGGAAGAATGTGGATTTCGGCCGTGCAATTCACATTTACTAGAGCCGATGGAGCCGCACACGCATATGGTCTCAGCAGCTCTACCAACCGCTTGATCAGCCTGCCGCCAAAATCTTTATTAAACTCACTGTTTCGCTGGCTGCACGGCCCCAGCCCCAACATGCCAGTCTGAAGTTATTAAGCATGAGCTGAGGAGAATGGAGGCGCAATGGCGCACACAGCATGTAAATCGTCCCCCGAACAGGCCCCCGGCGAGCGTTTTTTCCATCCGGACGGCGTAATTCGGCCCAGTCGCGCCCCCGGTTCCTCGTTTTCGTCCGGATTTGGGCCTAAATCCATCCGGCGATCCCACGCCATCCCCGGCCCCCGGGGAGCGCTCGGGGACTCCGGACGAGTGAAAAGCGGGGAAGGGCCCGATCTGTCGGTGACTCGACGCACGAACCCCACCGCCACGTCGCTCAAAATCTCCCCCACCCCTCGTATCTCTCTCGCCGCCGGCACCACCCCGCCGGCTTGTTGCCCAGATTGCGCCGCCACTCCTTCCCCACCTGCCTATATTCCGCCGTGTTTGGACGACGGTCTATCTGGCTGCTCTTCCTCCGGCGGTGGGAGCGGGAGCTGGCGGCCTACGACGGCCCGTCGCCTCCGCCTGCGCGCAACAACGCCGTGGGCCGCCGACGGTGGTGGAGCGCGCCGGAAAGGACGCTGGCGAACGTCCTCGCGCACATCGAGGGCGGCAACTTCCCGGTGCTCACGATGCCCCCTCCATCGGCATCGAGGGCATCGGCGAGCCGCCGTCGGGGAAGCGTCTGGCAGCCACGGCGCATGGCTGCCAGCTCGTCGTCTTCCGGATCGGCGTCAAGGTCATCCTTGGCGCCGGTGAAGAGGAGGAGGCGACGTCGCCTTCGACGCCGGTGCGCGTCAAGAAGGAGCCGGCGTCTACGCCGGCGACCGAGAGGGCGCAGCAGCGGCGCCCTCGTCATCCGCGAACAGCCTTCCGCGCCGCGAGCGGCCGGAAGAAGACGAAGAAAGAGGCCGCCGCAAGCCAGCTCGCCGAGGAGGAGGCGAAGCGCGCGGAGGACGCCGCGATGGCGGAGGCGATCGCCGGGTCGCTGCACGACATGGAGGAGGAGAAGCGCGCGGACGACGCTGCACTGGACTGGGCGAGGCGCGACTGGGAGCGCCAGGAGGCGGAGCAGCAGCGGCGGCTGCTGGACCTGGCCGCCGCACGCCAACTCGCCGCCCGCGCCGCTCCAACCGCCAACGACGATGTCGCGCGGTACCGCCGTCCTGCGACACCTCCATCCGGCGTCGCTGTCCCCGTCGTCGACCTCGAGTCCTCCGACGACGACCGGGTACAAGCCGTCCCCGGGGTGGGGAGACGCCGGCCGGGCAGCGGCAGCCAGGCCGCGCAGCCGAAGGCCAACGACGACGGCTCCGACGACGACGGCGGCGACTACACGGTGTTCTACCGCCATTTCGGCATGTAGAGCGCCGTGTTTTAAAATTAGCGTTTGCATTCCCCTAGCCGAATTCGAAATATAGTCGAATTCGGCCTCTATGTATGAACTCCTCCCGTAATGTAATAAATATCATTAAATTTAGTCTATATTCACCCGTTTTTAGCCGTAGTTTGTCAAGTTTCCGTTTTTTAAATTCGCATCGTCGACTTCGCCTGGGCACGCGGCTGGGAAACTACTACTCCCCACGCCAAATCTTCCTCCAATCCGGACGAAAATTTCGCCGGATTTGGGCGTGGGGAGCGCCAACGAGTGGGGATGCTCTAAGATGCCGTGTTATTTCCAAGAACTGATACTGCTTCATTTTAAACGTTTATTTGTGAAATCAATGCTCTTCAAAAGGGCTACAAGGCAGAGGGCACACCTGTTCCAATCCAAGAGTTGCATGAAAATAAAACTGAGCCTCTCTGCAAGTAAAATGATGGAAGATCAATTCGTAGATTACGTTGACATTCATGTTGGATAAAAATATCCTTCGATGTATCCTACAACTGTGTAGACATCTTTATAAACAGGTCGCGATGCTCCACTCGCTGTAGAGAGGCCATAAACGGAGAGTAGTTATGCACCGGTAGATGACCTGCCAATTGCCTAATAAGTATCTTAAACCTAGGATCCACACGTTGAGCCAATTGTCGAATATATTCGCAACACTCCATGGTTGTATAAGGTAAATCTATCTAGGTAAATGATCATATACTAAAAAAATTGCACTAGAAGAATAAGTGTTTTATGGTCTCACTCTGACAGAAGACACACGTTTTACTTCTCTGCCAATTATGTTTTGCAAGATTATATTTGATAAGAATTTCCCCTTTACGAAGATGTCACGTGAAAACCGTAGTTTTGAGGGGGATCTTTATTTTTCAAGTTTCCTTATTGTTATCAACTGGCACCTCTAGTTAGATTAAAATTTGTACATAGAATTCACCGAGAATTCACCACTCTCATGACGATTCCATCGCAAATTCATCGGACCCTGCATCAAATGGACCAAAGTCGGAAGTTGTAGCAAAGCATTCTAATATGCTTGCCTGGGACCGATGAGATCTCTTCTAAACGATACATTTGGTGGAGAAGTTTTCAACACCTTAGAGATTGTATCACTTTTGTGGTGCACAATGTTGTACAATGGCGGATATTATTCTCAGGATGCGGCGTTACCTAAAAGGGTGTTTCCTATTGTTGATTTAAACTCCTTTTGTTTCGGTTACTTCCAATATTACCAATTTATTGACTATGATCAAAACGTTGGTGTAGTTTTTAGATGGTTGCCAACTTCTTGGCACGCCAATGCTTCACTACGTCTAGTTTATTTTTAGCCAATATTAGCAAAATCATGGGAAATCAAGATATCAACCAAAATTTCGTTAGCCAAGTCTTTTTCAGGACAACTCTAGGCATACACCATACACACCCTTAACCTACTAACATGTAACATTTGTGATAGTTTAACCATACAAAATACGTTGGGTGAACTTAAAGGCGTAAATATTATGTCATATATAAAGTAAAGTCATCATTGTCCAGGAACGGATCGCGTATGCGGCAGCCATGTTTTTACAACTCCATTATAACTGGTAGTTTGGCAAAATTGTTTTTACAACGCCTTCTGGAGATCATTAATAGTCTTGGTATTGAAGCTGAAATTGTCCCTCTTGATGCCTCCGAGACAGAGGTAATGTGAGGAGCACATGAGAAGGTCGCTGAGCTGCGTAGACATGACGAGTTTAAATGGACTCAATATGCAAAGATTAAGCATGTTCAGGAAGGAGGAAATAATACCAAGTACTTCCATTTAATAGAAAATGGCAAGCATCAAAGGAAGAAGATCTTCCAACTAGATCAAGATGACGGTACAGTAATACGGCACGAAAATTTAAAGACGTGTATCACAAAATGCTATAATACACTTTTGGGCAGCCCACCCAAAATTATTTTTCCTTAGTGGAAAATACAATTGGTGATATTCCACAATTGTCAGACGAGGAAACTAGTATCCTCTCAGCTCACTTTGTTGAAAAGGAGGTCGATGAAGCTATTATACAAATAGAAAAGAATAAATCACCAGATGGTGCTGAGTTTTACCAAACATTCTGGGAGGTTATTAAAAATGACCTTATGAAGTTGTTTGAGAATTCCAACAAGGGGATTTGCCTCTCTTTCAAGTAAATTATGGCACCATTATCTTGTTCCCAAAACAAGAAAATGCGGTTCAGATTCAACAATACAGGCCTATACGTTTGCTCAAACGTAAGTTTTCAAATTTTCACAAAAGTTTGTACTAACCGTGTAATAAAGGTTGAACATTTAGTTGTTAGACCAACTCAAACAACCTTTATGCCAGGAAGACATACATTAGAAGGGGTACTGATTTTGCATGAAACGATCCATGAACTTCATAGGAAGAAAATGGATGGTGTATTATTTAAAATTGATTTTGACACGGCCTATGACAAGGTTAAATGGCCATTTTTTCAACAAGTATTGCCCATGAAAGGATTCGATCCTAAATGGTGTAAATGAGTGAACGAGTTTGCCAGTCAGGTAGTGTCAGCATTAAGGTAAATGATGACATAGGTCATTGCTTCCAGACTCATAGAGGTCCTACAAGTTGATCAGCTATCATCAATGTTATTTAACCTCATAGAAGATATGTTATCACCAAATAAGAGTTTCATATTTCACACTCACATTCTCACATACGAATGACAATTTTGTGTCATGTGCTAGCATGTGAGAGTCAAATGCTGCAATCCTATCGTGATGAGAAGTATCTTGAAATCAGATGAGGCCTTTGTTTAGTGACCTTTCGTCTCACTAAGAATGTGACGGTGTTGATTGTTAATATCATCTTATTTTCAATTAGGTATGTTGAGGTTATCAGACTTCATGAGTCATTTTCTTTTGTCATCCTACATACTCGTGGATGAGTATGGATTAAAATTGGGGATGCTAATGTGTTTTAAACATATGCTCTTTTAAGTTCAATATAATGTTTCTATTGCTATTTACCAAAAAAAATTGGAATAGATTACTTTCTATTTAACTTTGGGGCAGAAAGATCATATGTGTAATGTTTTATTTCAGAAACCTCCCTGAAGGAAATAAAATCTCTAGAAAACATGGAGTTCATTTTGATCAAGAACGAAGAGCTCCACACCTCGACCCGAGGATACGTGGCACACCAGGACCACACAACTCCCAGTGCACTACCGTGCGACCATTAATGGGTTTTCTAGGGCTGGGAGGCATCTTCCCAGTGTGGGGCAGCAAAGTGCAACCTCTGAACCTTAGCATACAAAGAAACAAGATATATGAGATGAGAGAAACAATGAGAGGAGAGGAAGGGGAACCTATGAAATTGTTATGCTCAATCTAATAAGCCTTATGTAACTTTTGATGTACATAATGAGAAGATATATCACTTTTTTAGCAAATAAGATCGCGAAGTTAGTGTAGGTTTCCACCTCTGAAGGAACGAGGGTGAGTCTGCTCCGTGAAAGGGCATAACACGAGTTATTTTGTACTTTGGCTATTTTTCACCTCCAAGCCCCACAAAAGATGAAAGAATAGGTCTCGTTAGCCGTCTACCAAACAAAACACACTTTTATGTTCACGGGGAGTTGTATTGTTTTTGCACAATAACTCTTTAATTGTGGTTCTTTATAAATTGAACCTACCATGGATTTTGTCAGATGATCATGTGATTTTGTGATACTTCGTGTTGTGGGTTTAGGCAAAGTCAAGCTTTTAAAATTTCAACCAAATATTTACAAAAAACATAACACCAACAATGTAAAATATATTGTTTTATAATCATTATAAAATATATTTTCAAATGATATGCACTTGGTATTATGAACGTTTATATACTTTTATATTTTTTTATCAAACTTTACGATATTTAACTTTAACTAAACCACAAAGTAAAAAAAAATTGAGAGAGATATGCGCGTGCATGAAAAACAAGGATTCATTCTCAAGGACCGTCGTCGATCAGAAGGTGTATATGTACAGTACGGCGCGGAGCGTCTTTTTTACCGCGCAAAGGCCGGCATCAGTATCAGCACACCGCCCAATACGGTTACTTGCCTCCAGTTTTCATATATAACGGTCAACTACCTTCTCATCACCCCCTTCCGGTTCGTTCGGTCTTCTTCCCCTCCCCGTCTTCTTTCTCCTACTCCTCTCACCCGACCGCACACGTACTCCGACTCTCCAATGGCCAACGAGCACTTCTTCCCGGGCGATTACTTCTCCCCCACGCCGTTCCTCGGCGCCTCTTACGCGCCGGCGCCCCGGTCAGGGCTCCAGGCCGCCGCGGCCATGGCCTTCGGGCTGCAGTGGGCCGACCAGCAGCTTCCTGGGGCGGACTCCTCGGCGCACTTCGACTCGGCGCTGAGCTCCCTGGTGTCCTCTCCGGCCTGCGGGGGCGAGGACGAGGTGGCCATCGGCGACCTGATCGGCCGGCTCGGCAGCATCTGCAACGGCGCCAGCGCCAACAACTCCTGCTACAGCACGCCGCTCAGCTCCCCTCCGCGCGGGCCGTTCCGGGGCTACGGCGCGCTGGAGAGCGGCGGCAGGCTGTCCCGAGTGTCCAGCAGCAAGTCGCTCGGCTGCAACAACACCTCAGCCGCCGCTGCCACCACCGAGGCAGATACGAGCCCCAAGACGGCCGGTCACGCCGCCATGCCGGACCCGCCGGCGACGACGAAGGCCTCCGCGCGGAAGCGCAAGGCCGCCGCAGCGAAGGGCAAGGCGAAGGCAGAGGCCTCTTCTCTACCCGCGGTACGGCCCATTTGGCTCCGCTCAGTTCATTTCAGTGATATCGGCATCAATCAGACCCACGGTCTAACGTTCAAGTGTGCCAAATTACTCCAATGCAGACGGCGGCGATCAATGCGAGCCCCCCGAAGCGGCCGAGGGTGGCCGACGGCGAAAACGAGGTGGCTGCGGTGGAGGAGGAGGATGAGGAGAAGGCCGAGCCATTCAAAGACTACATCCATGTGAGGGCGAGGAGGGGGCAAGCAACCGATAGCCACAGCCTCGCCGAGAGGGTACGCTATACCTTACTTAGCTAACTACCTATTACTACTAGCTCATATCCTAGCTAGGTACTCATTTACTTCCCAAATCAAAATGCAAATGGACTAATCACTTGCTAATTAACTAGGCCTTAACCTACCTTGTAAATTAGTACTGCCACTACCCTGTTGTTGTTAGTATTCAATTTGCTATTGTCTGAACACTTTGGTTGGTTGTTAACCGGTAGGTGAGGAGGGAGAAGATCAGCGAGAGGATGAAGCTGCTGCAGTCCTTGGTGCCAGGCTGCACTAAGGTATGAACACACCTCAGCAGCCATTTCCTGCAAGTCATGTTCTCTTAACTTAGACGGTTATAATGAAAATATCTTGCATAGTAAAATACAACATATACTTCGGAGACCGTGCTGATTTCTAAAATACTCTGTATGTCTTAAGATAAGTGCCTCAACTTTTTCTACGTTTCGATAATGGACGCTTTATTGCTCAAAAACAAGTATTAGACCTAGCATCTGCATAAGTAGGATGCACACAGTTGCCAAAATTCAGTTATTACAAACCAAACAAAGAACTCTTGAAGAAGTATTCAACAAAATAAATAAAGCGTGGCTAAGGCAAAGCAGGGCCAATCCGCAGATCACGCTGCCATTCATGTTGGGGAAAAAGATCCCTTGTTGTATCCTCCAATTGTGAAGACACCTCTGTAAAGAGATCGTGATCCTCCACTTGTATCTAAAACTAAAATGTGTCTAGACAAAACTGAGACAGTTATTTTAGGATGGAGGTAGTACCTTTGAACAAACGAAATAGCACTTGATGTTCTTGTCATCTTCCACTTGTTATACTACTTGTAGTTAACCACTAGTGAGGCAGTGTTTATAATTAAGGGAGTTCAATAGTTCCTAGGTTCTAGCAGTTGGACTTTCTGGTGCTAGTATGGATAGCAGCTACTGTTCCTCCACCGAAAGTAAGAAAGAAGAGACCAGCTAGCTATGCTATGGCAAAGTCTGAACTTTGGAGGCAGTAATTTACTACCATGTAAACAGTTTTGGCCGTAGTGTCCGGCTCATGTGGTCCAAGCTAGAAGAAGAACCTGCAGCAGTAGGGAGTGGTATTAATCAGTTCTGCGAGCTAGGCTCCTGCTTTGCTCGAACGATGATGATTAGTTAATCGGTCGAGGGCGTGGGTGGTTTAGGTGGTGCGCACGATTACTTTAGTGCCCAATTATTGCGACGGCGGTCAAATTAGGGTTTGTTTTTAGTTTTGCTTTTGTCACTTGATTATTGATCTTCACATGGGAATGTGCGGCGGACAGATCACCGGCAAGGCTCTCATGCTCGACGAGATCATCAACTACGTCCAGTCGCTGCAGCGTCAGGTCGAGGTAGTAACCAATATGAGAAATGTTTGCAGAAGTTCAGAACTACCGACTGAACAGCTCCACATCTGAAATTCCTTTCAGAACAGAAACTAACAAATCGGTTTTGGTTGTTTCAGTTCTTGTCCATGAAATTGTCGACGATGAACCCTGAGCTGGACTTCGAGGAGCATCAGATCCCGTCTAAAGACGTGAGTTCATATGACACATGTCCTTTCATATAGAAATCAGACGGGTAGAGTCAAGTGGCGGGTCAGAACTTCTCTATGGCGAAAATGGCAGATAATAACCTTGTAATTTCCAGATTAACCAGATGGCGATGCCGGCCTATCCGTCCGACGACCGGAGCGCCGCCTTCTCCTACGCCGGCTCACCCGCCGACCCGTTCGCCATTCCGGCCGGCCAGCACCAACACCAGGGGCAAGAGCTACAAGGCAGCTTCAGCTGGGAGCATCAAGACCTCCAGAGCATGGTGCAGATGGCGGGAGGGAGCAGCCAAGACCCACATGGTTTCTACGGCAAGTGAAAACAATCGTTTCTTTCGATCGAAATCGACCGATTCTAGGTTTTTGTCTGAGGTTTCTTGTTGGGTGTGATTGAATGCAGGGCAGGCGGCGACAGTAAACCACATGAAGGTTGAACCATAAATGTGTCTGCCCCTTCTGTACATGCTACGCCAGCCGCCGTAGTAGTACCGGTACTGCTGCTACTCCCCCACCGCTCTCTTTTTCCCTGCGCATGCAGCAGCAGGAGGAGCAGCTCGGAATCAAACAATCATTGCCACATGAATTCCCTCCGTTTCACTCTCTCCACAAATGGGTGTAGATGCAGTGGTAGTGTGTCTTGTTGTATGAATTTGGGTTTGTGTGTGTGTTGAAGATGGCAAAATGGGGGCTGGGTTTGTGTGATGGACTCCTGGTTGCATGCCCCAACTGTAGAAAGGCACTAGTGGTAGTTTCTGAACTCTTAGAGGAGCCCAAGATGGCAATTTGGGAAGCATGAGAATGAATGCAGAGAGAAAAGAAAGGACGAAATGTTATCTCCCCTTTGTGTGGAATTGATATCCATATCATCTTTGATCTTCTGTCGGATGCCCTCTATAGTTGTTGATCCAATGAGTGGCAAAATATGTAATGCCCATTTCTTCCTTCTGGTTTTTACTATTATATCATGACTCTGTCTTCCTGTATTCTCACCAACAGTGATCAATTACGTTGTCTTCTAGGTCAAAGATCCTACAAACATACGGTCAGATTGTGTGCTGTTCCTGAATGACTGTAGCTGATCCTGTCACACAGTCTAACCAAAGAAAATGGTTGCTTCAATAATCAATGCAACACCTACAAAAGGCAAGAGAGAAAAATTACAGCCATTGGTAGGCACTTATTACAACCAAGATCCACTTGCATCAATCAGTGCTAATCATGACCTTTGTTACCTTCCGATTTGCAATGATTGGTAGATGGCTCTGTCTGTTGCCATATCTTAATCACACCCCTTCCCCACAGCGTATTGTGTTGTGTACCTTGTGCGTGTGGAATCTAGAGGAGGGGTCCTTTTCTTGCAACCCAGCTGGCATGTTCGTCCCTCCCCCAGCCAACTCTCACTTTTGGCCTTCTTCTACCTTTAGGAGCTTCGACATTGTCACCAAGCTCACAACAACATGTAGGTGTGCTACTTCTTCATGGTAGTCGAGAGTGCACTTGTGGAGCCTTTAATTCCGCTGGTAATTCTTGTTGTTTTATGAGTGTCTTCCTTATCATTTCGTCCTTCCGAAAGTCATGTGATGCGGCAATGGCTACCCCTGGCCTCTGCATCGAAAAGATACATACGACTTTTATATCGATTTTATTCAACAAGTATTTGTCAAGAGCATGCATCACAAAATCAGAAACCACCATTCAACACCTACAAATCCAACGATGGGTGAAGAATATATCATCAGAGCCTTATGCCCTAAAAGCACAAACAACCCGCCACCAGCTAAAGCCACTGAGTATTACTAAGCTCACATGTTGACGTGTGCATGCCATACTGTAAGCTGTAAGGATTGATAATGCCATGCTATCGTGGAACTTGAGAACCTCAATGTGTATTGAATGATTCTTTTCAGTAGTAGAGCAAAGAAGAAATCTTTCATAGAATTGTTCTTACAATTTGTTCTGTCGCGCAGGATTAATTGTTGCTGACGGCGAAATAGATACGAACAAAACAAATAAGATCTATGTCGAGAGTTAGTACCCAAAATATGATTTAGCCCTCGTTTATAGCTCTTTAGGCAACATTAGCACTCATGTAAATTGTTCCACCATTGTACCATCCTTGTTTATGTAATGGAAGAAAATAACGAGCAACAAACACGGAGAACTCTTTTTGGAATTAACACTAACACTTTACATTAAAAGGGTTGATGATGGAGATTTATGTGTTAAATTACGTGTGAGATGAAATGAAGATGATTTGAGTGGGCTTACTAATAGTATATGGTGATTCCCACGACGAACTTAAACTATACATTTTTGTGCGCTATTATGTGCTTCTGACTTTGAATCACTAACTATCTTTGTAGGTAATATTTCAATATCGTAAGACAGCAAGTGGAAAATAATAATAATAATTTTGACGTCAGATGGTCTTTTATCTTTAATTATTACGAAGGCATCATCTTTAGCGTGTCACTTTTATATCTCGATCAAGTACTCTCACCTGAGGTTGTGACCATGATTTGATGGGGTAACAACCTCATGCTCACAAGAGCTATGCAGGTTTAGGCCCTAGGAATAGATCATCGGTAGCAACCCTACTTCCTGATGATGTCGATGGGATTAATATGTGTGAGGTGCTGGTGTGTTGCGATAAGGTGATGGCTTTCGGTGGGAAGTCGGATGGTGCTTGTTCTTCCCTGCGGGGTAAGAACAAGCTATGACCGGTGGAAAAGGAAGAAAAAAAATCTCGCCGCCTCATTATCTCCTAGTGCGGGAGAGGAAGAAACCCGGCCTGTCTTGCTCTTATTTCTAGGGTTTTGGTTTAGGTGTTCTGGTTTCCTTGGTCGGCTTGGTTTTTGCTAGGCTTGTCCCCTTTTCCCTCTAGTAGAGGGCATATTTATAGCATGAAGGAGTGCTCTCACTCGTGAAGGAGAGGAGACAACATCCCCATCGTACTGAGACCCACGAGTCCAGGTACACAACCCATGCCCTGAAGGGACGGTTGTACTTCAGGCGGCAGGGCTTGGTCATGTTGATACTATGATGGTATCACATGTACAGTGGGTTCCCCATATCTAATTGTGTGGTACATGACCGGAGAGGGAAGTATGGCTCTCTTTGGTCTTCTCAAGGTGACATCATGACAACTTGGTTGTCACCTGATCGTTGCATGATCTTCCATGCCTGCTCTTCTTCCTCTTCTAAAGTAACCCTCCCATAAAGCAGTGAAGCATTCCATATAGGTTATGTTGCGAGAGGTCAAGTGGTGAAGTTGGATCATGTAAGGACCGGACAAAGCGAATGATGAGGACAGACAATCCCCTCTTCATGAAAGAGACAAAGCAACTGATGGTGCGGCTCTCCTTCCATCTCTAGGGTTCTCCAAGAGGAACAAAGAAAAAATCACATCCTCTCAAGCTCCTCTAACTCCTACATTATCAAAGTGGATCTGCACCAACCACTATCTGGGCGGGAGAAGCTAGCTGATGCAACTACGGCCACCAAAGCTTCCATGGGAGACGACCACTCTTACGATTCGCTCAGAATCTGACCTCCTTCGACAGCCAAGCGGAAGCAAGATAGAAGTCCGCAAGCCATTTTTGAAGATTGGAAGGGTGAATTGAGTTTGAGGGAAGGAGGAAGGAGGGGTAGAGGAGACTGTGCGACTGGCTATTAGTGGAGCAGCATGGGGTCCCAACCCATGATGCAAAAATAGAAGCACATGTGGGCCTCGAGGACCGCGACGGCCGCACTAAGGGGTGGAGGCGGCTCTACAAATGATCGAAGGGCCGAAGTTTTAAGCGTACTTCGCCCCTATGACATGGGTACACCATATCGGGTACTCAGTATTACCATCCTTGGTGCAAAGTCCAAGAAGGAATAGGCGAAGGCCCATGAAGAAACCGACATGAAGTCGAAGCCTAGTATGGATGTAAATAGGAAGGTTAGGCCCATATCGGGTGAACCAACGTATACGATGTAACTAGATCTCGAGGTGGACTCTGAGATCTAGCCTATTATATAAAGGCTAGGAAGAGCCCCTGTCAACACCCGTATTTTTAAGTCCAGATGCCTGTCATGACATACATCGCAATCCCAGGAATATTGTTGTTGCGAGACATAACAGTTGAATATCATAAGTCATCATTCATTACATACCATAGTCGTCTTACAAATAGATCACATGATCCAATATTACACAAATAGTTGATCTACTGATCAACGGTCATACACATATTCATAGCGGAAGTGTAAATAGAATGTACTTTCTAGTCCACAGGCCAAGGTCTGACGTCAGAAGGTTCCCTAGTTGTCGTAGACATCTTGGTTGCCGTCATCTTGATAGTTCTGCTCCTCTTCATAGTCTGGCCATTTGAATAGCCAGGGACACAGCCGTGAGTACTTTAAAGTACTCGCAAACTAATACTAGTGTAAGTACTTAACAACTCTAGTAAAGGGGTGCTAAGCTCTAGTTTATTTGCATAAAGCCAAATTTAGTTCACAAGTATTTGAGAAAAGACTTATCCATGTGCTAACTAACTCAAGTGGGAACATTAGTGTCATTCCCACAACTCAAGTTGTGATTCAAAAACAAGTCACATTCACCATTCACTTCACCAACATTTTCAAGAATCTGACACTGGAAACTGTATGGCCTTTCCAACCGTCCGTAACCGTGGACGCGGCTATTCGAATAGGTTTACACTCTGCAGAGGTTGCACACTTGTGCCACAACATTTGATTTCATCCGTCGGGATTACCCCGAATCATCGTAACACGATGACGCGGATCATCAACCATAACCTTTCACTTACAAATCCTAGTATGAGCACCTCTCCCCATGAGCTTGGCCTCCCGAGTGAAGACCAACTCGTCAACCTGGGAACTGCACAGGGCTTGGCCGTACAATTCACCTCAATTCACATCATTTCTCAACAACGGAGGCAGCCTCGGCAACCCCTATGATGTGTGTTCAGAGGGAACCCATACTAAGATGCATAAATTTCCAGTTAAGCCCTACCCATAACCAGGTATTGTGGGGGTACTCAATATTGGAAAGGTATCGCATTCAAACCAATATCAGTTTTATCAAAAATCACCATCTTCTCTTGGTCACATTCACCTTCAAAATTCATTCAATGGAATGACTCATCATTCCAAGGTTTCAAATTCATTTCAAAGTCACATGTTCCCATCTAGAGTAGTCAAGTTTTAATATTTAGCACTAGCACTAATCATGAGGGGTGCTAATCTTGCTTGGCTAGCTTGAGACTAACTTTACTACTCTAGTAACCTTCTTTCACTTTGACCAAAGTTAACTATAAAAATAACTCTTTGAATAAATAAGTAAAAACTTGTAAGGTAGAAACTTGGGATAGGCTTATGGTAAGAAAGGTAAGACTAATGGTGCCTTGCCCCAAAGGGGCTTTGCACTTTGCAAGAATATTAGCTTGCAATCATAGAGCTTGCAAAGGTGTTAGCTTGCCTTGGTGGTTGAGGTGATCAAAGTGCTCTCCTTCTTCTGGGTAGAATCCTTCCTCTTCCTGGTATTATCCGGTACTAGCGTCTATACACGAATACGAGGATACAATTGAAGGAGATATGCCCTAGAGGCAATAATAAAGTGGTTATTATTTATATCTCTATGTTTATGATAAATGTTTATATATCATGCTATAATTGTATTAACCGAAACATTAGTACATGTGTGATATGTAGACAACAAGAAGTCCCTAGTATGCCTCTTAACTAGCTTGTTGATTAATGGATGATTAGTTTCATAATCATGAACATTGGATGTTATTAATAACAAGGTTATATCATTGTATGAATGATGTAATGGACACACCCAATTAAGCGTAGCATAAGATCTCGTCATTAAGTTATTTGCTATAAGCTTTCGATACATAGTTACCTAGTCCTTATGACCATGAGATCATGTAAATCACTTATACCGGAAAGGTACTTTGATTACATCAAACGCCACTACGTAAATGGGTGGTTATAAAGGTGGGATTAAGTATCCGGAAAGTATGAGTTGAGGCATATGGATCAACAAGTGGGATTTGTCCATCCCGATGACGGATAGATATACTCTGGGCCCTCTCGGTGGAATGTCGTCTAATGACTTGCAAGCATATGAATGAGTTCATAAGAGACCACATACCACGGTACGAGTAAAGAGTACTTGTCGGAGACGAGGTTGAACAAGGTATAGAGTGATACCGAAGATCAAACCTCGGACAAGTAAAATATCGCGTGACAAAGGGAATTGGTATTGTATGTGAATGGTTCATTCGATCACTAAAGTCATCGTTGAATATGTGGGAGCCATTATGGATCTCCGGATCCCGCTATTGGTTATTGGTCGGAGTGAGTACTCAACCATGTCCGCATAGTTCACGAACCGTAGGGTGACACACTTAAAGTTGGATGTTGAAATGGTAGAACTTGAATATGGAATGGAGTTCGAATATTTGTTCGGAGTCCCGGATGAGATCCCGGACATCACGAGGAGTTCCGGAATGGTCCGGAGAATAAGATTCATATATAGGAAGTCATATTCCAAGTTTGGAAATGATCCGGTGCATTTATGGCAGGTTCTAGAAGGTTCTAGAAAAGTCCGGAAGAAATCACCATGGAAAGTAGAGTCCCGGAGGGACTCCACCTTGCATGACCATCCAACCCTAAAGGGGAGGAGTCCAAGGTGGACTCCCTAGGGTGGCCGGCCAACCCACCTCAAGGAAAGGTGGGAGTCCCACCTTGGGTAGGACTCCCTCCTTGAGTAGGTTTCCCACATATGGGAGGTTTTAGTGTTGGGGTCTTATTCGAAGACTTGGACTAGAACTCTTGGTGCTTCCACCTATATAATGAGGGGCATAGGAGAGGGGGCTGACCACTTCAAGCCTCAGCCTTGGCCGCACCCCTTAGAGGGCCGGCGCCCAACCCCTCCCTCTCCCCAAACCCTAGCGGTCTCTCTCCTCCACCACATCCCGCACGCTTAAGCGAAGCTCCGCCGGATTTCTCCACCACCACCGACACCACGCCGTCGTGCTGTCGGATTCAAGAGGAGCTACTACTTCCGCTGCCCGCTGGAACGGGGAGGTGGACGTCGTCTTCATCAACAACCGAACGTGTGACCGAGTACGGAGGTGCTGCCCGTTCGTGGCGCCGGAAGCGATCGTGATCAAGATCTTCTACGCGCTTTTGCAAGCGGCAAGTGAACGTCTACCGCAGCAACAAGAGCCTCATCTTGTAGGCTTTGGAATCTCTTCAAGGGTGAGACTCGATACCCCCTCGTTGCTACCGTCTTCTAGATTGCATCTTGGCTTGGATTGCGTGTTCGCGGTAGGAAAATTTTTGTTTTCTATGCAACGTTATCCTACAAGTGGTATCGAGCCGTGTCTATGCATAGATGGTTGCACGAGTAGAACACAATGGTTTTGTGGGCGTTGATGCTCTTGTTATCTTTAGTTGAGTACTTTGCATCTTTATGGCATAGTGGGATGAAGCGGCTCGGACTAACTTTACATGACCGCGTTCATGAGACTTGTTCCTCGTTCGACATGCAACTTGTATTGCATAAGAGGCTTTGCGGGTGTCTGTCTCTCCTACTATAGTAAAGATTCAATTTACTCTTCTATTGACAACATTAGTATCAACGTTGTGGTTCATGTTCGTAGGTAGATTAGATCTCTATCGAAAACCCTAAACCACGTAAAATATGCAAACCAATTAGAGGCGTCTAACTTGTTTTTGCAGGGTTTGGTGATGTGATATGGCCATAATGTGATGATGAATATGTATGAGATGATCATTATTGTATTGTGGCAACCGGCAGGAGCCTTATGGTTGTCTTTATATTTCATGTTGAGTAGTATTTCAAAGTAGTTGTAATAGTTGCTACATGAGATGAACAACCATGAAGACGGCGCCATTGACCTTGACGCTACGCCGACGATGATGGAGATCATGCCCGAAGATGATGGAGATCATGTCCGTGCTTTGGAGATGAAGATCAAAGGCGCAAAGACAAAAGGGCCATATCATATCACATATGAACTGCATGTGATGTTAATCCTTTTATGCATCTTATTTTGCTTAGATCGCGACGGTAGCATTATAAGATGATCCCTCACATTAATATCAAGATAATAAAGTGTTCTCCCCTCGTATGCACCGTTGCCAAAGTTCGTCGTTTCAAAGCATCTCGTGATGATCGGATGTGATAGATTCAACGTTCATATACAACGGGTGTAAGCCATGTTGCACACGCGGAATACTTGGGTTTGCTTGACGAGCCTAGCATGTACAGACTTGGTCTCGGGACAACGGAAACCGAAAGGTTGAACACGAGTCATATGGATGATATGATCAACATGTTGATGTTCACCATTGAAGCTACATCATCTCACGTGATGATCGGTTTTGGTGTAGTGGATTTGGATCGTGTACCACTTAACAACTATGAGGGATGTTGTATTAAGTGGGAGTTCATTAGTAATTAGATTAAAACATGAACTAATTATCTTAAACATAGTCTGAGTAGTATTTTGAATTAATTTTGTAGTATTGGCATCCGTTTTCTACCATGCGCTAGTCTTGTAATTGAGATAGAAATACTGTTAAAATCTGACAAGAAACTTTACGGATTGGTACCGTATTGTTAAAGAATCAAGAATTGATTAAGTCCTATTGCAAACTTTTAGTAAACCTCACATTGTTGATTCAAAGAGCTATGGTTTCA
Organism: Lolium rigidum; assembly: GCF_022539505.1. NCBI lineage: Eukaryota > Viridiplantae > Streptophyta > Magnoliopsida > Poales > Poaceae > Lolium > Lolium rigidum. The sequence goes on from NC_061514.1 coordinate 164,926,398, forward strand.
ATTAGTACCTAAAGTTATCTTGTCTCCGTGAAACTTGAAGTTCAAATCTGTTTGAAAAGTAAGGAGCTGAAAATTTAGTTTTCGAAATAATCAAGGTATGAGATATATGTGATATCTAAGACCTTATTGCAAGATGATAGAATATAATTTGGTGAGACTACATGAACTCATAAGTTTTATGGGAATGTACGAAGGTTGAAGACGCAAGGCGTCACAATCCTCCAACTATTGGGGCACTAACGATATTCGCATATCCATGAAGTGACCATCCTTAATATGCACCGTTGCTAAGACTCGTCGTTTCGAAGCATCACGTGATGATCGGGTGTGATAGATTCTACGTGTGCATACAACGGGTGCAAGCTAGATTTGCACATGCAAATACCAAGGTTTAAACTTTATGAGCCTAGCATGTACGGACATGGTCTCGGAAAGTTGTCATGAATTAATGGATAAAATTATGAGTGAAATTGTTCATCGTATTACAAAGTTACTAATAGTGAAATCTGGAACACTTGTCATATGATGATTAACTTCAAAATAAGAACCTCAAGGTTATTGGTATTAGACCAACAAACCTAGAAGTTATTGATGTTGAAGTGTTTTTCTGAATAATGAGGAAAGCTAAAAGAGAAACTGCAAAAGATATTTTGGCAAAAAGAAAAGAAAAGACTAGAAAGTCTAGCTCGGGTGTATATAAATGATATACATGTTATGGTTGTATTCCTAGTTAAGTCACACTAAGAAATTCTTGGGTATTAGTACTATATTGGTTGGTATGAAGTGTCATACAAAACAACGCAATACAAGAATACAATGGCCTAAGTGATCGACAAGGAATATGATAGGAATGCACGCCTGGAACAAAAATAAAGTGTTATTATGTTCATCGTTGGCATTCTATCTAACCCTTAGAATTTATAATAAAGAACTTAATAATTGTTATTTTGCTATGGTCAAAAGAAAACAATGAGTTGTTTAAATTATGACATTACTCCATGTACGATGGATAAGTTATTATAAATCTTAATGGTGAAACACACATACATAACACTGACGCTAAAATGCTATAAGGCAAATGATTTGAATTCCACTTATTTGTGGAACCGCCATTTAGGTCATGTTGGAAAGGAACGCATGAAGAAACTCCATGCAAATGGATTTTTGGAGTCATTTGATTTTTTGAATCGTTTGGCGCTTGCAAATATTTTCTAAAAGAGAATGACTAAAATACCGTTCATAGGCCAAGTTTTGAACGGGCAACTAACTTAGTGGAAACATACATGATGATGTATATGGATCACTGGGCATAGTTGTGTGCGGAAGATTCTTATACTTCATGAAAACTTCAAATAATGAATTGAGTATATATATGTGGATATATTCGATAAGTAAGAAGTTTGAAACATTTGAATGGATTCAAATAAATTTCAGCATGAAGTAGAAATTATCGTAATAGAAAAGTCAAATATCTATGATTGGATCATAGTGGAAATATTTGAATTACTAGTTTTAGCGAACATCTAAGAGAGTTATGAAATTGTTCTACAACTCACATTTCTTGGAGTATCATAGTGATGATGAAGTATCCGAGAGATGTATCCAAACCTAGTTGGGTCAATGATGAGATAAAATATTAATGCCATTATATTTTTGTGAATTATGCTTTAGAGACTACCGCTTTACACTCGAATAGAGCATCATCATGATCCGTTGAAATGACATCATACGAGTTATGACATGGGTATAAACCCTAATAGTCTTTTCTTAAATTTTGGTATGCATAGCATAAGTAAATAAGTTTACAACCAAAATCGGATGAATGTCTTTGTTGGTTATCCCAGAGAATTGATTGGGAATTCTTCCCACAATGGAGACAAAGACAAAAGTGTTTGTCAATGTTTCTTATTTCCAAGAAATTGTTTCTAGCGAAGTTTTTTGAGTGGGAGGACAATAGAACTTGATAAGGTTTATGAACCTGAGCATAATGATCAGAGTAGCGCAGCATCGGAATTGGTTTCGGAAGCGGCCACGACGATCATGGCTCTCATGACTACAAAGTGTTTTAGCCATGGAGATCGAAGTACATATTGAACCTTGTAGGTATGGTTTATTTTGTGATCAAATAAATGATTTGTGGACAAAGGATTGATTTTGAACAATGATAAACCAACTACAAAACAAAGAAGTTATGATGGGCCCTGACTCCGTTAAAATGGCCATGCGCCATGAAATCCAAGATAGATGAATACTTTATGAAAGTAAATGGATCTATGAAATTGATAGACTTGAATGAAATATCCTTGAAGAAAGCTTGACTTATCGAAAAAAAAAATTACGACAAAGTTCAAAGAGTTGAATACGATAAGATTAGATCTTTCGTAGCAATGCTTATAGTCTATGTGGATTATTCTAGTAATCACTACATATTTCTTTTATGAGATATGCTAGTAGGATGGCAAAATACACTACTTAACGAAGTATGTATACAAGATACAACCAAGAGTTTTGCTGGTCCGTAGAATACTAGATAGGTATACAAGCTTCAATTGGATGAAGTAAGTATCACGGAGTTGGAATCTTCACCGGATGAAATAGTCAAAGAGTTTTTGATTTCATCGGAGACGATGAAGAGGCTTGCATTTGCAAGAAATTAAGTGGGAGCGCTAAGACACATTTATAATACTTTATGTAGGTGACATATAGTTGGTTATAAATGATGTAATTATATACTTGATTAAAAAGGTTTCATTGAGAATTAACTTCAATGAAAGGATATGGATTGAAACAAATTTAGTGTCAAGATCTATGAAGATAGATTGAAACACATAAATAAGTTTAAGTCAAAGTACATATGATGGATATTGAAGTAGTTCAATATAGAAATATTAAGAAAATGTTCTTGTCATGTGAAGGTTTAACAAGACTTGAGTGTATCTGACACTCAATGAGTAAAAACACATGAGTGATTATAGATCACGAATAATATGTACACAATCAGATATCATGTGCTATAAAGTGTTATGAGTATATACCAGAATGATTCATATGATGATCATTGGACGACAGTAAGAATATCCTTGAGTACTTTAGAAGAACTAAGGATATATATATTTTTTTGTATGAAGAAATGACAAACAAATCGCTGTAAGGTGTTACACCGATATTGGTTTTGTCACATATAAAATATAATTTCAATCTCAAATTAGACTAAGTGTTGTTTAAAAGGTAGCACAATGAGCTAGAAGTTGTCTATGCTAGATTTAGAAGAGTTCTAAATATTGTGACGGATTCTACAAAAGAAGGCAGAGTATGTCATTATTTTGACAATGACAAAGGATGTTAAGTCAAGAGGTTCTTTGAGAACTTGGTGTAGTTCCGACAGAGTCGAACTTTGAAGCTATATTGTGTGTGACAATATTAGTGACATATTTCGGACAGCGGAATTAAGGTTCCACCGGAAGATCAAACATATTTAATGCCAACTCATTTGGAAATGAGTGATGCGTTGAGACGCAAATGAATTACAAAATACATACGTTTCGAGCGTGTCGGATCCGATGACTAAAAACCTTTCCCGTGAGCAATACATGATAAAGCACCGGAAGGCCAAGGTGTCATATCTTTACAAATGTAAACTAGATTATTGACTCTAGTGCAAGTGGGAGATCGAAGGAGATATGCCCTAGAGGCAATAATAAAGTGGTTATTATTTATATCTCTATGTTTATGATAAATGTTTATATATCATGCTATAATTGTATTAACCGAAACATTAGTACATGTGTGATATGTAGACAACAAGAAGTCCCTAGTATGCCTCTTAACTAGCTTGTTGATTAATGGATGATTAGTTTCATAATCATGAACATTGGATGTTATTAATAACAAGGTTATATCATTGTATGAATGATGTAATGGACACACCCAATTAAGCGTAGCATAAGATCTCGTCATTAAGTTATTTGCTATAAGCTTTCGATACATAGTTACCTAGTCCTTATGACCATGAGATCATGTAAATCACTTATACCGGAAAGGTACTTTGATTACATCAAACGCCACTACGTAAATGGGTGGTTATAAAGGTGGGATTAAGTATCCGGAAAGTATGAGTTGAGGCATATGGATCAACAGTGGGATTTGTCCATCCCGATGACGGATAGATATACTCTGGGCCCTCTCGGTGGAATGTCGTCTAATGATTTGCAAGCATATGAATGAGTTCATAAGAGACCACATACCACGGTACGAGTAAAGAGTACTTGTCAGGAGACAAGGTTGAACAAGGTATAGAGTGATACCGAAGATCAAACCTCGGACAAGTAAAATATCGCGTGACAAAGGGAATTGGTATTGTATGTGAATGGTTCATTCGATCACTAAAGTCATCGTTGAATATGTGGGAGCCATTATGGATCTCCGGATCCCGCTATTGGTTATTGGTCGGAGTGAGTACTCAACCATGTCCGCATAGTTCACGAACCGTAGGGTGACACACTTAAAGTTGGATGTTGAAATGGTAGAACTTGAATATGGAATGGAGTTCGAATATTTGTTCGGAGTCCCGGATGAGATCCCGGACATCACGAGGAGTTCCGGAATGGTCCGGAGAATAAGATTCATATATAGGAAGTCATATTCCAAGTTTGGAAATGATCCGGTGCATTTATGGCAGGTTCTAGAAGGTTCTAGAAAAGTCCGGAAGAAATCACCATGGAAAGTAGAGTCCCGGAGGGACTCCACCTTGCATGACCAGCCAACCCTAAAGGGGAGGAGTCCAATGGACTCCCCTAGGGTGGCCGGCCAACCCACCTCAAGGAAAGGTGGGAGTCCCACCTTGGGTAGGACTCCCTCCTTGAGTAGGTTTCCCACATATGGGAGGTTTTAGTGTTGGGGTCTTATTCGAAGACTTGGACTAGAACTCTTGGTGCTTCCACCTATATAATGAGGGGCATAGGAGAGGGGGCTGACCACTTCAAGCCTCAGCCTTGGCCGCACCCCTTAGAGGGCCGGCGCCCAACCCCTCTCTCTCCCCAAACCCTAGCGGTCTCTCTCCTCCACCACATCCCGCACGCTTAAGCGAAGCTCCGCCGGATTTCTCCACCACCACCGACACCACGCCGTCGTGCTGTCGGATTCAAGAGGAGCTACTACTTCCGCTGCCCGCTGGAACGGGGAGGTGGACGTCGTCTTCATCAACAACCGAACGTGTGACCGAGTAAGGAGGTGCTGCCCGTTCGTGGCGCCGGAAGCGATCGTGATCAAGATCTTCTACGCGCTTTTGCAAGCGGCAAGTGAACGTCTACCGCAGCAACAAGAGCCTCATCTTGTAGGCTTTGGAATCTCTTCAAGGGTGAGACTCGATACCCCCTCGTTGCTACCGTCTTCTAGATTGCATCTTGGCTTGGATTGCGTGTTCGCGGTAGGAAAAATTTTGTTTTCTATGCAATGTTATCCTACAACAATCACCAAGCAATACTTAAGTAGTCTTAATTAGCCTGAATGGCTCACTCCAAATGATCTAGCATCATCACTTAGCATTGCTACCAAAAATTATTCTAGGGTTTTCTTACTTAGTGTTAGAGAGATAATTTCCTCTCATTAAATATGTAAATGATAGTTTCCATTTAGTTTTTGAGGAATAATTTCCTCTCATTGAATCTTCTTAAGATTTAACTTCTCAAATAATCATACATGAAATCAGGTTGACCTAAGTCAACCATTCATCATCATCATTTGAGAAAATGATTTAAATGAGGTAGAATACCTCATACAATTTAATAATGCCTATTATGATTTAAAATCATCAAGCATTTCATGTGAGGGTATTTGACCAGGGGTAAATACTTCATATGAAAGTATTTGGGACAAGATTTAAATGAAGTGAAACACTTCATAATTTTACGTAATAGTTTTGGACAATATCAACTAACTAAAATAGCCATATAGTCCTTTATTAAATTGGGCCATGATCAATCAAGTTAACCATACTATATTTTTGCATAAACAATTATTGTAAGTGAAATTTGAATTATAGCAATTGGATTTACTTCAAAATTCAAATTGGTTGATTTTTAAGATTTATTTGAAGTCACAAAAGTCCCTGCCTTGTTATTTTTGTCACATTGATTCTACACAAGAATTTAAGGTGGGACCAGTGGGGTTGGATAGATCTTTTCTCTAGCTTTCCAACAACATAAAATTCATCAAAATTGGTTGGGTAGATTTGAAACTATTTAATTTCTAAGACAGGACCAGTATTTAAATTTCTCTGAATCAATTTAACTTGAAAAGGGACTAATGGGCTAGGCGGGAAATAAACGGGCCGAAAGATTTAAATCGCCAGGGGTCCAGCCCAACTAACGCTGCGGGCCAACTGACAGCGGGGCCCGCGCGTCAGCGAGTCAAACTCACCGAAGCGGTACCGTTCAACGTGATCCGTTCGATTAGAGGGCGATCCGACGGTGGGGAGTCGTCGTCGTCGTCGTCGATGAGAGGGAAGCTCTGGCGCGGCGGAGGTAGGGGGTCGGCGGTGCTCCTGGACTCCGGCGAGGGGCTGCGACGATGCGAGGCGACGTTGTCGACGACGGGGAGTCGATTGGTACAGGTGGCGAGGCTTGAGGTGGCCTGTGGCGGAGGATTGCTCTGAGATTGCTTGTGGGCCTCCGGCGAGTAATTGGCTGGCTAGCGGCGGCGATGTGCGGTGGAGAGGAGCGGAGGAGGTTCAGAGAGAGGAGAGGAGTGGGTTTGCTGTGGAGGTGAAGGCGCGGGGACGGCTCCTTTTATAGTATGCGAGGTGGCCATGAGGTGTGCGGCAGGGTTGACAGCAGAGCGGCGGCTCCGGCGAGGGAAGGGGGTCGGCGAGGTGGGCGTTAGGTAGGCGGCGTCCAGGCGGTGCTAGAGAGCTAGAGGGCGAGGTGGGGGACGGCCTGGCGTGCGCGCGAGACGGTCGATGCTCTGGCGGCAAGGTTACGGGAATCCGGCGATGTGGTCGCCGGCGACAGGGATTGCGCGAGCAAGGGACCTTGTCTGGAGGGTTGGCACGGCGACGGTGATTCCCTACGTGCAGCATGGGGGTCCAGGGGAGGCGTGGTTCGTCGGCGTGGCGCGTGGCCAGGGCTTGCCGGTGGACGCGCCCACGACGTCCACGGCATCGACCAGAGCGCGTGTTTTCCGGCGAGGGTCTTCGTCCTCCTCGACCAGTGGCAATGCTAGGTGGTGTAGGGTGGTGCTGTGGAGCTCAGAGACATGGGGGCCAAGGTTGAGGGGAAGGAGAAGAGAGGAGGGGAGTGCCATGTGTGGCATGGCCGGCATGGCCATGTCCATGGTGGGTTTGGCCCCCCTCTTAGGGTTGCTGTGCATGGGTAGGGTGAGAGGGGACAAGGGAACCAGGGGAAGGGAAATGGGGCAAGTGGTTTGGCCAAAACACTATTTTAAATAGTGTTTGCATTTGATCCCTATTTGCCTTATTCAAAAACTTGCAAAATTTGGTTGAATTCAAATGGATGCAAAAAATTGAAAATGGTTGGTTTGGTTGAGTTGCAAATGACCAGAGACAACCATGTGTGGTGGTGGAATTTTAAAAATCAAAGAGATGCAAAAATTGCTAAGTGGGAGATTGTTGCATTTGATAAAAAGTTCCAACTTTGGATGATCATAGAATTTGATCCAAGATGAATTTGGCATGGTGGTCTTTACCAAAGTTGTTCTCCTTCAGGTGCTCTTGGATGAGGTGCAAGGAATTTGGAAAGTTTAGTTTGAAAAACTTGAGATAGAGGGGCTCAAAGTAGTGACTAGAATATAAATGGCAGATTTGACCATTATCATATGAGATCACAATTTGAGTTTGAATTTGATTTGATTTGTGTTTCTTTGATTCCAAAAGTTGTAATAAGTGTTTAGTAACATATTACAACTAATGGTGAAGGCCAAATTGGTCTAGGTCAAAGATTTGGAAAAATGGCATAAACCATATGTGAGGGTTTTGTGATTTTCTAACTTTTATTCTTTTATTTTTCTTTGCTTCATTTTGACAAGAGTGAGGTTTATTTGGTGTTAGATTGAGTTGGGTAAAAGTTTCAAACCATTTTGGGGCAATGGGAGTGCCTAGGTCAAGATTTGAGATTTTGGCTAAGTGCCACATATGCCTCTATGCATATGCTTTGTTGATTTTTGTTTTCTTTTTGGTTTTTCCAAGAATTGAGTGGTAAGCCTTAATTCAGGTTTGTTGAGGTATTTCAAATCATCTACTCAAGGTAGACAAGGCAAAGTTCATCATTTTCAGAAAGTAGCCATAGGCTTGCATATGCCTTTTTCTTATTTAAGATCTTTTCTTTTTATTTTGTTTTTCAAAGATTGGTGACCAGAGGGATGAGGTTTAGGGTTTAGTAAGTTTTGCAATGGTTCACCACCATTTAGCAAAGTAAGAAAGGTAGAGTTCAAAATTTACATATTAGGGCTATATGCCCACATATGTCTTTTTTTTCTTTTTTTTGGGTTTCTCAAAATAGATCCACTTGGATTTTGAGAAGGTTATGGTTTAGGGTTTTGGAAAGGTGTTCAAAGTAATAAACAAACAATCATGGCAAAAACACAAGTATTAGGTATGAGCACTATGCATAGCACTCTATGTAGGAAAAGTTTTTGTTGGTTCTCATTTTTGGAAAAAAAGGAAATTTCATTTTCTCTTTGTTTTTGAAATTTGGGGTGTTACAAACCCTCCCCCCTTAAACAAATCTCGTCCCGAGATTTTAAGAGAAGTTAGGTTCCTAAGAGAGATTGGGCGATATGATTTAACAGGAAAACATACTTGGCATGGCCTGAGATGCTTCTTGGGCTTCTGTGGCAGTCATGTTGTAGAGGCGGCCGTTGTTGTTGGTCTGGTTCCTTCTTGCGGCAAAACGGCGCTGGTTCTGAGCAGTTGCAGCGGTGTTGGCGGCAATCTTGGCTAACCTTTTGGGGCACTCGTTGGAGTAATGCCCAACCACTCCACACTCATAACAAGTGATAGTGGCCTTGTCCTTGGTGGCGACGGGGATGGCGTTGCTTCCAGTCCTAGGGCCAATGTTGTTGTTGTTGTTGTTCCCGTTGTTGTTGTTGTTGGGGTTGTTGTTGCTGGTGTGATTGTTGTTGTTGTTGCATCCGGGCTTCGGGGGTCCTCCATGGTTGTTGGTGTAGTTTGGGCAGTAATTCTGGGCAGTAGGCTTGTTGTATCTTGGAGTAAATCCTCCCGATGAGTTGTTGCGGTACTTCTGGGTATTGCTGGACCCATGCTGGTTCATCATTCGGCGTTTGCGATTCTCGTTGGCTTGGTGAAGCTTCCCTTCCATCTGGATGGCTGAGTCCACCAGGGCTTCTAAGTCAGCAAAGGAAATGTTGACCAGTACAGTCTGCATTTCGTCGTGGAGTCCGTTCAGAAATCGCTCCTTCCGCTTCTCGTTGGTGTCGGTTTCGTCCGGGGCGTACCTTGACAGAGTAAGGAATCTGTCGCGGTATTCTACCACGGATATTCTGCCTTGCTTGAGTTCGCGGAACTCGTCTCTCATTTTTTTGATCAGTCCTTGGGGCACATGGTATTTGCTAAACTTCAGCTTGAAGTCTTCCCAGGTCATCATCTGTCCAGCATTCATTGTGCGGGCGCTTGTCCACCAGGCTCGTGCAGGTCCTGACAGGTAGTGGGTGGCGAACAACACTTTCTCGGTGGCTTCAACTCCCGCAACTTCGAGGTTGTTCTCCATTGTCTGTAGCCAGTCATCAGCATCGAGGGGCTCTTCGGTCTTGCTGAAAATAGGTGGGTTGGTGTTCTGAAAGTTCTTCAGTTTTGACCCAGGGTGGTCGTGGTTTCCATGGCCGTTGTTGTTCTGTGCGATCTGCTGCAGTGCGGCAATGTTGGCTTGGCGTTCAGCTCTCTCGGCTTCTCGGTCGGCCATCATCATCTCCAGCATCTGCATCATGGCGTCTTGGGTGTCGCTGCGGGTTGGTGGGGCCATCTAAACATCGGAGTAGATGATAAGATAAGAGGGAAATTTCTATGGTTTGTTTGATTTTAAAGTTCAAAACTTGAAAACTTGAAAACTTGAGTAGTATTGAGGGGGTAAAACCAGCAACACTTTTTCATTCCTACCAAACATCACACTTTACAATCTAACACACCGTTGGTTTGAAGAACCATTAATTCGCTCTACGATACAAGGGGATCCTGATACAACTCACACCTACTCAAGTGCTTTAGCGATACTACTTTTCGGGGTGGATTCTTCGTCTTCACGGGTAATATGCTTGGCGAAAGGCGAGGGCGTTGTCCAACTCCTTGTGGGTCTTGTACAGCATGAAGTCGAGGTGTGCTACATAGTGGTTCATTTCCGTGTGCGGGGGCATGGTCATCGGTCTTCCCATGGGGTCATGTCTTGGGTAGTAGACGAAGCGAGTGTTCTTGATCTTGTTCTCATTTTGTCCACACAGACGGGCAATTGCTTCTTGCATAGCTATTACTAGTCCTTCCTTCCAAGTGTTTCCCGTTACAGAAAACCAAAAGGTTTCCCATATTGGGGCTCCAGGCTTTCTTCGCAGATCTGCAGTAACTTCCCACCGAGGGGGTCCTCCGGAGTGATTATTGAGGGGTATTCCGAAGAACTCGGGGTACGGGCGTCCTAGATATTCCACTAGTTGCTTTAAATCCTTCTCGAACATTAGGTTTCCTCCGTGGACAAGCTGATATGACTTGCAGGTGTACTCCATCTGTGAGCAATTTAGGATGAGTGAGTTAAAGAAGTAGTCAAGTGTGCAAAATTTTATGTAGGCTTGCAAAGAAAAGTAGAGCATAGATTTCTCATTTTTGAACAAGATCTCAAGGATAAGAGTGAGAATAAGTTTTCACAAATATTAACTTCATTGGTTTTTGAAACTAAGTTTTTCAGACGTCCATTCTAACTAGGGTCTCCTAAGGTCAAACAATGGTTGTGATACCAACTTGTCAACACCTGGATTTTTAAGTCCAGATGCCTGTCATGCCATACATCGCAATCCCAGGAATATTGTTGTTGCGAGACATAACAGTTGAATATCATAAGTCATCATTCATTACATACCATAGTCGTCTTACAAATAGATCACATGATCCAATATTACACAAATAGTTGATCTACTGATCAACGGTCATACACATGTTCATAGCGGAAGCGTAAATAGAATGTACTTTCTAGTCCACAGGCCAACGTCTGACGTCAGAAGGTTCCCTAGTTGTCGTAGACATCTTGGTTGCCGTCATCTTGATAGTTCTGCTCCTCTTCATAGTCTAGCCATTTGAATAGCCAGGGACACAGCCGTGAGTACTTTAAAGTACTCGCAAACTAATACTAGTGTAAGTACTTAACAACTCTAGTAAGGGGGTGCTAAGCTCTAGTTTATTTGCATAAAGCCAATTTTAGTTCACAAGTATTTGAGAAAAGACTTATCCATGTGCTAACTAACTCAAGTGGGAACATTAGTGTCATTCCCACAACTCAAGTTGTGATTCAAAAACAAGTCACATTCACCATTCACTTCACCAACATTTTCAAGAATCTGACACTGGAAACTGTATGGCCTTTCCAACCGTCCGTAACCTTGGACGCGGCTATTCGAATAGGTTTACACTCTGCAGAGGCTGCACACTTGTGCCACAACATTTGATTTCATCCGTCGGGATTACCCCGAATCATCGTAACACAGTACGCGGATCATCAACCATAACCTTTCACTTACAAATCCTAGTATGAGCACCTATCCCCATGAGCTTGGCCTCCCAATGAAGACCAACTGTCAACCTGGGAACTGCACAGGGCTTGGCCGTACAATTCACCTCAATTCACATCATTTCTCAACAACGGAGGCAGCCTCGGCATAACCCCTATGATGTGTGTTCAGAGGGAACCCATACTAAGATGCATAAATTTCCAGTTAAGCCCTACCCATAATCAGGTATTGTGGGGGTACTCAATATTGGAAAGGTATCGCATTCAAACCAATATCAGTTTTATCAAAAATCACCATCTTCTCTTGGTCACATTCACCTTCAAAATTCATTCAATGGAATGACTCATCATTCCAAGGTTTCAAATTCATTTCAAAGTCACATGTTCCCATCTAGAGTAGTCAAGTTTTAATATTTAGCACTAGCACTAATCATGAGGGGTGCTAATCTTGCTTGGCTAGCTTGAGACTAACTTTACTACTCTAGTAACCTTCTTTCACTTTGACCAAAGTTAACTATAAAAATAACTCTTTGAATAAACAAGTAAAAACTTGTAAGGTAGAAACTTGGGATAGGCTTATGGTAAGAAAGGTAAGACTAATGGTGCCTTGCCCCAAAGGGGCTTTGCACTTTGCAAGAATATTAGCTTGCAACCATAGAGCTTTCAAAGGTGTTAGCTTGCCTTGGTGGTTGAGGTGATCAAAGTGCTCTCCTTCTTCTGGGTAGAATCCTTCCTCTTCCTGGTATTCTCCAGTACTAGCGTCTATACACGAATACGAGGATACAATCACCAAGAAATACTTAATTAGTCTTAATTAGCCTGAATGGCTCACTCCAAATGATCTAGCATCATCACTTAGCATTGCTACCAAAAATTATTCTAGGGTTTTCTTACTTAGTGTTAGAGAGATAATTTCCTCTCATTAAATATGTAAATGATAGTTTCCATTTAGTTTTTGAGGAATAATTTCCTCTCATTGAATCTTCTTAATATTTAACTTCTCAAATAATCATACATGAAATCAGGTTGACCTAAGTCAACCATTCATCATCATCATTTGAGAAAATGATTTAAATGAGGTAGAATACCTCATACAATTTAATAATGCCTATTATGATTTAAAATCACCAAGCATTTCATGTGAGGGTATTTGACCAGGGGTCAATACTTCATATGAAAGTATTTGGGACAAGATTTAAATGAAGTGAAACACTTCATAATTTTACATAATAGTTTTGGACAATATCAACTAACTAAAATAGCCATATAGACCTTTATTTAATTTGGGCCATGATCACTCAAGGTAACCATACTATATTTTTGCATAAACAATTAGTGTAAGTGAAATGTGAATTATAGCAATTGGAATTACTTCAAAATTCAAATTGGTTGATTTTTAAGATTTATTTGAAGTCACAAAAGTCCCTGCCTTGTTATTTTTGTCACATTGATTCTACACAAGAATTTAAGGTGGGACCAGTGGGGTTGGATAGATCTTTTCTCTAGCTTTCCAACAACATAAAATTCATCAAAATTGGTTGGGTAGATTTGAAACTATTTAATTTCTAAGACAGGACCAGTATTTAAATTTCTCTGAATCAATTTAACTTGAAAAGGGACTAATGGGCTAGGCGGGAAATAAACGGGCCGAAAGATTTAAATCGCCAGGGGTCCAGCCCAACTAACGCTGCGGGCCAACTGACAGCGGGGCCCGCGCGTCAGCGAGTCAAACTCACCGAAGAGGTACCGTTCAACGTGATCCGTTCGATTAGAGGGCGATCCAACGATGCGGAGTCGTCATCGTCGTCGACGAGAGGGAAGCTCTGGCGCGGCGGAGGTAGGGGTCGGCGGTGCTCCTGGACTCCGGCGAGGGGCTGCGACGATGTGAGGCGACGTTGTCGACGACGGGGAGTCGATTGGTACAGGTGGCGAGGCTTGAGGTGGCCTGTGGCGGAGGATTGCTCTGAGATTGCTTGCGGGCCTCCGGCGAGCAATTGGCTGGCTAGCGGCGGCGATGTGCGGTGGAGAGGAGCGGAGGAGGTTCAGAGAGAGGAGAGGAGTGGGTTTGCTGTGGAGGTGAAGGCCCGGGGACGGCACCTTTTATAGTATGCGAGGTGGCCGTGAGGTGTGCGGCAGGGTTGACAGCAGAGCGGTGGCTCCGGCGAGGGAAGGGGGTCGGCGAGGTAGGCGTTAGGTAGGCGGCGTCCAGGCGGTGCTAGAGAGCTAGAGGGCGAGGTGGGGGACGGCCTGGCGTGCGCGCGAGATGGTCGATGCTCAGGCGGCAAGGTTACGGGAATGCGGCGATGTGGTCGCCGGCGACAGGGCTTGCGCGAGCAAGGGACCTTATCTGGCGGGTTGGCGCGGCGACGGTGATGCTCGACGTGCAGCATGGGGGTCCAGGGGAGGCGTGGTTCGTCGGCGTGGCGTGTGGCCAGGGCTTGCCGGTGGACGCGCCCACGACGTCCACGGCATCGACCAGAGCGCGTGTTTTCCGGCGAGGGTCTTCGTCCTCCTCGACCAGTGGCGATGCTAGGTGGTGTAGGGTGGTGCTGTGGAGCTCAGCGACATGGGGGCCAAGGTTGAGGGGAAGGAGAAGAGAGGAGGGGAGTGCCATGTGTGGCATGGCCGGCATGGCCATGTCCATGGTGGGTTTGGCCCCCCTCTTAGGGTTGCTGTGCATGGGTAGGGTGAGAGGGGACAAGGGAACCAGGGGAAGGGAAATGGGGCAAGTGGTTTGGCCAAAACACTATTTTAAATAGTGTTTGCATTTGATCCCTATTTGCCTTATTCAAAAACTTGCAAAATTTGGTTGAATTCAAATGGATGCAAAAAATTGAAAATGGTTGGTTTGGTTGAGTTGCAAATGACCAGAGACAACCATGTGTGGTGGTGGAATTTTAAAAATCAAAGAGATGCAAAAATTGCTAAGTGGGAGATTGTTGCATTTGATAAAAAGTTCCAACTTTGGATGATCATAGAATTTGATCCAAGATGAATTTGGCATGGTGGTCTTTACCAAAGTTGTTCTCCTTCAGGTGCTCCTGGATGAGGTGCAAGGAATTGGGAAAGTTTAGTTTGAAAAACTTGAGATAGAGGGGCTCAAAGTAGTGACCAGAATATAAATGGCAGATTTGACCATTATCATATGAGATCACAATTTGAGTTTGAATTTGATTTGATTTTTGTTTCTTTGATTCCAAAAGTTGTAATAAGTGTTTAGTAACATATTACAACTAATGGTGAAGGACAAATTGGTCTAGGTCAAAGATTTGGAAAAATGGCATAAACCATATGTGAGGGTTTTGTGATTTTCTAACTTTTATTCTTTTATTTTTCTTTGCTTCATTTTGACAAGAGTGAGGTTTATTTGGTGTTAGATTGAGTTGGGTAAAAGTTTCAAACCATTTTGGGGCAATGGGAGTGCCTAGGTCAAGATTTGAGATTTTGGCTAAGTGCCACATATGCCTCTATGCATATGCTTTGTTGATTTTTGTTTTCTTTTTGGTTTTTCCAAGAATTGAGTGGTAAGCCTTAATTCAGGTTTGTTGAGGTATTTCAAATCATCTACTCAAGGTAGACAAGGCAAAGTTCATCATTTGCAGAAAGTAGCCATAGGCTTGCATATGCCTTTTTCTTATTTAAGATCTTTTCTTTTTATTTTGTTTTTCAAAGATTGGTGACCAGAGGGATGAGGTTTAGGGTTTAGTAAGTTTTGGAATGGTTCACCACCATTTAGCAAAGTAAGAAAGGTAGAGTTCAAAATTTACATATTAGGGCTATATGCCCACATATGTCTTTTTTTTCTTTTTTTTGGGTTTCTCAAAATAGATCCACTTGGATTTTGAGAAGGTTATGGTTTAGGGTTTTGGAAAGGTGTTCAAAGTAATAAACAAACAATCATGGAAAAAACACAAGTATTAGGTATGAGCACTATGCGTAGCACTCTATGTAGGAAAAGTTTTTGTTGGTTCTCATTTTTGGAAAAAAGGAAATTTCATTTTCTCTTTGTTTTTGAAATTTGGGGTGTTACAGCCCCCGAGTGGTGAGATTCCACAACTCGCAACACCCTCTAACCCTAATTCTCCATAATACAATCTCGGCGATTTGCTCCCCATCATACTTTTCATCGGCTACCTAGTTTGGCTGACCGATCTGTTGATTCGCCAGTGTTCTCCTTCCTTAAAACCCAAGTCCATCACCATGGGCATTTATAAGGTTACGCCTTGTCACCCTATGTGTTTTTTTGGTAATTAATGACAATCTTTATGGACTAATATTTTCATTGAGTTTATATGAAGGAATGCTCCATAGGTATTTCTTATAGGTCATGTGTTGGATTAACGTGTGGATTCCATGAAGATAAAGATATACAATAGGCATTGGCATCAAGATCATCAATTTCAAGAGAAAAATATTATATGATTAAGATCTTGAGTGATTTGTTTCAGAGAAGAATTCAAGATATGGCTCTAAGCCGGTGTCATGATAGTCTCATGAATTGAGCTATGGTTGATGAAGGTTTATATATAGAATGCAATCAAACGAAGAATTATATATGTATCTCAAGATATTATGATAGAGCATGAGGAGATACAATGTTGACCAAGACTAAGAGTAAAGATTGAATTCAAACTATTCAACACATGAATCATAAAGATTGTACCACTTTGGATCATGTGATCTTGTGGATGTAAGACTTATCAATTATGCTTCATGAGCTAACCCACTATATGTGCATTTATGTTGTATATGTGGGTTGGGTAACTTGCCATGGACGTGCATCAAGAGTATGATCTCATATTGCCCATGAGAGGATGGCATCAAATATGGATGTCATCAAGGTCAAGAAGGGCAAGTTCAAGATGAGCATACCGAGAAGATCATGCTTGAAGCTTGTCGTCTGTTTGGTGAGAATAGACTTGTGAAGATGTGCTTCAATGAAGCTTTCCCATAGTGGTGTATGTGGAGAAATTGTGAGTCTTCACGAAGCAACATGATCAACTGAGGCATTCTGGCTTGAATGGAGCTTGAAGCGTTCTCATCAAGATCAAGAGGGATGCACAATGCAAAGGTATGGCGTTGCTAGGTTTTTCTTTTACCGGTCTCAAGGTGGTTGTTGGGAGACCGGGTTATAGGATAGATAAACGCGCTATCAAGAGGGGCATACGATTGGATAACTTGATCGCATCATTTTAGGGAGCTCAATCTTTTACATAACTTGCATCTCTATATTATTGTTTCTTCTTGGTGTTTCTCTGTGTGAGGTTCTTGAACTTGTTGCTAGATTTTCAACAAGTCCAAGTTCATCAAAAACGGAATACGTATGCATCTTCTATTGCGTTTTCGAGTTTGAACGTCTTTACCATTTCTTAACGTTGCGAGGCTTCCACAAACATTATGTGGGGATTCCTAATATTTCATGTTTTTTGTGGGGTTCTATTTGGTGTTATCTTTCCAACAAAACTGGTTTTATCTTAATCAGACTTCGGGAACTCTCTAAAAAAATTAGGTCTTTCGAGAAAACGATGATTGAGGGGTCCAGCCCAGCGGTCCGACGCATAATAACATGTCTGTCCGCGGTGACGCAAACGCGACCCAAATTTAGGGATGAAATGCATCTTCGCGTACGCTGCGAAGAGCCTGCACGCGCCCTCCCCTGCGTCCTACATGGCCTGCTCGTCAGTGGCACAGACGGCACTTTCACTCCCGCCACTCCCAAAAAAATCGTATTGGGGCGGAGGCAAAAACCCTACTTAAGAATGGCACAGCTACGGTCCTCGTCCACGGCGAAGACTATGCCCCGGGCCAGAATGCGCTTCCATCTTGTCCCAGGGGCCAAAAATCCACCAATGCTGACCTCGCGCGTGAAGCTTCAGCCCTTGCCTTGAGCGAGAGGTTGGAGAAGATGATGGCCGTCTCTCAAAACACCATGGCCAAGCGGAGACGAGAAGAAGCACCTGGAAAAGGAGGCATTTGCTCCCATCTACATCAACCTCACCACGAAAGCCATAGAGGTGCAAAGGCTTGACGTCGAGGCCAAAAGACGCGGCAGCCAAGTCTCACGCATAGGATAAACGGATCAAGCAGAGGATGTCTGATTGATGGTCTCTGCATGGCAATCACTCTGGCCTCCTTCTATCCTTGCTACTCATGGCCCCCTTGTATGCCTTTTGTAGCTATGCTCACTGTATTATGGACTACATTGGGCATAATAATTTGTGGCACTGACGCCTCGGTTTGGTATAAATATGACTAAATTTAATCTATATTAGCTGCAATTGTTGAAAAGGCTAACTTGAGCGGACAAAATGCGCCGAGCCGCTGGGACATCCCGACGCGAACGGATACTCGCGGAAAAAAGCTCAATCTAACGTTCGTGGCTCGATAAAACCGGACACGCGCGATCAATTTCGATAACCGAAATACGTCGAGCGGTTCGAAAATGCCCTAACAATTCAAAGAATTTGTCAGAGTTTCGTTGTGGTTACTCAATCAAGGTACGACCGTCATCGCCCTCATTGTGCAACTGCGCATGACATGGGCCACACTACCATTCTATCTAGAGTAAAAATAAAGATTTTTATGTGGTTCCTCCATAAAAAAGTGATTCTTACGAAAGATAATTTAGTCAAACGAAATTGGAATGGTTCTATCAAATGTTGTTTTTGTGATCAAGAAGAGACAATACATTCATCTTTTTTATATCTTGTCCTTTTACTAAGTTGATCTGGAAGATAGTGTACATGACTTTCAATATACCTCCGTCATTGAATATAACTAATTTGTTCGGAAAATGGCTAAATGGGGTAGATAAAAAGAGTAAAGCTCACATTAGAGTTGGAGTATGTGCCTTGCTTTGGGCAATATGAAATGTACGTAATAATTGCATTGTTGACAAAAAAAACTTTCCATCATGTCTGCAGGTTATTCTTTTGGCTACCCATTAGATTCATATGTGATCCTATCTACGCCCATAGGAGGAGCGTCTTGCCATGGATATTGGGTGCAACCGACTGGCAACGGTAGCACGGGATTTTTACAGCCGGTGCGGTTGGCGTGCTGATCAAAGACTAACATGATGATGCAAAGGCGTTTCATGCTAATGGTTTTTAGATGGCTTGTTTTTGTAGCAACTTTGGGTGATCTGTGTTTGCTACTTGTTATAATATGATTCGTTTTAATAAAGAAAGCCGCATGCATCAATTGATGCAGAGGCTGGAATACCCCATTTCGAAAAAAAACAGCGGTTTGAACACGAACAGTCGTTTCATTAACAGCCATGTCGTCTTCTTCACTGCGCGAAGCGTCATGTAATCATGTTACGCACTGGTGTCTCCACTGTGCATCCACCCCTGGCTCTCGTAATGTACTGTGCGCAGGAAATATTTCAGAGATTTGAGGGTATGACCTGGGCTCCGTGCTGCGACCGAAGCAGGACGTGAGATGAGAGTGCAACCATCGGATGATTACATCATTCCTAGTAAGCTCTAATCTAGTGATATTTATTTGTCTCTACGGTTTACAAAAGGCCGATAGTTTAAAACAGACAACACTGTCACAGTCATGGGGTTTTTGCCAATGTGCGATTCAGCTCTGGAAAAAAATGCCAGTATTGAGACTAAAACTAGTTACGGTATCCAGAGTCAGTTTTTACTTGGAAACAACTTTATACGTTTCTGATCTTTTGAATCTTCGGCGTGCTTTCTCCGGCAAAGCTTGTTTCTTGTTCTGCACCTGCGTTTCTCGGTTTGGACCTACCCTATTAAGTTTCAGCGCATTGTCTGGGCGGTGAGTAGGGCGGACGCAACGTCCCTGTTGCCCGGGAATGTGCCCGGGCTTCGCTGGGAACCTGGGAGCCTGGGAGCGCTTCAGGCAGGAGAGGATTTCTAGCGACGATTTGACAAGCCTCGATAGGTAATGCCCGGGCTTGGGCCCACGGTGGTGGGCCTTTGAGGCCTGCCTATGCAGCGCTGCACGGCTTCTTCAAACGAAAAAAAAAACCATCCACTTGTTTTGGCGCATTACAGCTACGTGCCCACGTTTTGTTGAGTTGTGTCTAAAACTCTAAATTGTGAAAAATGTAGAAAATCCATACTACCTTCGCTTTTAGGTGATTCATTTTTTGAACAAAAAAAATTAAACGGGAGCCAAAAGATTTGCATCATCCATTAATTAAGCAAAAAAGTGCTAAGTTTTTAGGAGAAAATCGGATGAAAACCTACAAAGACTGGGCCAAACCCACACCCATCCACACGTCGCCACGGAGAGCACACCGAGCCACCCTGACTACCCACAGAAGCTACACAAACGCGAAGCTCGAGTTGGCCTATGCCAAACAGATGGCTCCCCAAGAATAGGCCGGCAGCTCCGATTCTGACGACGAGCTCTGGAGAGGAGATGCACAAGACCTACGCCAAAAAGGACCTTCACCGCCGGGTCGCCCCTCGAAAGTCATCGTACACCACCGAAAGGCAGCTTCGACTTCACATCAAGAGGAGACCAACCTGAAGATATTCGGACACGTCGGAACGGAGCCGACTAACACGGTCTTTCACCAACCAAACCTTGCTCATCGCCATTATCGTTGCCTCACAAGTCTGCCCACCGTCGAGAATCACCTTATCACACACGTGACCCAAGGTCAAGCACCCTCGAAGATGGCGAACATTTGGAGCCGCCGCTCCAACATTCCGCTGCCTCCGTCACGCCATGCGCGTCCACCAAGACCACCACCTTCCATGGGCCGCCGCCCCGAAGTACCACCGTTCGCTCTCGAGCTGCAACGCCGCACGAACCGTCCACCCGCAACCCAAGCTGCACAGGGTAATCGGCCGCAGACCACGGGCATCGCACCAACTCATCCGTGTCTGCCGCCCCGACATAACGTCTGACCGTCCCCTCAAGGACGCGTTCGACCGAGCTGACTACCCTGCCGCCCACGCGGTTAGGACGGCCACCCAACACGTGGTAAGCCGCATCCCCGCACCATAGAGATGTTGCTGCACCGCTTCCGGGGACACCGCCCCGGGTCACTGCCACCTATCCGAGGCCGCCGCCTCGACATCCTCCATCGCAGGCAGCAAGGCAACGCAGTCCGGCAAACAAACCACCATCGCCGAGTGAAGGTCATGCACTCCAAAGACGACGCCTCCAAGAATGGAAGCAACGAGACCGCCGCCCTCGCCCGCTCCGGCCGAGGCAAGAGCTTGGGTTTTCACTCAGAGAGCACGAAGCCTTGAAGGCATGAGAGGTAGGAGATCCACGACGATGCCTTCAAGAAAGGGAACGGCGCGCCGGGGTGTCGCCATCGCTGGCACCGAAGAAGTCGGGCAGAGCTTTCACCCGAAGCAAGCACCCTCCCACCGAGGTCTCCTTCACCAGTAGGTCAGCCGTAGGCCAGCCAGCATGCCATCACCGTCATCCACCTCCCCACCAAGACGCCGCCGCTTAGTCAGATGCTCCGGCACGGTCAGACGCTGGCACGACGGCTCCAGGCCCCCATCTCCTCGACGCGGACGTTGTCTCGTCCATGGCTACATTAACCTGTTTGATTAGAGATCCGATTGATTTTCTCTGGAAAAAAGCCGGAACCTATTTGTTGTGTACATATGTTGAAAAATCATGTTTGGGATGCGCTGTTAGGGCATCTGAAAAACTGCTGCCAGCTGCTAGCAGTATTATAGTTCATCTAGAATAACTATCGGTGGCTTCGTGCCAAAAACACCAAAGTGGCGCCGTAAAACATAAAAAATAGGAAATGTAAAATACGGTGTCTATTAGAGATGCTCTAAGATTTGGCTAATATGAAAGGCAGAGGTCATGTATCTATTCCCATATGTGGCACCAAACCAATTGTAAGTCACTGTCAAAAAAAAAAAACAATTGTAAGTCTTAGCACTCCATAACGTTACCTTAGACAACACAAACAGCAACTACGGGTTTTGTTTCTGGTGCGATAGCTATCCTGAAGCACCTAGCTCTAGGGGGTCAGGAGCCAAAGGCACACTGCGTGCCCTAACGGAAATCTGCTTGTGCATGTATCTCCAATTGCTTCTGACCAGTAGAGGCAACTAGTACAGCTCGTCATGTTCTTGTAAGATAAAAGATTACAGCGACAGGTTACAAGAGCATCGCTCCCGCTCCTAGAATGTACTGACTGCTGGTGCCATGGCAATATACATGGGAGAACTTCCCGAGAATCTGACAAATATGTAATGACACGCCTCGCAGAGACGGCGAAGAGATGTGTCGTCATTGGCATCGCCCTTTGTGATGCTTACAAGGTGTACAACATGCTTGCCACTACCACCCCATTCCTTAATCTACCATACAAAGAGAGAACTGAACATACAGAGCCTAGCATCAATCAGATGTTGCATCTGTCGTACCCGGAGAACCACAAGTTGAGGTCGGTGACCTCAAGTGATCCGCGCTGGTGGAGTGCGTCCAACTCCCCTTGCCATGGCTGCTCACTGGTGCTACCACCAATAGTGTCATACCTGGCAGCAGGCTCGAGATCACTCGAGGCAACGGGCTGCGGTGTAGCATCACCATACTGGGAGAAATCTATGAGGCGTTGCTCTAGCGACTCGATTTCCTCGCCATCATTCTTTTGCAAGTTGTCAGGCCGCGGTGTAGCATCGCTGTGCTGGGAGTACTCTGTGAGGCGTTGCTTTAGCGACACGATTTCCTGGTCATAGTTCTTTTTCAAGTTGTCGATCTCCTGATAGGCTTTCTCTGTCTCCTGCTCTGCCAACAAGGCTCGGTGCTGCAAAAGAGGCAGATTATTTTACTAAAACTAGAATATGTAATCTCGGTAATCTAATACAGCACACTAGCAAACTCGAGGGCGATGTAACCATCAGCCCACTAAAACCACTGTAGTAGCACTTTCAATGTGTGTTTTGATCCTAAAGTTGCTTGTTATAAATTATCAGCTATCTAGAGGCATCAAAATGGTACTTGATCTCCCTCAAATGACAGAAATGGTGTTAGATCTGAGCAGCTTGGGAAGTTCGTACCTTGGCAAGCGTTGTCGCTTCCTCAGCATCCTTCAATCGTACTAGCAATTCACCAGCAGCTTGAACAGCCTCCGCAGTATCCCTTAGCTGGTCTTGAAGGCCTTTATTTTCTGCTCTCAGAACAGAGATTTCAGCACCAAGGGAGTTGATGAACCGTAACTCGGCTCCTTTGACGCCAGCTTTTGCAGCCCTCATCTTCACATCTTCAACACCATCACGGATCTTCCTGTGCATCGCAAGCAAACCAATATGCCTCTCCTCAAGTTCAGCGTACTGTTCCAAGATTCTAGCATGCCCCTGCATTGCTGTTTGTAGCGCCTCCTTCAATTCCTCGGTGCACCTCTTCTCTGAATCCAATTCCGACTGCAACCTTCCAACAAGAGATTTATTTGTTTCAAGGTCAACCCTGAGCTCGTCTGTGAGAGTAATCCATTTACTCTCAGCTTCAGCATAATCAGCAGTGTCCACTAAGTTAGTATCACCATCACCATCTTTTGTTCCATGCAAAGGATTAATGCTCTGAGACAATGGCATTGGAGGCCAGAGCCTGCGAATTGATGCAGACGATGAAAGCATATAATGCAGCTGACTTTTCAGATGCTGTATCTCCTCTTGTAAAACTTCTTTCTCCTCCATGTAATTCCGGCACAAGTCCAACTCCTGCTGGAGTACCTTCAGCTCAATTTCGGCACGTAGGACTTCAGGATGGTTGTCATATTTCTTTTGAAGGATCTGCACTTGTCAGTTCAAGAAAATTAGCTCACAAGTAATAAGAATGATGACCTAAGATAAATATAAAATTATTGTTTGTTAAGAAATGGCAATTTTAGACAACCTTATGTTCATTCATAAGAGATATGTACTCCTCGTGTATAAACTCATCAGTCGGTAGAGTTCCATCCATCAAGCTTTCAAGCCTAGCAATCTTTCCTTCCATTGTTTGTGCAATTACAGCATTGCATTCACGCTCATGCTTATATTGTTGCACCTGGAATATCAGAACAGTTAGGGGGTTCAAATATTAGTTTATTGTTCCTGAAGGCAGAGAAAAAACTCACCAAACGATTGAGCTGTTGAATTTGAGCAGCCTGCTTCACACACTGTTCATCACGTGCCATTTCTCGCCTTATCGATCCAGCCAGAACCTTCTCCACAGCCTACAGAAAAGATTCAAAATAACTGCTGCAGTTGTTCTAACCAACTGGTGCAGGAACAAGAATTTCTCTTGTGTGAACTTACTTTGAGAATTTGCTGCTGCTTTAGGTCATCGGATGGCATTGCTCCATCAGCTGGTACTAATTGCAGATCCCTGCAAGCATCAGGATCCTTGCTCTCATTTGCAGAAACCTCAACTAGACAAGTAGGAACTAGAGCCAAAGTGGTATCTCTTGCTTGAGATTCTTCAGGATCAGTCTGAGTCGCTACATCAACCTTGCAAGGCAGAACATCCCTAATTCTAGCATTTAACCCGACTGAGGCTCTCCTCCATGCACCATTGTTTTGGTGACTTTCAATGACTTGAAGTCCTCTCTGTATACTAGCAGCAAGGTTTAACTTGGATCTGTCATCGCCAAGTTTATTAACATCAGAACATGATCTTTTTGTAGGCATCAAATTGCTATCTCCATCAAAAGCATCGATATGTGAAGAACCAGCATTTGTCACCCCTGGAGCCTGGAACATTTTGGAATGATTATCTCCAGCAGGGCATATTGCCATATGATTACTGGGCTCCTCAACATCATTCTCATCTATCTCCATTTCTTCATCGCTGTCTTCTTTGATAGCCTGGAATGTCGTAGGGCGATTCAAGCTCATTTTTAGCAGATGCAAACTGCGCCTAGCATTCCATCCAGTAGCAAAGCTGCCATTGCCTCCTTCTGAGCCTCCATTAGATTTCATGCGATGGAGTTCATCCTGCAACCAAACATTAGTGATGAAACTTGAGTCAAAGAGCAAAAGTGAAGAATTCTGTTGCCGGTATGTACACTAGAACACTTAGAAATTAGCACCTTCAAATGTCTGATCTGCTCATGAAGCGCATTGACATCATCCTCTTTTTGTTCGTTGACAACCGCGTTGTTTTTTATAGCTTTAGCGCGTTGAGCAAACCTAAGAGTGCTTATTGTTTCACTCTTACATCTGCATAGTAACACGGAAAATATATTAATGAAACAACATCAGAAGAACAGAGAAAAAAAACTTCTGATTCAACTAGGGTAATACCTTTCTGTGGGTGAAACAGCGCAAATCATCGCAAGCATTGCATTACCACCCAGGGATTCTTGTAATAAAAATGTCAGCTTTGAGTCACGATATGGAACGTGCCGCTGTTTTCCAGATTGTGAAATTTCTGCTAGTATGTTAATCAAATTTCTGCAGTGACAAAAACATAACAATCAGAGCCTTGATTTCACCCCATTAGAACATGTACACGGTAGTTTTCCTTTCTACAGCAAACAATATGTACAGTGATCAGGCAACAAGTGTAGAACATATACAGAGTAATTTTCTGCAGTGACGAAAAACATAACAATCAGAGCCTTAATTTCACCCTATTAGAACATGTACAAGGTAATTTTCCTTTCTACAGCAAACAATATGTACAGCGATAAGGCAGCAAGTGTATCTGTTTTGCACAAATACACCAAGTCTAATGAAAAAATGGCTCACGCCTATAATAACATAAACATGTCTGGAGAAAATCCACAGTTAGCAAAGATTCAACTTAACTATTTAACTTAGCAATTAATATAAACAGAACCATACCCAAGCGCTGAAAGTGACCGATTTATATTTCCTGCTTCTTTCAAGCGATCCCCAACTGCATTTGTTAGCTTTTGCCGCTCAGATCCAGCAAGATCCACTAAATTGATCCTGCTTATTCTTATGCTGTTTGAGCCATCTTCACGATTCTATAGAACAATAACAGATCATTAATGAACTGAGAGCTGAAAACTAACAATGGCAAAAAACAACAAATATTGGGATTTTGGTGTAAGTATGACCATTATTAACATATTTTCTATTAGTGGAATGAAATGAGTTCATCCACCACCACCTCTTCAATCTTAAGCACAAGGCTAGCACGAAATCGAAAATGGATTCATCCCACCAAAATTCATTGTATTTGTATGATCCCATATGGTGACCCATCAAATGCACCATTAATAATATATTAAATCTAACCGAAGAAGGGACTACATGAACTGATTTATATTTAATAGTAGTATTTATTTATATACACAATAAAAAAATAGTATTTATTTACTTGGTGTTGCCTTTGAGTAAACATCCATGTTTCTACCAGAACTGAGACCTCCAGTTACAATTTCCGAGCAAAGGAAGGAACAATTGTAGAATAGTGTATCCTAAGATAACCATCCTATTAATAAGGTTAGAACAGAATGGGACCTTGAGCAGAATAGCTCCTTGCTCACACCACTCAGACCAAGTGTAACTATTCTGAATGTGCCATAAAGCTATCATAGGGCACACACACTCCTTTCTTTTGTACATACATTTTCAAAATAAATAAATTAAACTACATATATAGGAGGGCATAGCTGAAGCAGTAAAAAGAGAAAGATAACAGCATCTAATGACATGTACTGCAGGTAAAATTACTGCACAAAAAAGGTATGATTGATGAATTTCAAAGTAATAAGCCCAAATTCAGCAGCTACCTTTGATTCAGATTTAATGACACATGTAAAAACACAATGAGAGCGTGAACTGTCTGCATTTGCACTTGTTGACCCTGTTCTCCTGTTTGCCAGTCCCTGCACGAAGTTCCAAATCAAATTAAAACAGATTATGATGTATAGATATGAGGTTACTGAAAGGTACCAACATGATAAAATAAGTGCGCAACTATTGTGAACAGATTGTGCAGAAACAAGAGAGTGCAGCATCTGTGGATGTACGCCAATAAAAATCATCCAAAACAACCGGAACTCATCCACATAAAAACAGAGAACATGCAACAAGCATGTGCACATATATGTATTTGGAGAAGCAAATTGATACAAGAGCTTGGACCAGGGCAACGAGTACTCTATTATTCAACAGACAGACAGTAAGGAAACAACACCTGACACGGTTCTAAGTCCTACTCCTCCTCATGGCTTAGCACTCATAACCTACAGTGAGACCGTAGGTCTGCCTCCAGCATGGAGTAGACAATCCACATAATTGAGAGCACAGTATATCAGCAGATGGGAGACTAGGGCAAATAAAACTAAGACTTAAGAAAAGACACGCTGATTAAGCAGTTAAGATCAGAGCACTTGAAGTGATACTGCCATAATGAGGTTCAGAATCAATTTGAGAAAGTGAGACCAGAGCACTTATATTACCATAAGGCTTTTAGCCAATACTCATCTGCGCAAACATATGAGATCAATATTTTTTAGATGTCAACAAGGAAATGCACACACCTTCACCAACAGCTGGGTTACATCCTTCATAGTGAAAACGAACTCCTTTGTCAATGATTCAACATAAACACAGGCAGTTTTGACATCCTCTCTAATCTGCCAACGAATAGGTCATATCAGTAAAACAGTAAGAAGGAACATGATAATATAATTCGCAGTTTGCATTTCACCTGAAGATTTTTTTGCATGGGATCTAGCAAATCGGTTATCTGTTCATTGTAGATCTGTACATAGTAACCAAGATGGGTCAGATTTTTTATCACCAACAAAAACAACAACTGCAAATATGTCATGTGAAGTGAAAATGGAAATTGCCTCGAGAAAAGAGCAGGTACAGTTGTATGTTAGCTCTTTGTCTGTATGTTTCCCTTGTTCCTGCAAAATGGAATAGCAATTTTCAGCTTGAAATAGGAAAACTCTGGACACGAAAAACGGCTTCAGGATCTGCCAAATTACTTCTTTAATCCGGGAGAACAACTGCTCAAAAACACGGGGTGTCAGTCCCCTCTCACAGCCCATCGAGTCTCCTGAAAGTGCAGAGAGAGGGCCCCACATGGTGTATGTCTTTCCACTCCCAGTCTTTCCAAGATGATGAGATGAAAACACAAACTTAGTTAATATGTTCCCAACAGTTAGTAATAAGAAGATATAAATGTTAAAGCATAGGTAAAGTCACCTGGCCATAGGCAAATATGGAGCTGTTGAACCCCGACAAGCAATTCTCAACTAGTGGAAGCCCAACAAGCTTGAATAGATCTTCCTGTAGATACCAAACAAATTAAATTTGCAGATATAAACCTTGGCTTGCACTAAAGAACTACTCTGTGTTCATACCAGGAGCTAGCAAAACAACACAGTTAAACTAGCCACAGCTAAAGCAAAACATTGTAGTACAGAAACTTAGTAAAAAAATAGGACCCACGTAACAGTTATGATCTCCCAAGGAAAAGTGCAGAAAAGTAAATTAGGAAAGTTGCACACCCCAAACAATAATTGCACATTACTGGCGACACTGAAGGAAGAACAACTGGTAAGTATTTTACTGCCCTAACAACAACTGAACATGGTAATTAATTATCAGTAGAACAACACTAGACCCTGAGCATAAACGTGCCAGCTAAATCACCCTACAGATGTTCTAAAACCAGTCAATAAATAATTTCTGGCATATATCCAGCAACGAGAATGAGCACCCCAATTACATCACTGAGATATCAGGTATCAGCTGTTACAGATCTTACGGTCATTCACAAGCTCGGGCGCGTATGATAGCCGGGCCCAACCTGTACCCGCGAAGGTGCTAAACTCCACCGAATAACACCAACATTTAGCTAGCCCCTAAAATCCATACGAGCCCAGCGAAACCGTCAGCACGCAAAAAGTAACGCCAAATTGCATCCTGGGCCTGACCTGCGTGGATGCGGCGTCGGCGACGGCGTCGAAGGTGAAGTCCTGCCCCTGGACCGCGACGGAGTTGGTGGCCATCTTGCGCACGCAGGCATCGGTGCCACGCCCATCCTCCGCAGGCTCGTCCCCCTCCACGGGGCAGGGCGGCCGTATCCTGACCACCACCTGCAACCACCAAATCAGACGCAGACGCAGACACCCCGGGGGTTAAGTAAGCCAGATCTAGCGGCCCGCCGAATCGAGGCGGCTCGACAAACCCTACCTGGACCCCGGAGTCGGAGGAGGCGGGGGCGGCTTCGGGCGCGGCGGCCCGCGCGGGGGACACGTCGAGCTTGCGCTTGAGGGGGTTGGAGGAGGGCGGGCGCGGGGGGAGGCTCCGGTTGCGCGGGCCGAGCGGCTTGGCCGCGGAGGACGGGGAGCGGTAGGGGGAGGCGTGGTCCGCGGCGTGCGGGTGGGGGTGGGGGGAGGACGGGTCGACGTTCTCCTTGGGGAAGCGGCGGCGCGGGGTGGCCTCGGCGCCGCCGGAGACGGGCGGCGGCGGCGTGGTGGGGTGGCGCGCGTGCTTGGAGAAGAGCGACCTCATGGCTGCGGAGGTCAGACAGAGAGGGGGGAGACTGGAGAGACGTTGGGGACGAGAGAGACGGGAGGGGAGAGGGGGGAGATTTGAAATTTTTTGAAGGGAAGAGGAGGAAGAGGAATAATTGAGGATGGTTCGGTCCGATGGGATCTTGCCTTGGGCGCGGTGTAGGAGAGGCCAGTCAACTCAACTCGGGCGGGTGAAGCATCGGATGCCACGTGTGGGGCCCACGTGACAAGGGCTGTCGATAGCTGGGTGTGTGTCTAAATGCGCGGAGCACGTTCAAACTTCAAAACTTACATCAAGACATTATTAAGTCCAGCTTTAATTAAATTAATAATTAATAAAGGTACCAATGGTTATGGTTACAATTACAAGGTCTTGAGTAGAACAACAACAACAGATACCAGAAACATTACAGGCAACACAGAATGAAAGAAGATACACAGCCTGCGAACGCCTAGGTCTTTCAGATGTCGAAACAAACGCTGGTCAAGGTAGAGGAAGCGAAGCGGAGGAGGAGGAGGATGCCACAACAACGGAAGAGAATGCCTTCATCTGCTTCAAACACGGACACACTACGTCACGGGATAACCCGTCCATCGCCGAAGAGGGGCCCTGCCCTCTCGCCTAGGTTCGAGGGCGTCGACGATGGAACGCTCACCCTAGAGCTCGAGTTACGGCCGATAGCCGGGCAACCGAGAAAGAAGAACTTCCGAGCCTTCTCCCCACTTGGGAAGACCACCGTTCCGAAAGCCACTCGGTCGTATCCAAAGAACCGCACCGCAACCAGCAGTTGACAGGGACCACTGGCTCCAAAGCCACTCGGCACTCGAGAGCATCGACATCATCGACGGCACCGACAACGTCGGGCAGGGCTTTCGCCCGAATACCGACCACCGTCCCATAGAATACACCAAGATCTGGGAAGGAGCACAAGGAACTCCTGCACCACGAATGCCTCCCACGCGGACCATCCCGCTGCCCACATAGCCGAGACTGTCGACCAACACCCGCACGAAGGCACCAACCGCCAGGCGTCGCCGTGCCCACCATAAGGTGTAGGGATTCGTAGCATAGAAAACAAAAAATTTCCTACCGCAAGAACGAATAACAAGACAAGATCTAATCTAGTAGATGGTAGCAACGAGGTGAAGATCAACATACCCTCGAAGATTGCTAGGCGTTAACGAGATAAATCTCGTGGTTGATGTAGTCGATCAATAGCCGCTTTCAAAAGCGCGTAGAAGAACTTGACGGTGCCACAATCGGGCAGCACCTCCGCACTCAGTCACACGTACGGTGTTGATAACGACGTCCTTCACCCCGTTCCAGCGGTCAGCGGATGTAGTAGATCCTCCTCGGAATCCCTCCATCACGACGACGTGGTGTGGTGGAGATCTCTGGCAGGACTTCGCCGTAAGCAGTGCGGGAGAGAGAGAGAGGAGGGAGTAGCTAGGGTTTGGGAGAGGGGGCACTTGATGACATGGGTATACCCTTCGGGTACCCATTATTAGTATACCTGGCTCGGCTCGGCCCAATATGGAGAAGGTCCAACAAGGCAACCCGAAGAAGTAGTCGACTAGGACTCTTGTAAAACCCTAGGCTGGTTGCATATATAAAGCCAGCCAGGGCACCCGATAGAAGGAGGCCGACAGATAGACAACAGATAGACAACATAGCTCCGCTACGGCGGCACCCTGTAAACATACAGATGATCATATACTGGATTGCTTGCAGCACGTAGGGATCCTCCACCGAGGGGACCCGAAGCTGGGTACGTCGTGTGCCTAATCTCGTGTGATGACCCAGCGTACCACTGCATGGTGTAGTACACAAGTCGTTGGCATAACACAAGTGAAACACCGTTCCACCCATATTACATCCCTCAGAGTGGTACAACAGAAACATATGCGAGTCCAAGGTATGTCTATAGAAGTACACACGAACTGTTTACATAAGATCAACACCGCCTCCTACTTTACAGTGAGGTAAAACTTCAAATAAAGCTCCAGAAGAACGACTCGTAGCCTATCTTATTGCTAACTCAAGTTTAAGAGCTACTTGGCTTGCTATAGAATTCTAGCTACTTAGGTGCTAGGATTAGGGAAAAGTTCCCTTCTATTACTAGTCTAGGTTTCCATAATAGTTGATGCAGAAGTTGACTCCATTGACTTCTTTGACTGGATTCTTCATCTTGTTGCAGTTGACTCCTTTGTCTTCGAGTTCCACGGTAGTTTCTCCTTCGGTGCCTTGATCTAAGAAGGGGGTTCAAATGGGATAGAATGAGTACAAGCGTACTCAGTAAGTTCATATTAGGAAATAGGTGTATCATGCACTAGCTACAGCCATAGACCAGAAAGTCATAGGCCAATGCAAGTTTTCATAAACATTTCTTCAAAAGGTTTATTTTATTCTGAAAACTATGCCCGTCGGTCTTCACAGGTTGACTAGAACTTCATGGAGTTCCTTTCTGCCGCGTTCGCAGCTTCCTTCCCGGAACGGGAGTGACGAGTCACAATTCGAGTATCATCTCGCAGAGGTGCGTTACTTTTCCCATAAGAGACCTTATCCTTGATACCAACCAGGTGCGCTTTCCGTCCACACTTCCTTGGTGTGGGGCCAGGTGTAAGATCCAAGCCAATCACCGCCTTCTCCGCGACCACCGCAAACCCACCCTTTTGTCCACCCGTACACCCCCGGTAGACTTCTCCCGATAATACGGCTTTACTCACGGTGCACTTTGGACAATCCATCATAGATCGTAGAGCCCGACATCACACACGGATGGGGATTTAAAAGGCTATCCCAACCTACGGCGGTGCCTCCAACACCCCGCGGCTCTACCAATCCGTTGGCGTGCGAAGGGAAAAGATACGAACGACTTCCCGCAGCCATTATAGATCTTATGGTCAACGCGATATGTACGTAGCTAGAATCACTGGACGGCATTGGTACTTAGTCCTAGATGAGTAGTACCCATGCAATGGAACCTCCATCATATCAACACATACCATGGTTCCATTGCCCACCACATAGTCATATTCATAATTGTAAAATAATACTTTGCTTTTCAATGCATGAGTGATAAGTATAGTACTTTGCATATAATTTGATAAAAATAATCAAATGACATGAGCAAGCGATGAACTTGCCTTTCTTGATCGCAAGATTATGCAGGCAAAAGCTTCGATACGTGAGAACTCCAAATGCTGAAATACCATCATCGTCCGGTAAGGACAATGTTTAAAGAACTCGGCAAAGATGCTATAATGCATAGTATGAGATGCAATCGTCCCACGCGTAACCTAACCTAGATGATTTAGGTTTGATAAGTTGTAAATATTTCTTTAGGGTGTGTTGCACTTTTAGGATGGTTCTCAAACAAGGTTCTTATTAAGGTTGGTGATAGTAAGATCATAAGCAAGTAATATGATGCAACATAACAAGCATACACACAAAGGATAGTAGTGGAATAAAATGTAAAGAACAAGTTGTCAATTTTAAGTTCTACGAGGACATGGTTGATGATTACTTATATTATACTTCAAAAGAATAACTTTTGAAGAACATGTTGATTAAGATTTAATAAGTATTTCAAATAAGAACTTTGGGTTTCTATGGTTTGGTTGACAGTTGTACTTCAAAAGAATAACTTTTGAAGAACGAGGTTAATAAGAATAAGGACTACTTTAAATAGGAGCTATGGCTTCTAGGGTTTACTAATGGTTTCATTTAGTTTTCTAATACAAACTAGTTGGGTTCTTTAAGTGGAATGGGTTCATATGTAGCAAGTATTGGTAGGGTTATTACCATGGTTTCCCATATACATTATATCAAAGGATGGTTATTAAGATGGTTCCATAGGTTTGTGTTGCGGTCAGAAACCCACCGGCGGGCAGCGACTGGCAACACCGTAGAGCCGGGAACAACTCAGGGCTGCGGCTGGCCCTGGTCCCTCAGAGCGACGGCCCGCAAAGCCTTCTGGTCACACGTCCGATGCTATCGCAAGGGCGTGCCACCTGACCTATACCTGGTCAGGAAGGTGTTGGATGATGCCTCGCTTAGTTTCCTGCATGGCATACACGTAAACATTAAATACGAGCCTCGATCGGCTCTCAGGTTATCTCGTGAATCGGCTCAAAGAGCCGATCCACCCATGATTCGTACAAGGTGTCCGAATATATGTGGTCCTGCTTGATCAAGATAAAGCTAATGCGATCTACGACGATTTAGGGTTTTCACCGCATAATCGGATCATCCTACTCACGATTGGGCCTCGCGCTCGCGTACGGTGATCGTGAGCCGATCCTAGACAGGGCCTAAAAACCAACACGAGGTTGATCCCCGGAACATCCTGTCTAGGGCTAGCAAACTACACCCTACACGCCGCTGGATCCTCCAACCCTTTGTAAGGCCTAACTATTGCGGATATTAAACTAATCCTTGAAGAACAAGGAGCAACCGTAACGGATCGGATCTACTAAACAATGATCAAGCGGGGTGCCGCCCCTACACCTAAGATAGGTGTAAGGGCGGCTAGATGTATAAGGGTTGCACTCCGACAGCATATGATACGAAGAACAATGCTAACCCTAACACATCTAAGATAACTACGTTGCTCGCCATCAAAAAGGCTTCGATACGAGCAACGCATGAACAACGTAATAAGCGTAGTCTTGCCTAGATCGCAAGATGCGATCTAGGCAGCATGGTGCTACGGAAGAAACCCTTGAGACGAAGGAGTTGGCGATGCGCCGAGATTGGTTTGTGTTGAACGTTGGTTGTTGTTTATTTCATAAACCCTAGATACATATTTATAGTCCGTAGACTTTCTAACGTGGGAATAATCCCAACCGTGCACGAGGCAAACTCTAACTAACCGACACGTAACCTACTATGTTACAGATACAAGGGCACACTAGCCCAAACTTTGCATATAAGGCCGATTCACGTATTTCTTCTGTATATAATCTTCAAGCCCATCTTGATCGCGGCCCACCTCTGACTTGGTCGAATTCTGGTGATAACACATGCCCCCCTGGTTTTGGAAATGACATTTCCAAAATCATTACGCTTTTATTTCGTCGGGTCATGTCGTGGCAGAGCAGAATTGCGCGTGAATCTTCCATCATTTCGCCTCGCCTCCTGGGCTTCTCCGCACGAATTGATAATTTCGGCATAACGTCCTCGAGAACCGTCATGGCATTAAACCTCCACTACACCCACTTTATTTATCCGTGCCGAACGGTTCGCCACTCCATCCCCTTGCTCCGTTCCGTCCACCGGCGCCAAAAAACCCTCTTCCCCCGTAGCAATGTCTTCCTCTTCCTCTTCCCCCTCAGGCCTCCCCCTCCAATCCTCGCCGAAGAGCAAGAATGAAGACGACCTCTACTCCGGAGCGAACCCCATCTCCTCCGACAAGGAGGAGAAAGAAGGAGAAGTAGAGAAGACAGGGGCCTCCCCCTCCGCCAGGCTCCCGCCGAAGAAGCGCTCCCGCATGTGGGCGGACAGCGAGGACGAGGATGATGACGAGGAAGGAGAAGAGGAGGAGGAGGAGGAGGATGATTCCTCCTCTTCCGCTGGGTACCCGCCGACGAAGCGCTTCCGCGCTTGGGCGGACAGCGAGGATGATGATGATGACGAGGAAGAAGAAGCTCCGGCCGAGGGTCAGGGCAGCAGCGACAAGGAAGCCTCCGGGGGTAGCGCCGGCGGCAACTCCGATGCCGACGATGATGCTAGCGAGGATTAGCAATGTAGGATTAGCAATCCCTGAGCAATCGGCTCTCCTTTTGTTCTTCTTTTCTTCTTTGAGCAGTCGGCTCTTCATTGTAGGAAATCCCAATATTAATGAAGAATTTCCCTTAACTTGATTCTGCCGATTTCTTTCCGTGCCGATTTGGCCGATTGTTAATTTGATCACCGCTCAATAAGCCGATGGCAACGCATCGGTAACTCGCGAACCTTGCTCAAATTCGGATCACCAAACTTCCAACCGAACAGGTCCAATCCGCGATCACCGAGCGTAGTGTTGGATTTCAACGGCAAAACCCCCGAAATAATGCCTGGCCTTATCATTAACCTCGGGTTTTCGGACATTTTCTCGCCGGACCCTTCTCTTCCAAATCCCCTTTGCTTTCGGGGGCTCTCGATACCACTTGCTAACTCAACCCGGAGAGTCGGAGATGATACTTACGCGAGACGAGGCTCCTACTCCGTTTTTCCCGCAGCAACTATTCCTCAAAAGCTGAGATGTAGAGCCAGCCGATTTCAACAAAATTGGCTCCCTATAGCAGCGGGTCCTTCAGGACAAGCTGCCCCCCGAGCCTCAATCAAGGCGAGAAAGGTAGTGAGTCAGCCAAATGTGCCGCCATTGGTCTCAAGTCATAACGCAGAGCCAGCCGATTTCAACAACATCGGCTCCCCAGAGCAGGGAACCTTCAGGGTGAGCTGCCCCCGAGCTTCTTCAGTCCACTTCTCGCGCCTTGCAGGTCAGATCGGCTCCTTTCCTTTGGCGGATCTGATGCAACCCAACCTTAACCTGATCTGCACGTCCAGGCCGCTCTTGGCATTGGTCAGAGTCATGATCCCTCAAACCGCCCCAACTGATATTGCGGACTCGAGTAGTTGCAAGAAGGCATTCCATTGAGTCTCTGCTTATAACAGTTGTACCTCTGGAGCGCATCGGCTGTGCTTAAAAAAATTTGAATTTTTTACGGCCGATTTATGTATCGGCCCCCATACTTCAATACCCATCATCAAAGGATATCTTGGGCTGCTGGGCATTTGAAAGACGCTTCCACTGCATATCCTCGTGTTTTATCCACCTAGGTGCCCCCAAGCCGATTCTTTCAAGGGATTTGATGGTATCGGCTCTTTAGGTATTCCCTGCTGGATCAAATGTTGAACCCAGTCAGAATAGATGGTGAGGATAATTTTGGCCGATTGCTGGAATCGGCCTCCACGTTGAATTGCTCAATGAAGGTTTTGTAATGTTCCTCCATAAATCCTTGGGGCCGATCTCCTGGATCGGCATCGCCACGTTTGTCCATCGATGTTGCTTTTGTTACACGGTCAGGCCGGTGGATGAAACCATCCTAACCCCGTCCTTTGTTACGTCGATGCGCTCGCGATCGTCCGATCCTGGAGCACTAGACTCCGTTGGAAGGATGGAGACCATGTTTGTGCCAGCCGATGTCTCATCATCGGCTTTCTTTTGTCTGGGGCGCCACTCTTTCTTTGTGGCCGACCTTCTTCGTCCAGGGTTCGCTGAATTTCGGCGGCCAGATCAGGTCGTGCCTTCCTCAACGTGTGCGAGTATAACCTTTCGGCTTCCTCCAACCCACGCGGACGCCGAACCCTTCGCTTTGGGAACGGCTGAGCCCATCGGGGCACCACCTTGGCCGATGATACTTGTCTTCTTCTTCATCATCGTCCTCTAGTTCCTCGAGATCTTCCACCCGAGCGGACTCAGCACGTTTGCTTCGAGGCGGGAGAGGCCCTAGGCGCTTGAACACGGACACGTTAGTTGTATCCTTCTTCTTCGTTTGCATTCGGGCGGTTGCCGATTGTAGGCAATCGGCTCATTCCTGAATCCCGGCGGTGTCCGAAGAAGGGCAGTCCCGGTGCCTATCCACGTCGTCTTGCTCCCTCGACTTTTCCTTGGTGTGGCGCTCATATCGCTCCTCGTTGTGATCATGCCGACGACGTCTCCTGTCGTCCCTAGCCAGACGATCTTTTTCATCATCGTCGTTGTGTCGTCGGCGTTGGTCATACTGACTCACATACTTGTTGAGGAGGTGATCAGAGAGAGGTCGCTGATATCTTATGTTCTTCACTTCTCCCTCTGTGACGTAGCGCTTGCCGTCGTGGCGGAGCCGATCGCGTGGAGCGGCTTCCTCCGTGTCTTTGCTATGAGAGCAGCCGCCCTCATCTCCGTCCTTACCAGAGTGGTGCCCAGGTCCCACCATGTTGATATTGCACGAGAAATCTGGCTGGCACCCTCCATGGTAGGCATACTCCACCATATTGACGGCGGGGAAGGGGTGTGTGTCGACCTTCATGGCGTACTGGTTGAAAATTAGCCGCCCTTTTTCTATCGCCATTTGGATCTGCTGACGCCACACCCTGCAGTCGTTGGTGGTGTGGGTGAACGTGTTATGCCACTTGCGGTATGGCTTTCCGTTCAACTCCTCGCACCGTGGGGATCTTGTGGCCTTCGGGTACCTTTAGCCGCTTCTCCGTGAGTAAGAGGTCGAAAATCCGCTCAGCTTTGGTCACGTCGAAGTCGAACCCTTTTGGAGGACCTTGTGGCTTAACCCACTTACGGGACACGGGGCTTGCCGCCCGAGCCCATTCAGCCATCTGCTACCTCCCCGATCTCCCGCGAGCACCTTCATCCTCGTCCGCCTCAACCGGGACCACCGCACGCTTGAATTTGTCCTGGTAAACATCCGGGTGGCGCTGTTCATATGCCGACGGCTTCGCACCATGTGCGCCAATGAAGGGTAGTCCGCTTGGGAGGCCACGTCCTTGATCGATGATGAGAGACCCACCACCGCCAACTCGACTGCTTCTTTTTCACTTACGTGAACCGAATAGCATCGGTTCCTCACGGTCCTGAAGCGGCCGGATGTATTCCGACACTGTTTCCCCGTGCTTCGTCGTACTTGTGCTAGATCGGCAATGCCGGCCTCGGAAGCCTCCGAGTGATACTTGCTCATGGAACTCGCTCTTCCAACTGCTTCCAAGTCCGGATTGAGTTCGGTGGCAGCGATGTGTACCACCCGAAAGCCGATCATGTGAGGGACTGTGCGAAGAACCTCACACGCAGCTCGTCTGATGCTGAGATCGTGCCCAGCTGTGCCAAATATCGGCTCACATGCTCGATGGAGCTGGAGCCATCTGATCCACTAAACTTTGTGAAGTCAGGGAGCCGATATTTGGGTGGTAGCGGGATCAATTCGTACTCGTTGGGGTACGGCTTGGTATAGCCGAACGTCTTCCTTTTCGGCATCATGCCGAATTGGTCTTTCAGAATTGTACAAATCTGATCCGCGGTGATGGCTGAAGGTGTCGAACCACGAAGATTCGCCGGGGTGGCATACTTAGCCAGCCATGCTTGCTTTTCCGGTTCCGAGCCAAGCTGCGGGAGCTGAGCTCCGGAGGTTTGTCGGAGTGGCGTACTTAGCTAGCCACGTACGCTTCTCAAGATCCGTTGCCGACGTTCCTCCTCGCTGTTCCGAGAGTCCCTGCCGTCGCAGCTCGGTTCGAGAGTGCCCGGTTCTGCTGCGGTCGGCACGTATGCGCACGTGTATCCGTGCGGGATCTCCTTGGGCGCCTCATGTAGGAATTGGTAGTCACTAGGGTCACCACCAATCTTGTAGACGACGTATGCCGATGAGTTTGGCACTTCTGGCGCTGCCAACGCGAACGGCAGCGGTGGCCGGGACTGGAGTGGCATCTCTCCTTGGTAAGTCCCCGAGCTGGTCCTGACGGAGAATACCGGTGGCTCATGATTTCCTGGATCACGCGCAGAGCGACACGCTCCAAAGTGTTCACCAGGCTCTCAGAGTGGCGGTGCAGCGAATGAGCCACCATGAAGTTGATCTCCTGACGTAGCGACCTGGTGCGTTCTTCTGACGGGGAGGACAGGTCCACTCCATCGAGCGCGCCTTCAGGTGAGAACCCCTTCCACCGATGCCATGGGAGCGGGTTACGTGGAAAGAGCCGATGAGGTCGGCTTCGAGGACCGCCTTGATCTCGTCATGCTTCTTCTTGAGCTCGTCCGTCGGATCCTCGTACTTGACCGGAGTGCTTTCCGCCATCTCGGATGTAGATGGCGATGCGGTGGATGTCGAAGATCGTCCCACCGGGCGTGCCGCGAATGTGTTGCGGTCGAAACCCACCGGCGGGCAGCGGCCGGCAACACCGTAGAGCCGGGAACAACTCGGGGCTGCGGCTGGCCCTGGTCCCTCGGAGCGACGGCCCGCAAAGCCTTCCGGTCACATGTCCGATGCTATCGCAAGGGCGTGCCACCCGACCTATACCCGGTCGGGAAGGTGTTGGATGATGCCTCGCTTAGTTTCCTGCATGGCATACACGTAAACATTAAATACGAGCCTCGATCGGCTCTCGGAGTTATCTCGTGAATCGGCTCAAAGAGCCGATCCACCCATGATTCGTACAAGGTGTCCGAATATATGGTGGTCCTGCTTGATCAAGATAAAGCTAATGCGATCTACGACGATTTAGGGTTTTCACCGCATAATCGGATCATCCTACTCACGATTGGGCCTCGCGCTCGCGTACGGTGATCGTGAGCCGATCCTAGACAGGGCCTAAAAACCAACACGAGGTTGATCCCCGGAACATCCTGTCTAGGGCTAGCAAACTACACCCTACACGCCGCTGGATCCTCCAACCCTTTGTAAGGCCTAACTATTGCGGATATTAAACTAATCCTTGAAGAACAAGGAGCAACCGTAA
Organism: Lolium rigidum; assembly: GCF_022539505.1. Taxonomy (NCBI): domain Eukaryota; kingdom Viridiplantae; phylum Streptophyta; class Magnoliopsida; order Poales; family Poaceae; genus Lolium; species Lolium rigidum. The sequence goes on from NC_061514.1 coordinate 164,966,065, forward strand.
CGGATCGGATCTACTAAACAATGATCAAGCGGGGTGCCGCCCCTACACCTAAGATAGGTGTAAGGGCGGCTAGATGTATAAGGGTTGCACTACGACGACATATGATACGAAGAACAATGCTAACCCTAACACATCTAAGATAACTACGTTGCTCGCCATCAAAAAGGCTTCGATACGAGCAACGCATGAACAACGTAATAAGCTTGTCTGCCTAGATCGCAAGATGCGATCTAGGCAGCATGGTGCTTACCGGAAGAAACCCTCGAGACGAAGGAGTTGGCGATGCGCCGAGATTGGTTTGTGTTGAACGTTGGTTGTTGTTTATTTCATAAACCCTAGATACATATTTATAGTCCGTAGACTTTCTAACGTGGGAATAATCCCAACCGTGCACGAGGCAAACTCTAACTAACCGACACGTAACCTACTATGTTACAGATACAAGGGCACACTAGCCCAAACTTTGCATATAAGGTCGATTCACGTATTTCTTCTGTATATAATCTTCAAGCCCATCTTGATCGCGGCCCACCTCTGACTTGGTCGAATTCTGGTGATAACAGTTTGCTATTAGGTTTACTATGGCTTCATATTTACTTTACTAAATAATCTCTAATGGTTTCTAAGCTAAGTGGCTTATCATTTCCTAAGTAGGGTTTAGTGGAATAGGAGCATGGGTTGTGAATTGCTACACAAGATTGGTACTAGGGTTCATCATTATAGTTCTACTAGGGTTTAATGGTTGAGGTTGATCCTCATGGTATAGTATATAGGAGTTGTGATCAATGTACTAATCCAATTAACAAGTTAGGGTTTATATCTAGGTGGCACTAATTGGTTATACAAAGTTTATTCAAAAATAAAGACATGGAATGATATCTCATGTGAATTGGTTTATGCTAGTGGATAGAAGCATGCATTCATTGGTCACATAATATGGTTCCCTAGGTAAGGTGAAATTCACATGATCACATGTGATAAGCAACTAGGTTTTTAGGGTTAAAGCATTTTCAAATGATCACATAAAATAATGGGATCCAGATTCTAACTTATAATAAAACTAGGGTTTCTAAATTATGATCCAATTCTTAAAGTAATATTTGGTACTAGAATTAATGTGATTAAGTACTTGAAATAAAGTTATTAATAATTTTAACATGCTATTAATTGTTGGAGGTTTAAGAATTAAAATAATTACTAGTTAGGGTTTAATTAGAAATCAGGGTTTCCTAATTATGGTTAGGTTTTAAATTAATGACTTGTTAACTAAAGATGTTTAAGTAAATAAGTTTTGAATTACCAAAATAATATTGGCTTATAATATTTTCTTGAGTTATTACTATTTATAGAAAATAGGAAATTGTAATATGCAATTTAGGGTTTATAAATTACCACTACTATTTAAGTTAATGCAAATATGATAAAGAAAATTAATCTTAACATTTAATTAGTTACTGAATAGTTAAAATTTAAATTTGAAACTTCACTAATCATTGAATTCAATTTGCATTTTAAATAGTTGAAATGGCATAATTAATAAGGTTAAAAATAAGTGAATTTTCATTTTGACACACATTTTTGTTTTATATTTTATTTGAATAGAGTGTATTTTTTGTGAACATTTTGATATATTATTTATAAGTTTCTGAGTTGATATGAATTTTTCTAGAATTTTGCAAAGTCTCAGCAATTTACTGGAATTTGAAATCAAAGAGGAATACTAAATATACCGATTCATTTATACCCGCAGAGACTGACTGGTGGGACCTGCGTGTCCACCTCAGCAGCCACGCGGCAAGGTCCGGTCAACCTTGACCACGGTTTTGACCTCACCGGCGTTTAACCGCCGGCGGTCTACTGAGGACGGCACCGCCGTTTTATGGCCCCCCAGGACGGGCTACTAGGTGTTTCCGGCTCCCCCCAAGCTACTGAATATAGTGGTGGTGTTGGTTTTGTCAGGGGATCACCGGAGCTACACCGGCGACCATGTCCTGTGGCGGTGTTCTCCGGCGAAGATGCAAATCTAGGCTACAGAGGGTTCCAGGAAGCGAAAGTAGATTCTATCGATGCGCAAGCTCACCGTGAACTTGCTGGTGTGGTCGGTGACGACGATGACCGCCGGAGGCGACGGCGATTGATGCTTTCCCGGCGAACCCGAGAGAAAAGGAACGGCGAAATTCTTCCTCAACTTGGCTTCCCTCGATGCTAGACTCCTCCAGGATGCTCTACGCGGCCAGACGCTTCCAACGAGCCACTTGGTAGACGCCGGGGTGGTCTCCATCGACGGTTAGCCGGAGAACTGGCCGACCATGGCGGGGTTCCAGTGAGATGTAGAGAGGGCTAGAGAGCGAATTGAAGGGCGGCGAAGAACAAGGACTATACGGTGATGATCTCCACCTATTTATAGGCCGAGGGAATCACTGAGGCCACGACACGGCGAGGACGACGGTCGGGAGGTGGCGGTGCCTGGAGAGTTCTTTTGGACGCAGATCTTTCTCTTCTGGATATGCTCGGACGCGAATCGATTAGTGCAAGTCTTGAGTGTCTTGTTGGCGTCCGGATTCATGCTTATCATCGACGAGGGCGTCGCCGACTGGCATGGTCGCGCTGTCGTCGCCGGGGAAGAAGAAGAACGAGGCTTTTCTCTTCGCACGATTCTTGACGCACGCGAAACGGTATTTGGACGTGGGCTGAGTTGCTATTGGGCTGCTGCTTGGGTTGGCTTGGTGGGCTGCACGGTCCAGGACAGGTGAGTTTCCCTCTCTTTTCTCTCTTTTCAAATTCTGTTTTTATATTTCTGTTTTCTATTTTGTTATTTGAATTCAATTTTGAATTCTGTTTTATTTTGCAGGTTCTAAATTATTTGAATATCAATACAATTTGATAATAAGGCTCACTGCATAGTTTTGTTGTTTAAACAAGTACTTAATATGTGATTAACTTGTTGTTCTTGTGAGGTGAATTTAAAATGGTAAAATGGATATGGATTAAAGGTTTATCTCAATTCCTATTTAATTTAGGAACCAAATCTGTTTGATTGATTTGAAAATTTATAACAGATGCATGGTAAACATAACATTTGATTTTGCTAGTACTTAGCAATATTAAGGGTTCACATATATTTTAATTATGGCTAGGGTTTAACAAATGGTAAAGGAAATGGAATTGTGTTATGATTTTATGTGAAGAATTATTCCTATGGTTTTTAAGAAGATGGCTAAGAAAATTCTATAATCACTAGTCTGGTTGTAGTAAACTTTAGCTTGAACTAATTGAGATGGATCCTATGTTTATAATTAGCAATGCATTTGCTAATGATGGTTTAATTTATAGAACACTACTCCATTTGGTCTACTAGGATGGAAAGGTAGAGTTCAATATTTTATGTGAAGTAATTCCTAGGTGAAAGGTTTAGGGTTTTGGTGATGCTTCACTAATTGAGGTATTAAATAGGCATGAGGTATGGCAGGGTTCTTTTCATGATCCCAATTGGTACTTGGATTCAAATGTGGTCTAGGGTTTTATTTGGGATTACCCATGTAATACACAAGCTAGAATTGGGTATAAGCATAAGCTTTGATTATGTTTTATTGGCTAGCTAGGGTTACTCCTCCATACAAGGCATTAGGATTGGTCTGGGGTTATCTACTAGTGATATACTTATTATTTTATGTGATAGATGAGATCTAGTAATCATATGATTTAACTTATCATCTAGGTCTACAAGATATGATCATGCATTAGACAAGATCCACTCATTCCTCACTAATCCCTCTTTAATATTCTACTCATCTCACTCATCCTAGATTCTTAGGGTTGATATTTAATACCCAGTTGTGATGATTATGGAATTGGTTTCCTAAGGTATTGCTAATGAAATAGGTTTCTCACCTCCAAGATCAAATGTTGACTTGAACAACTAGAATTAGTACTTCCCTAATATTCTTGTATGAACATGACTATGGTTAGTATTATAACTTCTCTCACTTATCAATATCTTGGTATATCCTAAGATCCTACTCAAGAGATGATGATATGATCCTCTAAATATATGGTTTGTCTATGAATTCTACCTTGCAATCTTATGTAGCTTGTTCTTCAGGAAATCTGATAAACCTGCATCTTGTGGTATGCCTCCACCTCCTAGCTTCTTCATCTTGATTCTAGACAATTCACATGGAGTGGCTCTATGTGTTTGTTCCCATGTATGATGGTACTTGAGGATCAAATGGATGAAGGGTGTGGCTCTATTTATAGGCTTGGGCAAGCTCTAGTATCATGACACATAAGTGGTGACTCTTGTGTTGGTTTGAGGAGTAAGGTGATTGGTTGTCATGCCCTCATCCATAGCAATCCTTTGAGCATGAGGTGGCATAGCTTGGAAAGCAAGTCATGTAGATATTTTCATCCCATGTGGCATAGAGATTATCCTCTCATATGATTTATTTTTAGATAGCCAAGTGGCATTTGTTACTAAATATCTTGTGGATGGTTTTATTATTGTTGATGAGTCACTATATTATATTTGATTGGATTTATATTATAATATTGGTGAAAAGGTGGAAGTTGAAAGTTATTCCTCAAATTTGGATAGTTTTTGTTTGATTTCACCAAGGCGATCATACCTTTGCAATATATAGCTCATGGGACAAATAGCTTAAAAACTATTGTGGTATTGAATATGTACTTATGCACTTTATCTCTTATTAAGTTGCTTGTTGAGCGATAACCATGCTTCGGGGACGCCATCAACTATTCTTTGTTGGATATCATGTGAGTTGCTATGCATGTCCGTCTTGTCCGAAGTAAGAGAGATCTACCACCTTCATGGTTGGAGCATGCATATTGTTAGAGAAGAACTTTGGGCCGCTAACTAAAGCCATGATTCATGGTGGAAGTTTCAGCTTGGACATATATCCTCAATCTCATATGAGAATAATAATTGTTGCCACATGCTTATGCATTAAAGAGGAGTCCATTATCTCGTTGTCCATGTTGTCCCGGTATGGATGTCTAAGTTGAGAATAATCAAAAGCGAGAAATCCAAAATGCGAGCTTTCTCCTTAGACCTTTGTACAGAGCGGCATGGAGGTACCCCATTGTGACACTTGGTCAAAACATGTGCATTGCAAAGATCCGGTAGTCCAAGTTAATTAGGACAAGGTGCGGGCACTATTAGTATACTATGCATGAGACTTGCAACTTGTAAGATATAACTTACATAACTCATATGCTTTATTACTACCGTTGACAAAATTGTTTCATGTTTTCAAAATAAAAGCTCTAGCACAAATATAGCAATCGATGCTTTCCTCTTTGAAGGACCATTCTCTTTACTTTTATGTTGAGTCAGCTTCACCTATTTCTCTCCACCTCAAGAAGCAAACACTTGTGTGAACTGTGCATTGATTCCTACATACTTGCATATTGTACTTGTTATATTACTCTATGTTGACAATTATCCATGAGATATACATGTTACAAGTTGAAAGCAACCGCTGAAACTTAATCTTCCTTTGTGTTGTTTCAATACCTTTACTTTGATTTATTGCTTTATGAGTTAACTCTTATGCAAGACTTATTAATACTTGTCTTGAAGTACTATTCATGAAAAGTCTTTGCTTTATGATTCACTTGTTTACTCATGTCATTACCATTGTTTTGATCGCTGCATCCACTACATATGTTTACAAATAGTATGATCAAGATTATGATGGCATATCACTTCGTAAATTATCTTTGTTATCGTTTTACCTCGCTCGGGACGAGCGTAACTAAGCTTGGGGATGCTTGATACGTCTCCGACGTATCGATAATTTCTTATGTTCTATGCCATATTATTGATGATACCTACATGTTTTATGCACACTTTATGTCATATTCGTGCATTTTCCGGAACTAACCTATTAACAAGATGCCGAAGTGCCGCTTCTCGTTTTCTCGCTGTTTTTGGTTTCGTAAATCCTAGTAACGAAATATTCTCGGAATTGGACGAAACGAAGACCCAGGGGCCTATTTTTCCACGGAGCTTCCAGAAGACCGAAGAACACACGAAGTGGGGCCACGAGGTGGCGACACCACAAGGCGGCGCGGCCCGGGGGGGCCGCGCCGCCCTATGGTGTGGCCCCCTCGTCTGGCCCCCGACTCTGCCCTTCCGCCTACTTAAATCCTCCGTCGCGAAACCCCTGATGCGAAAAACCACGATACGGAAAACCTTACCGAGACGCCGCCGCCGCCGATCCCATCTCGGGGATTCTCGGAGATCTCCTCCGGCACCCTACCGGAGAGGGGATTCATCTCCCGGAGGACTCTACACCGCCATGGTCGCCTCCGGTGTGATGAGTGAGTAGTTCACCCTCGACTATGGGTCCATAGCAAGTAGCTAGATGGTTGTCTTCTCCTCATTGTGCTTCATTGTTGGATCTTGTGAGCTGCCTAACATGATCAAGATCATCTATCCGTAATTCTATATGTTGTGTTTGTCGGGATCCGATGGATAGAGAATACCATGTCATGTTAATTATCAAGTTATTATACATGTGTTGTTTATGATCTTGCATGCTCTCCGTTTCTAGTAGAGGCTCTGGCCAAGTTTTTACTTTTAACTCCAAGAGGGAGTACTTATGCTCGATAGTGGGTTCATGCCCGCATTGACACTGGGACAGTGACGTAAAGTTCTAAGGTTGTGTTGTGCTCGTTGCCACTAGGGATAAAACATTGGCGCTATGTCCGAGGATGTAGTTGCTGATTACATTACGCACCATACTTAATGCAATTGTCTCGTTGCTTTGCAACTTAATACCGGAGGGGGTTCGGATGATAACCTGAAGGTGGACTTTTTAGGCATAGATGCAGCTTGGATGGCGGTCTATGTACTTTGTCGTAATGCCCAATTAAATCTCACTATACTTATCATGTCATGTATGTGCATTGTTATGCCCTCTCTATTTGTCAATTGCCCGACCGTAATTTGTTCACCCAACATGCTTTTATCTTATGGGAGAGACACCTCTAGTGAACCGTGGACCCCGGTCCATTCTTTTAATACCGAAATACAAATCAGCCGCAATACTTGTTTTTACTGTTTTCTCTCGCAAACAATCATCTTCCACACAATACGGTTAATCCTTTGTTACAAGCAAGCCGGTGAGATTGACAACCTCACCGTTTCGTTGGGGCAAAGTACTTTGGTTGTGTTGTGCAGGTTCCACGTTGGCGCCGGAATCTCCGGTGTTGCGCCGCACTACATCCCGCCGCCATCAACCTTCAACGTGCTTCTTGGCTCCTCCTGGTTCGATAAACCTTGGTTTCTTTCTGAGGGAAAACTTGCTGCTGTGCGCATCATACCTTCCTCTTGGGGTTGCCCAACGAACGTGTGAAATACACGCCATCAAACACCAAGCCCGCCTTGATCTTTAGGACTACAAACTACACTCCATTTAACCAGTCGATACTTCTTTTTCTCACTATCTCCTTGCCAAAAGAATCTGGATCGATAATAATCGAGTTTGTGCAGAACTCCTTTTGGCAAAAGGAAGAAAGATAACATATACAGGTACCATGTTTGTCGACACCGAATTAATGAGTACCAATCTTCCTCCCGGAGATAGTAATTTGCCTTTCCAACTACTAAGGCGCTTCGTAGTCTTTCCTCTACTATTTTCCATTCAGCGATCGTGAGTCTCCGATAATGAATCGGAATACCCAGATAGCGAATGGGAAAAAGGCCTTGCCCGCAACCGAACAACTCTGTATAAAGAGCTGTATCATTTTGGGCATCACCGAAACAGAACAATTCACTTTTATGGAAATTAATTTTTAATCCCGATAGTTGCTCAAAAGCTACCAAAATTAATTTCAGGTTCTGAGCTTTTTCGAGATCATGATCCATAAACAGAATTGTATCATCGGCATATTGAAGGATTGATAAACCACCATCAACCAGATGTGGAATCACACCTTCAATTTGACCATCAGACTTGGCTCGCTCTATGAGTATAGCCAGCATATCCGCCACAATGTTAAATAACATCGGTGATAGCGGATCTCCTTGGCGTAACCCTTTTCGTGTTTGGAAATAATGGCCGGTGTCATCATTGACCCGAATTGCCACACTACCTCCATTCACAAAATCATTAATTAGAGAGCGCCATTCAGGAGAAAAACCTTTCATCCTGAGTGTCTGTTGTAAGAAAGACCACTTTACTTTATCATAAGCTTTTTCAAAATCTAATTTTAAAATAACCCCATTTAATTTCTTAGTATGCATCTCATGTACCGTCTCATGTAAAACCGCCACACCGTCAAGGATATTTCTTCCTTGCATGAAAGCTGTTTGAGATGGTCGAACTACATGATCCGCGACCGTATTAAGTCTAATGGTGGCCACTTTCGTGAAAATCTTGAAACTTACGTTTAAGAGGCAAATAGGTCTATATTGTTGAATCCTTTCTCGCCTCATTAACTTTTGGTAACAAGATTACTTCACCAAAATTTAGACGAAATAATTCCAGCTTGTCCAATATGCAAAGCACCGAACAAATCTAGAAGATCCCCTTTAATAGTATCCCGAAGGTTTGGTAAAACTCCGCTGGAAAACCATCTCGGACCCGGTGCTTTGTTGCATTCCATCCGGAAAACAGCTTTCTGCACCTCCTCCTCTGAATAAGGTGCAGTAAGTAGTCCGTTTTCCTCAACAGAAACTTGGGGTATGTCAGCTGTTAAGTCCTCATTTAGAGAAAATGAGCTTTCATCTGGAGGACCAAACAAGCCTTTATAATAATTTTTAATGTACGACTTGAGTTGCTCATGACCTTCAATCAACCCTTCATCTTGGATAAGAGAATGAATACGTTTTTTCCGATGTCTCCCATTGGCAATACCATGGAAATATCGCGTATTGGAATCTCCTTCTAAAATGAATTGGGCCTTGGATCGTTGGTACCATTTGAGTTCCTCTTCGCGAAGTAGACTCGCCATCCGTGCATTGGATTGATTCTTAACTTCAACCTCTTGCGCGAGTCAACGGTCTTACCTCAGCAAAAGCCTCGAGCTCATCGATTAAGGTTGATAAGCGAGTCTTTTCTTTTTAAGAATACCTGTCATATGGGTTGCCCATCCGGAGAGATGTCCGCGCATTGCACGCATCTTATTATTCCATCTCACGATTGGGGAACTACCACCAACCGGCCTTTCCCAAACCTTCTTAACCATCTCATGAAACCCTCTCTCTCGTAACCAGCCAAGTTCAAATTTGAAAGGCCGCTTACAAACAGGTCTAGGATTCCCAGTAGTTAAGAGGATAGGAGCATGGTCAGACAATTTTTCAATACGTTCTAGTGCGCGGACAGACACCATAGGGTATTTATCTTCCCATTAAGTATCCATCAAGACGCGATCTAGTTTTTCGTATGTGGGCTCAGGCAAGCTATTAGCCCAAGTAAATTGTCGACCTGACATAAACACCTCTCTCAAATCAAGACTATCGATGACAAGCATTGAATAAGAAAGGCCAATGTCCATCAAAGTGGCCTTTACTTTTTTCATGAGGAAATCTTAGTAAATTGAAATCACCACCGATCAAAATCGGGTATGGATTATCTTTAGCAAGATTTACCAACTCACGTAAAAAGTCGGCCTTAAAAGCGTCCTGGGCAGCACCATACACAACAACCAGACTCCACATGAACCCATCGGCTTTGTTCCGAATGTCGAGTTTAATGTGATACTCACCATCCGAACTAGCTAAAACCGTCATGGTGTCTATGCGGACGCCAAGTAAGATGCCCCTGCGACCTACCACGAGGTGGGCGAGAAAACCACCGAAAGTTAATCCCGCCCGATAAACGGTCGAGAAAACTCGTGAGAAGCTCCGCCTACCCGTCTCCGATATTGCAATGAAATCTAAATCATACTCTCTACAACCATCGGCAATGTGCGAATGTTTAGCCAAGTCACCAAGACCTCTCGCTATTTCGAAACATGCCAATCATTGAGAAACAATTTTAGATTTAGATCTCTTACAATATCTACGAGACTTTTTACCGAGTGACGACCTAGAACCACGCGCTGAAGCTTTTAGATCATAAACTGAACTAAGCTCCGAGTGTTCTAAGTCGACCTCTGATATATTACCAATAATAGCCGAGAGAATCTGACCATCTAGGATGCCATCATCATCATCATCGGCTACTACGGAGGTTTCAGGCCCAGTGTTAACATTCGGAACAACCGTTAAACGGTCAAGTTCCGTCTGTCTCAACATCTTAGCCGAAACCATGATCTCATCAGATGTGTTACCCAATGAGACCCCACGACTACTCAAATTAGACGAAATACGTGAATCAGAAAAAGAAATAAAGGACTTGGAAGGTTGTTTCATACCAGCGTTGTCGAGGTTCATCTCCGCCTTGCGTCTCATGGCACGCTGCATGACATCCTCGTCCGTAGCCCCCGATCCATCCTCCGCAACGGTATGCCGCCCGCTCCGTCGCACCGTCGGCTGAACGACAGGCGGAGGAGAAGGAGGCCGCTGCAAGGTAGGAATCGGCGACGGTGAAGCCAAACTCGACGAAGAGGCCATCAACGCGGAAGAAGAACTCGGTACTCCAGGGGTATATGTCGGTGAGGCCCCCTGAAGCAACTCCACCCGCGGCGAACCTCCCTCCAGAGGCGGCAGCGGCGAAGCTGGCATACCTTCCTCCCGAGGTGGCAACGCCACAGACTCCGGGATGGACCGGCATGGCAGCGAGTCAGGCGTCGTCGCGACCGGCCGCCGCATGGACAGCGAGGCACCCTCGCCGGCATCGTAGCGGTGAGGCCGCCTGGGCCTCTCGGTCGGGCATCGCCTCCGGCGCCTTGGGCGACTGCCCCGAGGCCGACGGGGCCGGCTGCTGCAGCAAGGCCGGTCGCTCCAAAGGCACCGACGGCAGCTGCAGCTGCTCTGACCCAGCCGTGGCCAACCCTGCGGGTGCTGCAGCGGTGAGGCCGCCCAGCGGTGAGGCCGCCCGGGCCTCCTGGTCGTGCAGCACCGCCGGCGCCTTGGCCGGCACCGAAGCCGGCGAGGCCGGCTGCTGCTGCAAGGCCGGCTGCTCCACTGGCGCCGACAGCGGCTGCTGCTGCGCCGAGGCCAGCTGCTGCTGCAGCGAGGATCGCGCCGAAGCGCCGGGCCGCTCAACGTGCGTCGCCGAAGTCGAGAGCGACCGCTGCGGTGGAGGCACCAAGTCCATCTGCGGCGAGGTAGAAGACGGAACTGGTGCCCCCCGCTGCAAACCCGGTGAAGAGGCCCGTGAAGAAGACGAAGAAGCCGGACGAGTACGACCCTGCATAAAAGTTCGAACTCTGGACGGTGAAGCAGCACGAGAAGACATCGGCGGTGTAGCAACCAAGTGTGGACACTCCTCCCTAGCTCGAGCCACGATCTCACGACCTCTGCTCGTCGAGGGCGAGTGGTTGAACGGAGTCAACGCCACCTGCGTAGCTGGCGCCGCCGAGGTACCGAAGTATGTGTCGGAATATGTCCATCAACATCCATATTAGCAGACTCCGGCGCCGCATCAGGTGCGGCGTCATCAAACCTCTCCTCCTCAGAGCCGTGCGCACCATCATCATCTCCTCCGTCCTTCCAGAAATAAGGTCGGAACCGAGTGTCTGGCTGAAACCCCACTGCCTCACGACGGAAACGAAATTTATAGCCACTAAGCTGAAGCAGAGCAATAACCTCCATGCAACCATTATCTTTCTCCAGAGATGCAGGATCACGCATAGCCACAAGAACCCGAACAATCCCCAGGCTCCGAAGAGAAAACAAATCGACATCGAGCGTAGTACCAATAAGAGAACCCACCGCCCGAGCCCTAAGAAATGGCGGACAGAATCAGGGACACCTTCAACATGCACCCAAACCGGCTCCATAACAAACACCGGCTGAACACCCTGGTGAACCCATGAAGAAACTAGAGCCCGAGCATTAGTCTTGGGTACACTCATCCGCATACCATCAATCCTGGACAAATCATCTGCTGTAGGAATAGCAATAAGGAACGCATTAACCCCATGAGCCATCGCCTCCCACTTCCATGCGGGATTCCCGGGACACATGCGGGCCATAAGACTCGAATATCCGCCGCAGGTGACTGCCCCTCCCCGACACCTGCACCAAAGCTGTTGGAGCTCCAGGAGAAATCAACCGAGGCTTATAAACTGAGTCGGTAACCGAAGATCAAGTGTGGCATCATTACCACAACCAACAAAAAAACTCATAGGCCTTGGTAGCTTCAGGATAGGACACCTAATGGTAGGGTGTGCCCCAGAATCACAAACCAAACAATAATGTATAGCCTTACAGTCCTTTGTTGCATGAGAATTATTGGCGCATTTCCAACATCGTCCCGCCTTCTTTTGCTTCACCACTGGTGCAACAGGGACTGGTACAGCAGTAGGCATCTGCATAGGAACCGAAGAACTGTCCGTGCTTACCACCATAGATGGTTGTCCCATGGGAACCTGCACAGTCTGGCCCATAGGCGGCACATGTTGCTCCATAGGCGGCAGGGGCTGTCCCATCGTAGCCACCGGCTGCCCCGCTGCTGCGGCACCCTTCTTCTTCCTTCTCTTCTTTACCTGTCCTGGTTGCTGCGGTGGATGTTGCTGCACAGGCTGCTGCAAAAAAGGCTGCACCATACCCTGTTGACCAGGCATCGAATAATGGAACGGACCAGAGTACGGTTGAACCTGTTGCTGTGGGATGAAAGGAGGCACCGGCATGCGAACTGGTGGACGGTATCCCGGTGTCGGCCTCGGAACTGGTGCCGGCGGACGAGGGACAGGCGCCGGCTGCGGCATCAACATCCCTGCCGGCCAACCTTGGAAGCCGGGAGGCCCCGCGTAGGGGCCAGTGGCGGCAGCGGCCGCAGCCACCGGAGGAGCAGGCCCTGGCACAGCCGCTGCTAGACCCGGCGCCGCTGCAGCTTGTCCTGGCGCCGCCCCAGGGGCCCCGGCAGGCGCAGGGGGCCGCACCATCCCGCCGACCCCGACGAGCGAAGACGCCCCGGCCACAACCTGCGCGAAGGAGCGGCGCGAAGAAGATCCTGGCGATGTCTTGAACGGAGATGGCGGTGACGAGGAGCTGGCGACGACGGCTTGGATTTTCCTGAAAGTTGGATTTCTGCACAAAAACGAGACACCAGAGCAATTCTGCTGAAAACAGCGTTAGTCCGTGTTAGTTGCATCCAAAATACACAAATTAGAGGCAAAACAATAGCAAAAGTGTTCGGGAAAGTAGATACGTTTTGGACATATCAACTCCCCCCAAGCTTAGCTTATTGCTTGTCCTCAAGCAATTCAGTTAACAACTGAGTGCGATAAAAGAACTTTCACGAACACAACAGTAAATAGGGTAATGTGTGTCACAAATACGCACCATGAAGATATTTTAGCCTAGATGAGATATTTTTGTAAAAGATACAGTAAATAGGGTAATATGTGTCATAAATACGCAACTATATAGTAGAAAGTGGAATTCACTCTAATCTTATTGATAGTATCATCTGGTTCGCACTTCGGCTTACCCGTTTTCACGATTGCCTACTCATGGGATTTTGTTTGGCACCACCAAAGACCAAGTTGCCTTTGCAACCGCTGATCCTAATCATTGACAACATCTGTGGTGCGTGTGATCGCCCATGAGATCACCGATTGCTTAGACGATAGTAAACCCTCACCTAGTCCTCTGCTCATGTATCCTTTTTGAGTAAGCAAACAGCAAAAGGACAAGCAACGTCGTCATCATCGCTACACTCTACTCGTATGCATCATGTGGTTGCTCCCCAACTCCAATATCACCACACTGGGCTGACGAGATTGTAGCTACCCGATCAAAATTGACCAAGAACTTCTTCCTGGTTCTGAACCATGAGGTCACGAAAAAAATAGCTTTCGATCGTGTACTAAAGAGGGAGAAATGTGTATATTATTAATGTTTCTACTCCCTTCATCTATAAATAGATGTCTAAGCTTTGTCTAAAGTAGGATGTATCTATACACTAACTAGTGTCAATACATCTAAATTTTGATAAATCTAACATATTTATTTGTGGACAGAGGTAGCAGAAAAGATAGCTTCACTTTTATGCCACTATGTTCTATTCCAGTTCATATTATTTTTATCCTTATCTGGCATAAGAAATTGGGTTCCACATCACGCTGGTTATTCACGGATCAATACTACCTAGTGGCCAATACTAATTGAGTAAAGGCCAAGCTCGGTTGATCAGCCGCATCACCCACGTTTAGTGTCGTCTTACCTTTGGGCTTGGTCCCAGCTTATGAAGTATGTCCAGAACTTTGTCGTAAACAAACGCATACTTTCACCAGACAGATAGAGAGTGCTAACCATTTTTTGACACTTATAGTAAGAGGAAACATGGGCTAGTGATGTTTTTAAATGAGATGTAAAGTAGACGGGTTGCACTAGCCGGTAGATGCTCATCTCTACACATAGCTAGATTCATGTATCTGTCATCCACTAATCTGACCTTCTGACTCGGTACATAAATCTGGAGAAAAGAATATGTTTTACCCCCACCCTGGAAGGAAAAGCACCGGCAGAAGTGAGCAGTAGGCATCCTATCATAGGATTCTCATAATATTTTGTTGGCATATGGAGCATTGGTGGATTATTCTCAGGATGGACCGAAATATATAACAGAGAAAAGAGAGAATAAGAAAGAAAAAAGATGATGTGATTGATGCGTCCACAGGATGAGAACCGGGAATCGGATGCAAACATATTTGGTGATCGATCGAGCGAGCATTGTATTCCTGCGCGTCGGCCGGCCACTTTCTCAGCAGGTTAACTGCCGGCAACTGCAATCATTCAGGCTTTATTAGTCTGCTGGTGTCACTCGTCCAGTGATCTCACTCCATAGATGCAGTGGCCTGCAGCTCAGCTTCCGTTCTGCATGGAAGCAGATCGGTCGTCGGAGAGACACACGGAAGAACTCCATAACCCGATTTGTTTCCACGGTAATTCAGACAAAATCCAATGTCGCAAATTTTCCTCGCCATGTAACCTGCTTCTTGCTGCGCTCGCACAGGGCGGAGTGGTTCGTCGGTGTCTGACAAGATTTGTCAAAATGGACAACATGGCTGTATTCTTTTCAGAGCTGATCCTGGAAGAGGGTACCTAACTACGGTACGTGCACATGTTAATCACATCGCTTGTCCGTCAACACAATGACAAATCCTGGAAGGAATATAAACATATTTTGTTGGCGTACAAGCAACTCTACAACCGTTTCAAAAAAAAAAAACTCTACAACCGTCCAAGAACATATATGAGGAAGGCGACTAGTCTGCTGAAATATATACAAGGGAGATTCCCTGGCGTTGGAGGCTACACGTACAAATATTCCTTCACGAAAACGGCCAAGCAGGGGCTAAAACCCTAACCCGGGCGTGCGCTTTTCTTTGAAGGAAATGGCGTCCGTGTCCCTGGCCGGCCGGCCATGCTTGCT
Organism: Lolium rigidum; assembly: GCF_022539505.1. Classification (NCBI taxonomy): domain Eukaryota; kingdom Viridiplantae; phylum Streptophyta; class Magnoliopsida; order Poales; family Poaceae; genus Lolium; species Lolium rigidum. Next base: position 164,981,580 of record NC_061514.1, read on the forward strand.
AGCTAGCTCCTGTTTACGATCTGACCTAACCTGGGAGCACGACGTACGACCACACGAACGTACGCCCAGTCCAGGTGTCGAAGGGACGTTTCGTCTGATGATAGTACAATCACTGGTCAAGTCGTCGAGTAAGTTTTAGATAATGCTACAGAAATCACACACCATCGATCAGCAGGTGGACATCCTGGTCAAGAGGTAAACTGTCGTACTCCAAAACGCTCTACGGCGATTATGTTTGCAGGCGAGCTCGGCATATATTCAGGTAAACAGAAGTTCAGATGGCGACTCCTAGCAAAACCATCTACAGTAGTTAACACTGTATGACCACCTCTAGTTCTAACCGTATGCGAGACGGATAAATGCGCGCATGGGGGCAGCACATTCGTAGCGTGCAGATGAGGCAAACACGTCGATCCAGTCAATCAGTCGCTAGGTACTCCTGCATAGTGGCGCATGTGGAAGACGATGAAAGAGAATCTCCATCGGAGACTAGTATTTCTCCAAGCACTAGCTATCTAGGAGCTACGTACGTACTAGACCATAGAAACCGTATCTCGATATGCTTGCCAAGTCGTGCCCAAACGCAAGAGGCGAAAAATGTGACTGCTTGACTCCTATCTTTTTGCTAAATCGTAGTAAAATTTTAGTCCGGCCATCCTCTTTAGTTTCCCATGTTCTCACACATTTTTTTTTTCGAAAGGGGGAACAAAAGCCCCAGCCTCTGTATCAAAATGATACATGCGTCCTTTTATTTCATTATTGCACAAAAATTCAGACTTATCCCGAACAAAGTATAAACTTATTACATCTCATGGATCACACAAAATGGCGACATGGATCAACCACCTAAAGAAAGCTGAAACTAAAAGACGGCAGATGATCAGCATGTGAGTCTTCTACTAAGCTGCCAGCCGCACCGGCTGAATAAATCCCGAGCAACCGTAGTAACCACTATAGTACACGTAGTAACCACTATACTTCGTATTCCACGAGACAGGCCATACATGTGGGACTAAAGGTCCTTTAGTCCCGGCCCCGTTACCAGCCGGGATAAATGATCCTCCACGTGGCCGCAACACAGTGTTTGGGCTGGAGTCCTTTTAATCACGGCCCGTAATTCCAACCGCGACTAAATATTATTTCCGATAATTATGTTTTTCATTTTACATATTTCTTTTTCCTTTTTTATTTTTTATTTTTGTTTGACTTGTTACTCTCTCATTTGGACCATTTTTAATACTAATTACAATTAATCTGTATTTTAATTGTAGACTTGGTCATCACTTTCCGGTCGGTCACCCATCCGCACACTACTCCACCCGTTTAACTCCTCAGTTGTTTCCTGCTGCGCTCCCGCGAATGTGATTGTACCTTGTTGTAAATACTACCATATCAATCCTATTATCTCTTATACCATTGTGTCATATAATATGGCCAAATAATTAATATCTTGAAATCTATAAACCGTAATTGGACAAATAATATATGCTTTATTATTAGAAAAAAGTGGGTGATTTGAATATGAAATAATTATGTTTTTATTCATTTATTATTATTATTATCAAATAATAAATGCATTATTCATATAATATAGCCAAATAATTAATATCTTGAAATCTATAAACAACAATTGGACAAATAATATATGCTTTATTATTAGAAAAATGTGTGTGATTTGATTAAGAAATAATTATGTTTTTCATTTATTATTATAAAATAATATATGCATTATTCATATAATATGGCCAAATAATTAATATCTTGAAATCTACAAACTGCAATTGGACAAATAATATATGATTTATTATTAGAAAAATGTGGGTGATTTGAATATGAAATAATTATGAAAGACAAATAGTTCATATATATGAAAGATACATAGTTCATATATATTGAAACGATTCATAGTTCATACAAATATAGAAGACCACCATCTACTCATCATCTCCAAATATTGAGACGATCGACATGGCTATTGTAGCCAACTAGCATCCAATGTCTTCTAACAATCTCGAAGCCCAGACGAGTGTCTAGAGCAGCATAGTGCACTTTCTCGTAGCTCAATGGAAAATTGGCCCATCCAAAAATGAGCTCATCTTCTTTTTCTTCCGCAGCGACGTCCACCTTCTTGTACTTCTTATTCTTCTCAAGGTTTGTCCTAATGGTATAGTTTGTCAAATCATATAGACTCGGAGTGGGCTTGTTGGTGGGGTTCGGGACTACCTTCTGGAGGTCGTACGCATAAGTGATATGAATGTCGTAGGGATGCAGCATTTTCACATTATTGCCGATAACAGCGCCGCAGAATCTGATGTTCCCATCCTGCAAAAACTCCTTGAGCACTTGTGGCACTTCATCGGCATAAATAATTTGGAACACCAACGTCTCGGACGCCACCGAGAGTTGAAGGACGGCGACGCGTGATGTCTACGCACGCTTCTATTTCTGTAGACAGTGTTGGGCCTCCAAGAGCAGAGGTTTGTAGAACAGCAGCAAATTTCCCTTAAGTGAATCGCCCAAGGTTTATCAAAATAAGGGAGGTAGAGGTCAAAGATATCCCTCTTAAGCAACCCTGCAATTAAGATACAAGAAGTCTCTTGTGTCCCCAACCAGGGCGGAGCTACCCCGGGCTACAAGGGCCATGGCCCGGGGCGCAACAACTTTACCAGCTTACTACCTATACAGATTTTCGATTTGGCCCGGGTATCAAATCACCTTTTACGCGGACCTCCCGCTACACTGATCGGCTGCTTTGCAGCTGCACTGATCGGCTGCCATGCCTAGCTGCCTCCATCCCTCCATGCTTGCGCGACTGCTGGCTGGCGCTGCTCGATTGCTGGTGATGTGTTGTTCCTCTGCTCTACGACTTTGCTTTTACTAGTACGCTCCACTCAACCACTGGACTTGGTAATTGACTTGGCTAGGCTGCGGCTCCTACTTTGATTGAGCTAGTAGTACTTAATTGATTAATTCTATTCATCTCAGTGTCTCAAGTGAATTTATTAAATGACTGTCCAGACTTGAGCCGTTATTTTTGTAATCCCTCCAATCACTGGTGGAAAAACAGGTTTCCGGGAAGCCCCATAAGTCGCGAAGGTAAAGGAACCGCGACTAATGGGGTCTTTAGTCGCGGTTCGTGTGGCGAACCGCGACCAAAGGCCTGGGCCCGGGCGCACGGTGGCCAGCTGGTGCACGTGGGGGCTTTAGTCGCGGTTGGCCAGCCCAACCGCGACTAAAGGTGCCCGAAGGCCTTTAGTCGCGGTTGGCCAGGCCAACCGGGACTAAAGCCCCTCCCCTATATATACCCATCCAGCAGCCAACACTTAGCCATTTGGAGCCATTCTCTTCACAAACTTCACAAGTGAGTGTTAGGTTTGCTTTTGGTTCCTCTTATGCACATAAGGTGTTTGATGAAATGCCCCAAGAGCATGAAACAAACATGATATGAAGTGTTGGAGTCACACTTGAGCTTTCTCATTTATTTTTTCCTCCTCGATCGCGGTTAGCAACTTGAACCTTTGATGTGTCATTGATAAAATATGCATGTGTGTGTAGTTCATTGTTTAATTTATATTGTTTGTAGCTAGTTAGTTTAACAAATGCATGATGGTTAATTATATATTTTATATTATAATAATGCAGATGAATCGGCAATGGATGTACGGTAATCGACTCTCCGGCGAGTTCAGTACGGGTTTGAAAGATTTCCTCGTAGTGGCTAATGCGAACGAGCAGGGGGGTTTTGTTATCTGTCCATGTGTTAAGTGTAAGAATCAGAAGGGTTACTCTTCCTCAAGAGATGTTCACATGCACCTGCTTCGGCACGGTTTCATGCCAAGCTATAATTGTTGGACCAAGCATGGAGAAAGAGGGGTTATAATGGAAGAAGATGAAGAAGGGGATGATTTCAATGATAAAAGCTATCTTTCTCATTTCGGTGATACTTTCATGGAGGATGCTGAAGGTGAAGGGGAAGGTGAAGAAGAGGCACGTGATGATCCCGTTGATGATCTTGGTCGGACCATTGCTGATGCACGGAGACGCTGCGAAACTGAAAAAGAGAGGGAGAATTTGGATCGCATGTTAGAGGATCACGGGAAGGCGCTGTACCCCGGATGCGATGATGGTCTGAAAAAGCTGGGCTGCACACTTGGATTTGCTTGAGATGGAAGGCACGGGCAGGTGTAGCTGACTCGGCATTTGAAAACTTGCTGAAAATGTTGAAGAATATGTTTCCAAAGAATAACGAGTTGCCCGCCACTACGTACGAAGCAAAGAAGGTTGTCTCGCCCTCTAGGTTTAGAGGTTACGAAGATACATGCATGCATCAACGATCGCATCCTCTACCGCGGTGAATACGAGAATTTGAATGAATGCCCGGTATGCACCGCATTGCGTTATAAGATCGGAGGCGATGACCCCGGTGATGATGTTGAGGGCCGGAAACCCGGGAAGAGGGTTCCCGCCAAGGTGATGTGGTATGCTCCTATAATACCACGGTTGAAACGTCCGTTCGGGAACAAAGAGCATGCCAAGTTGTTGCGATGGCACAAAGAGGACCGTAAGTCGGACGGGGAGTTGAGACACCCCGCAGATGGAACGCAATGGAGAAAGATCGACGAGAGAGTTCAAAGATTTTGCAGCTGACGCAAGGAACATAAGATTTGGTCTAAGTACGGATGGCATGAATCCTTTTGGCGAGCGAGCTCCAGCCATAGTACCTGGCCCGTGACTCTATGCATCTACAACCTTCCTCCTTGGTTGTGCATGAAGCGGAAGTTCATTATGATGCCGAGTGCTCATCCAAGGTCCGAAGCAACCCGGCAACGACATCGATGTGTACCTAAGGCCATTAGTTGATGAACTTTTACAGGCTGTGGGGCAGACCTGGTGTCCGTGTGTGGGATGAGCACAAAGAAGAGGAATTTGACCTACGAGCGTTGCTTTTCGTAACCATCAACGATTGGCCTGCTCTTAGTAACCTTTCGGGACTTGTCAAATAAGGGATACAATGCATGCACGCACTTGCTTACATGAGGCCGAAAGTGTACATTTGCCAAATTGTAAGAAGAACGTGTACCTTGGGCATCGTCGATTTCTTCCGAAAGGTCATCCGAGTAAGAAAGAAAGGCAAGCATTACAACGGCAAGGCGGATCACCGGCCGAAGCTCGCGGAACACTACTCGGTGCTGAGGTATTTGATATGGTCAAGGGTTTGAAAGTCATCTTTGGAAAGGGTCCTGGCGGACAATCGGTTCCGAAGGGAGCCGACGGGCACGTAGCCATGTGGAAGAAGAAATCTATATTCCGGGAGCTAGAATATTGGAAAGTCCTAGAAGTCCGCTCTCGCAATCGACGTGATGCACGTTACGAAGAATATTTGCGTGAACATCCTAAGCTTCTTGGGCGTGTACGGGAAGTCAAATGATACAAAGGAAGCACGGCAGGACCAGCAAAGTTTGAAAGACCACGATGACCTGCATCCGGAACGGTTTCAAGGTCGTGCCGGCTACGCTCCGACCAAAGAAGAGAAGGTCATCTTTTTTGAATGCCCGAGCGGTATGAAGGTCCCGTCGGGATTCTCGTCCAATATAAAGGGAATAATAAACATGGCGGAGAAAAAGTTCCAAAACCTGAAGTCTCACGACCGCCACGTGATTATGACGCAATTGCTTCCGATTGCTTTGAGGGGGCTCCTGTCGGAAAATGTTCGAGTAGCCATTGTGAAGCTATGTGCATTCCTCAATGCAATCTCTCGGAAGGTAATCAATCCGGAAGTTCTACCACGGTTACGGAACGATGTGATCCAATGTCTTGTCGGTTTCGAGTTGGTGTTCCCGCCATCCTTCTTCAATATTATGACGCACCTCCTGGTTCACCTAGTCGATGAGATTTCCATTCTCGGTCCCGTATTTCTACACAATATGTTCCCCTTCGAGAGGTTCATGGGAGTATTAAAGAAATATGTTCGTAACCGTGCTAGGCCGGAAGGAAGCATCGCCAAGGGCTATGGAAATGAGGAGGTAATTGAGTTTTGTGTTGACTTTGTTCCCGACCTTAAGCCGATTGGTCTTCCTCAATCGCGGCACGAGGGGAGACTAAGTGGAAAAGGCACGATCGGAAGGAAATCAATGATATGTATGGACGGCCATTCTCCGACTGAAGCACACCACACGGTTCGACCAATTCCAGCTTGGTGGCTCCGTACTTTGAGAAACACAAGAATATTTTACGCTCGGACAACCCCGGGAAGCTCGAATCCTGGATTAGGAAGGCCCACATGGAGACTTTCGGCGGTTGGTTGAGAAAACATTTAATGAGTGACAATAAGGTTGTAGATCAGTCTGTACATGTTGGCCAAGACACCATCTTCGACTATAACGACTTTCCAAGGGTACGAGATAAATGGGAATACATTTTACACGATCGCCCAAGATAAAAAGAGCACCAACCAAAACAGTGGTGTCCGCTTTGATGCAGCAACCGAGAATGGGCAAAAGGTCACATATTATGGTTACATAGAGGAGATATGGGAACTTGACTATGGACCCTCCTTTAGGGTCCCTTTGTTCCGGTGCAAATGGTTCAAGCTAACAGGAGGTGGGGTAAAGGTGGACCAGCAATACGGAATGACAATGGTGGATTTCAACAATCTTGGTTACCTTGACGAACCATTCGTCCTAGCGAAAGATGTCGCTCAGGTTTTCTATGTGAAGGACATGAGTAGCAAACCGAGGAAACGGAAAGATAAGAAAACGATCGGTACATCATGCGATGATCCAAAGCGCCACATTGTTCTTTCGGGGAAAAGAAACATCGTGGGAGTGGAGGACAAGACGGACATGTCGAGAAGATTATAATATGTTTGCTGAAATTCCGCCCTTCAAAGTGAACACCGACCCAAGCATTAAGTTAAATGATGAGGATGCTCCATGGATACGGCACAATCGTAAGCAAGCGGGGACACAAGGGAAGAAATGATGTGTAATAATTTATTATTGTACCAAACTTTGTTGAATGAATCATGTGAATTATATTACCCGTGATGTGTTTGGTGTCCATTTTCGAATGATTCAATTGACTCGAGATAGCACCGATGATACATGAAATTTGGAGTGACTAAGTCATACTCCTGCATACATGAAATTTGGAGTGACTAAGTCATACTCCTGCATATAGGAAATTTGGAGTGACTAAGTCATACTCCTGCATATAGGAAATTTGGAGTGACTAAGTCATACTCCTGCATACATGAAATTTGGAGTGATTTAGTCATACTCCTGCCTAGGCGTATAATATGCATACTCGTAGTCTTCATAGCCGCCGCCGTTGTACTGGTAGTCGTCGCCTTCTAAGTTGCCGGCGTCGTCGTCGCTGCTTGTCGTCGGCTGTCGTCGGGCGGCGCTCGTGGCTCGAAGCGAGGGTAGCGCAGGGGCGGGGGATATCGCCGGCCGTGATGTAGTCCATGACGCTCTGCGAGTCCGGCCGTACCACCATAGCCGACGGCCGGCCTCGTGGAAGTTTCCGGGAGGCGGACCGTCCTCCTCATACCCGGCGAGCGCCCTCTCACGCCGATTGATGAAGAAGGCGTCCCAAGTATGCTTGGTTATCGGGATGCCGGCGGGGATTCATCCGCTGCTCCGGCGTGAGGTCGAGGTAGTAGTGATTCGTGATGGCCGCCGGCGCGCGGTACCACGAGGGACGGGAGGGACCGGCACGCCGCCGGCGCTTAGGCTCCGGCCGGCGGGGGACGCGGTAGCCGGAGGGCAAGGGTAGTTCGAGGCGCAAAGCTCCTCCACCTGCTGGTAGGTTAGAGTGGGTGCGGTGGAAGCCATGAGAGAGTGATGAGAGATTGTAGAGATGTGATGCTTGGCCAAGCCGGGCTACCTATATGTAGTGACAAATGGCGGGAAAAATGGGAGCGGGAAGACGGGAGGCGGGAAGAAAGAGGCGGGGAGAAAGTGGCGGGAAGAAATTGGCGGGAAAAAATTTGGCGGGAAGAAAGAGGCCGGAAGAAATTGGCGGGAAACAATTGGCGGGAAGAAATGGCGGGAAGAAATGGCGGGAAGACGAGGAGGGAAGAGGGGGTCGGCGGAAAGAGGCGGGAAGAGGGGGCCAACGAACTTTTGAATTGAATTAGTTTTATTTTTATGAATTTTTTGGTATATTATTTGTATTTTTAACATTTTGAAATGAATTAGTTTTATTTTTCTGAATTTTTTGATATATTATTTGTATTATTAACATTTTGAATTGAATTAGTTTTATTTTTCTGATTTTTTTGGTATATTATTTGTATTTTCAACATTTTGAATTGAATTAGTTCTATTTTTCTGAATTTTTTGATATATTATTTGTATTTTTAACATTTTGAAATGAATTAGTTTTATTTTTCTAAGAATTTTGATATATTATTTGTATTTTTAACATTTTGAAATGAATTAGTTTTATTTTTCTAAAAATTTTGATATATTATTTGTATTTTTAAGATTTTGAAATGAATTAGTTTTGTTTTTCTGATTTTTTGATATATTATTTGTATTTTTAACATTTGATTGAATCATTTTTTGATTTTATTTGATAAATTTGTTAAAGAATTGAAAAGAAATTTGAAAAAGACCTTTAGTCGCGGTTGGCCACACCAACCGCGACTAAAGGGTCTTTCCGCGGGAACCGCTCAAATCCCGCGAAAATACCTTTAGTCGCGGTTGGGGTCCCCAACCGCGACTAAAGGTGACCCTTTAGTCGCGGTTGGCGACCCCAACCGCGACTAAAGCCGCCTCCCTATAAATATCGCGCGGCGCGCACGCGCGATTCAGTTCCCTTCTTCCTCCTCGAAACCGCCAGGCTGCCGCCGCTGCTGCGCCCTCGACGACGCCGCCTCTGCCAACGACGCCGCCTCCGTCGTCGTCCCGCGCCGGCCGCCTCTCTCGCCCGTACGTCCCGCCGCGCCGCCGCCGTGTATCGTTCCGTCGTCCGCCGTGACCGCCGGCGCCGCGCCCGTGTTGACCGCCGCCCGCGCCCGTGACCGCGCCACCGTACGTCGTCGCCGCCGCCGCTCGCCGTTGAGAGAGAGAGGACGTACGCGCGCCGCGCGCAGGTGACCCCCCGCCGGCCGTCGCGTTGCAGGTGCCGCCGGCCGGCCGCGCGCGCGTTGAGAGAGAGAGAGAGGCCGGAAGGAGAGGCCGACCCTTTTTTTTTTAATTAACTCACAATTTGTTAATCAAAATTGTAAATCTAAAATTTTGTTAACTTAAATTTTTGTAAACTTAAAATTTGTTATTCAACTTAAATAACAAATTTTGTTAACTCACAATTTGTTAACCTAAAATTTTGTTAACTTAAATTTTGTTAACTTAAATTTTGTTAGCCGGTCGATAACTAAGTACTTAACTCACAATCTGTTAACCTAAAATTTTGTTAACTTAAATTTTGTTAGCCGGTCGATAACTAAGTACTTAACAACAAAATACTTAACAAAAAATAGTACTTAAATTAAAATTAAAACTTCAAAATTTGTAACTTACAAATTGTAACTTAAATGAAAAATAGTTTTAAGTAATTTGTAACTTCAAAATTTCTTCCCCGTACGTCCTCCTTCCCCACCGACGGCGCCCACCTCGGCATGGGAACGCGCTTCCGCGGTGACCAGCTACCACCGCGCGTATACGGAGGGGCCGGCGGCGCTCGTCGCCCCCTCCGTATACGCGCGGTGTTTTTTTGGGATCGAGAGGGGCGGCGAGGGTTATGTGTCGTCGGCACCGCCACCGCCGCGCCCTTTCGCCACCGGTTCGCCACCGCCACGCGGTCATTGCGAGGTCGATCGTCCGCATATAACACGCGTCCCCCCTCTCGCCTCCCGCTCGTCGCCCTCTCTGTTTAATTATATGTAGAAGAGATGTGATAATGCATATACACAATTAATTTGTTTTGACTACATGTTTTCGGGACCGACATATGGCGGACGATAGAGCTGACCCGATTCCGGACAACTATGATCCGGACGGCTGAAGACCATATGTTCGGCATCATAAAAGGCGATATTCCTTTTGTGCTCGACCGGAGAAGAAGAAGATGATATCTCTTCTTATCTGAACCTTGAGTGTGAAGATGAAGGGCGCCGTCGGCAAGCGAGATGATGCCGAAGAAACGTCGATAAACGACGATCTTCAATTGGAAGTAGCAACCACCTCCGGCGCCGAGGTATATATATATATATATACATATTGAGCGTGCGAGTGATACAACTAACTGATTTGAATAAATGTGTGTGTACTAACGCGCGCGACTCTCTTTCTTATTTTAGCCCTCGGCCGGATCGTCGAAAAAATCGAGTACGTCGTCGTCAAAGCGTGGCGCAACCAAGACGATGAAAGCAGGAGAAACATGCACCATCGATGTTGTCGACGAAGAAACCGGCAGGCCGCTGGAGCCCGGCAAGAACGCCACCAAGTTTGTCAGCCAATGCGGAGCCGTTGTTAGAGACAACGTCTCGATCACCCGCCAGGAGTGGAATGAGCCAAAGAAGGCACGTGTTGGTTTCACTTTTGTCGATAAGAGAGAAAAAAAAGATTGCTTCAACAAGCTTATGGAACATTTCGTTCTACCTCCGAATACCGCAAATACGATGAGGAGGGTAACAAGATTGCGGAAAACAAGAATAGGCGCAAGCTAGTCAAACGATTCGCTCTTTCTAGGATGGCCAACGCATTCCGGAAATACAAGCAAAATCTAGCCCATGACTTTGTCAACCAGGGCAAGACTCCGGATTTCAAAGGACAATATGAGAAACTGCAACATGATTGGCCAGAATTTGTGAAGCAAAAGAAATCGGAGCGGTTCCTTGAACTATCGAAAAAAAATAAGGAAAATGCGGCCAAGAAGGAGTACAATCATAAAATGGGGCCGGGAGGGTATCGCTTTTGGCAGCCTAAGTGGGAGAAGATGGAGAACGAGCTGAGGGCGCGAGGAATCCGTCCAGTGTACGGAGGGATGGGACCCAAGGGCCAAAAGCTGGTGGTACGGGCATGGGGGATCGGCTGAACCCGGAGACGAGGGAGTGTGTTTACCGGGGCAAAATAATTACACCCACCCAAAACCTTATTGAGGCAATGAGGGATGCTCAAGAGGGGAGGATCAGGTTCAACGGAGAGAACGACGCCACGACAAAAGCCCTCGGGAATCCTGAACACGGAGGACGTGTACGAGGCATGCCCGGGGACATTTCGTGGAAACTAGGGTTCCCCGAGAAAGATGACCCGTACGGTTACGAAGCCGTAAGAGAAAGATGGATCGGGATGCGGATGTTGTGGCGAAGTTGGTAACGGAAATGGATGTGATGAAGAAAACCGTGAGTGTACTAGTCGCCGAAAGAGATGCAGCTCGGGCGCGAGCATGAAGATCATCCAATGGATCTCGGAAGCCGACGGCGGAGAAGAAGCAGCGTGGCTTCCACGGAGGCCTCACCGGCTGGTGCACCGACGATCGAAATTACTGCACCGGAGCCTCGGCTGGTGGTCGAGATTCTTGCACCGGAGCCTCCTCGCTACCCCGTGGACGATATAAAGGAGATGAAAGCATGTCATCTGTATTATCCTATCGGGAACATGTCCATGAAGGTAGCCATCGGCGGTGCTTTACCACCCGGAGCACTCCACCACAACAACCCCATTCAAGATGGCTATGCTCGTGTCACGGTGGAGGAGATAGTCCAAGGGTTTGAGGACCCGGACATTGACATTGCTACACCTGAAGGGGTGAAAAGACTTGGAGATGTCAAGCGCCGAGTTCATTCTATGGCGAAGAAATTTATCAAGTTTCCGGGCGAGGCGCCAACAAGTCCACCCCCGTACGGTGGTGGTGGTGGCGGTGGCGGTGACGGTGGCGGTGGCGGTGGCGGTGACGGTGGCGGTGGCGGTGACGGTGGCGGTGGTGCTTCACCTAATACACCTCATTCACGTCGGCCGACGCCGCCCCCGGTCCTCGTCCGGCGGGTGATCGGACACCGGTACCGCCCCCCAATCCACCTCCGGCGAAGAAGCGAAGCGGTCCTGGGTTATTAACCCGGACCCTTACGTACCTAAGAAAACAAAGGTACCGGAGGTATCACCGAAGCCTCTCCCCGGAGGTCTTGGGAAAGTAGTGCCGAGGAAGTCGAGGCGGGCGCGGCTGCTGATTTAGAGAAATGGAAGGCAAGCGTCAAGAAGAAAATAGAGGGCGAGCCCAAGCCAGTATATTCTGACAAGGAAAAGCAGTGGGCTAAGTCATTTTTGAACACACCGTCCCAAGCCGCGAAGAATCGCACGACGACTATTTACGTGAACTTCGTAGGCAAGCACTCGCGTTCAAGAACGAGGAAAGAGTTGGCGGAGAAGAAAGCCTTGAAGGACGAGGCCGAGTCAAAATTAGAAAGGGGAAAGAAGTTGCCCAGCTCGGGGAACAAAGTAAACAATCGATCGCCCCGCTCATAGTGCAAGCCGCCGGTCCGGATGCCCCCGATATCATAGCAGCTGCGGCAGCACATGGATTGAGCTGTAGAAAGTGCCGGAAAACAAGCGGCCGACTTAGGTATCACTCTTCGTGCGGTGTTAGGCCTTGATGAGGCGCCAATGAAGGACGTAGTATTTACATATGTGAAGAATGGCCCTCTCATCGAGC
>NC_061514.1:165294336-165370221 GCF_022539505.1 Lolium rigidum
CACATTTTCTTTTCTTTGCGAAGTGTCTCTAGTGTGTTTTCTCCGGTATCATCGTCATTAACTCCCTCCTCGGTGAAATCGAGCATTTATCGGGTACAGCGCCTGTCAGGGACATGCGCACTGTGCCTGACGCCCCAGTGTCAGTGGTCACTTCGCTTCGACTTCTACGCCAGCATTTAATGTGCCACACCGGATCCTCCTGGCCATTCCGGATCCGTGCGGCAACCCTGTGGCCTCTTGATTTTTACGCGTGTATCTTCATGCCACGTGGCGGCCCACGAGACGAACCGCCGCGGCCCGACGGTTTTCGGCCCACTAACTCCTTCTCCTATATAAGGGCAGAGCGGTTCCACTTCATCTTCTCCTTCGCATTTGCCCCCATTTCCAGAGCACTTCGAGCCCTTCGCCCCTTGCTTCCTCGCCGCCACCGGTCGCCGCTAGAGCCTTGCTCCCGACAAACCTGCGCCGTTCTCCTCGCCGCGGTGAAGCTTTCCACCGCGCCAAGTTTCTGCGGTGCTTCTTCTCTGCTGCTGCTTCAAGCTTTCTCCGGCGGACCTCGCTGCTCTCCGTCGCCGGCCCTCGTCGATGGTCAGGCCCTTGCCATTTCTCCTTCGCGTCTCCCGCAGCCTCAGGTGAGCCCCAATGCTTATTTGCTTTCTTTCTCTTGCTTTCCAGATCTTGGGTTGGTAGGATATTTATTCTCCCTTTTCTTTCGCTTTTTCTCTTACTCGTAGATCTTAGTTCAAGAGTAGATCTTGGGAAAGCTGTTTTTGAGTAGAAACCGGTGTCTCTTTGGTTCCTATTTCTAGCGGGCCATATCTTTCTGAATCTTCCTCCAGCAGCCGCGAAAGTCAAGCTTCCGGCGAGCCTTCGGCTAAGCACATCCGGATGGGAAGTGATTCCAGAACAAGTCAAGATGCCGGCAGTTCTAGCCAGGCTTCCGGAGCAGATCTTTCCGGCGTCACTCGTGGAGCCTGGAAGGGCTCCGAGGTGACTCAGCATGAGATTGACTGGTTATACCGGTCTAGAAGGATACCGGAGGGAGTAACCTGCCGGATTCCGAAAGACGAGATCGAACCGGATCTTCGGGATGGTGAGTTCGTCGTTTTCCTTGCTCACTTCGAGCACGGCTTCGGCCTTCCCGCCTCTGATTTCTTCCGCCAATTCCTTGACTTCTACAAACTCCAACCTCACCATCTTCCTGGCAATGCCATCTTCTACCTCTCTTGCTACGCAACCTTTATGGAGGCCTACATGGGTCTCCGCCCCACTCGCGAGACTTTCGCTCGTTTCTTTTCCCTTCGGATCAATTCCGTTCAGGGTAAGGAAATTCCCAAGCCCAAACCTCCCGTTCAATGCGGGTTCTGTATTATTGGGTCCCGCCAGGGGAGCCCCTTCTTTAAGTTTGCCGGTCTTGACTCATGCCGAGCATGGGAAAGGACCTTCTTTTATGTGAAGAACACCGGCGCCCCCGACCTTGTTAATCTGCCTGCTTTCAATCCGGCTGTGCCCACGAAGGCCAACTGGAGCTACAATCCGACGGACTCTCACATAGAAACCAACCGGATTATACGCTTCATGAAGCAGCTGATGAAGGACACTGCTTTCTGTCCGGATGACATTGTCCGGACTTTTATTTCGCGCCGGGTACTTCCCCTCAAGCGCCGTGCTCACAAAATGAGCGAGATGTATGGCCCTGGCGATCCTACCAAGATCACCAGCTTCCCTCTCACCAAAGAGGACGTAGTCCTTAAGGCTAGGCATATCTGCCAAAGTGCCATGCCGCTGGATTGGGAGTGGGGCCTTCTGCCTCTTAGCTCCCTCAACCCTCCAACTGAAGAAGTAAGAGATTAGGCGATCCGGGTTGTTTTTCCGGTATCTTTTCGATATATTACTAACTGTCTTTCTTTTTCTTTCCAGGCCAAGCAACGCTTCCCTCGCATCGTGGCGGAGCAGCGAGGCCCTCCCCGAAACCGGGCTCTGGACAAAGAGGATCCGGATCCTTACGTCCACTGGGCCGACCTCAAGATGGGCCGGACTCACACTTCACGCCCCGGTAACTTTTCCAATAAAGACTCCGGTTCGGACGACGAAGTTGTTATGCTCGAGGTACTTGGCCCTCTCGTTTCCTCACTGGTTATCTTTTTGTAGACGCTCCCTCAGCCAGCACCAACCCGCAGGTCCACAAACATGTGGTCCCACTGCAGGCCGAGGTCGGCCATGAGTTTCTGGAGAAGCTTATCTCCCAGGAGAAGAGAAAAGCTCCGGCACCAGAAGCCGGCTCCAGCGAGGTTCCTCCCACCAAGCGCCCCAAGAAGAAGCCCGCTAAGAGGCATTATGTGAGGCGAGAGATGCCGACTTCTGCCGGGTAAGATTCTATCTTCCGTTTTGCTTCATTTGTTCTTTTTCCGGATCGTTTTCCCGACCTTCTTTTTCCTGTCTTTCCAGCCCGGCGCTCAAGATTTCCAAGAGCGCTGCCGGCATGCCTCCGGAAAGCTCCGAAGATGCCGCAAGGTCTTCGCCTCCTCCTCAACAAAGTCCGGTGCCTTCTGGCGCCGGCAACTCTTCTGCCTCCCCTCTGGGGGGCACAGCAAGTGCGGGGCGCGCGGCCCCTACACCGCCAGATTACCGCGCGGAGGAGGACATCGTCTCCCCTCCTGAGAACCGAGACACCAGCGCCAGCAACACCGGCGCCGATACTGAAGATGCCGGGCGGGCGGAACCTGAGGTTCCTCCCGTCCCAAAAGAAAAGAAGAAGAAAAAGACTTCCGCTTCCTCCCCCTCTACGTCCATGCCGGAAACTTCCGCGCCGGACGCACCTGATGCCTCCGCGCCGCCCAAGCTTACTACCATGCCTCCTCCAGCGAGTTCAGCCGGAGGTTCCGGCGCGGCCAAGCCTCCAACACCGCCGCCAAGCCAAGAGCCCGTTGTGGCCAAAACTAAGCCGACGCCGTCGTCAGAAGGCGCCAAGCTGCGCGTGTCGGAACCTTTTAAGGCGAAGGCAACGGCTTCCAGCCCGCAGTCGCTGGTGCTACACTCCGGCCCCGCCGCTGTCGTGGCTGGAGAGAGAGCTACCGGCCTCCTTGGCCGGATTACAGAGCTGAAGCGCGAGGGCAAGGAGCTGGGGCACTTGCTTGATTACGCTGAGAAGTGGAATCAAGCCGACGTGTCCGCGGCTACGCGCGGTGTGGGGAAGGACCGGATTCCTATCATAGACCCGGCCGGCCCCCGGTGCACTGAAGAGCATTTCATCCGGCTGAAGCGCGCCGTGAAGGAATTCGACAACGCGTGGCATGACGTCACCAGCAATGCGGTGGTAAGTTTCACCAATCTTTTTGCAATTTTTCTGTTGATGCCGGTTTTGTTCTTTCCGGATTCATATATATCCTCCCAGTCCCCGAGTTTTGGGTTTAGAGCGCAGCTCTGAGCGCGAAACTTTCCTTAAAAATTTCAAAAAACCGACAGCTTTCTCATAGTTGCTTCATCTTTAACAGAGCACCGCGGACGCCCGGAAGCAGCTCTTCGAGGTGCTTCTTTGGGAGCACCGGGACCTTGCCGAGGCCCACAGCCACTGCCAAGGTTTGTTTTCTTTGGGCATCCGGCTTCTTTCTTATGCAAAGATTTCGCTTCTCAGTACTTACGAATTTTTCTCTAACAGCTATCCCGGAAGCCTCCCTTGAGGCCCTCAAGACTCAGATTGTCAATCTCCAAGGTACTGTTTTTTCTCCGGTTACATTATCTTTCCATGCTTTACCGGTTTTGTTCAAACTTCTTCCTCCGTGTTTCAGCTGAAAAGGAGCAGCTCCTCCGGGACCACCAGGCGGCCCTGGACGCCCAGAAAACTATTTCCAGGGAGCTCAAGGAGCAAGCCATGCAAGCCGCTGTCCAGCATAGCCAAGAGCTGAAGGATGCCAAGGCAGCAGCCGAGGCCAGGCTGGCGGAGGTCGTGGACGATTCCGCGAACTCCACAGCGGTGCTAAGGGCAGAGCTGGAGGAAATGGGCAAGTTCCGGAAGGCTGCCGAGGGCCAGGTCGCCCGCTTAACCGCGGAGCAGAAGGAGTACGATGAGCTGGTCACGCGGACGGACGCGCTCGCCGTCAGTAAGTGTTTCTTCTTTCTTTTCCGGCTTTGCTTATAAGCTTATATGCTCCGGTAGCATTTTCCTTATGCCTTTGCTTTATTTTGCAGGACTCTTTCCGGACTCGCAGGTGCACGCAGAAAAGAAAGTTTCGGATCGCCGGATTGCACAGGAATTCTGGGATCTTGCTGCGCCTTGGGATCCTTATGATCACTTGGTTGCTCTTTCTGCCCGCATCCAGCACATGCGCGCTGTGGACCGGCATCTCGCCAACCTGCCTGATGTGGCGATCCAGCTTTACAAGGTCATGTGGCCTGGAGAAGCACTGCCGGCAAACCTGACACTCACCTCCGAGCGGCTGAAAGATGCCGGGCGGAGGATCCGCGAGTGGCAGTGCTCTTCGGCTCGTGCCGGAGCGGATGCGGCGTTACGTGTCGCCTGCTCCTGGTACGTGGATCTGGACTTGGACGCGCTTCACACCTTGCGGCAGGATGCTCCCACCGACACGGATCCGGTCCTCACCGCGAAGCGGAAGGACCGTGCCTACCGGATCGCGGAGTTCGCCTCGGTTCGCGCCTTTATTCCCCCACCTCCTAGAGTCGAAGACTGGGTCAACGACGAAGGAGAAGAAGAGGAGGAGGAAGAAGAGGATGCCGAAGATGCGCCCCCGGAAGCTCCAGCAGCTAGTGACGCTCCCCCTGAAGCCCCCGCGGTTTGAACACTTATTGTGATATGCTCATCTGCTTTTGCTACCTGAGCTTCAGAAACAATGTTTGTTAAATTCTACCCCGGTATGCCGGGGTCTTATGATGTAACATAAAACTTATCGTTTTGGTTGTGGTAAAACTTCATGCCGGTATCTTGCATACCGGTGACTTATTGAGTTATGTTGGTTGATTAACTTAGCATGTTGCCTTTGTTATGTGCTTTTATCTTGCACTGTGAAGATTCCGGAATCGTTTCCGCATCCAATTTGATGCACACTTGGTTCTTTCCCTTTGCCTCTGCCTACCTCTTTTGGGTGTTTTGGCGTACGAGTTACAAAGTTCTTTTGCCAAGCGAACACTTCCTTGAACTTAGGAAAAATTCGAATTTTTTTTTTACAAAAAACCGGGGCTAGTTAAACCTTTCCGGATTGATCGTTCCCACTTCCTCTTTTCGCAGTTCACGTGCTTAATTCTTACCGGTTTATCTTGCTTTCCATGAAGCCGGTTTGCGGACAGTAGCAGAGTCGAAGACTCCGGTAGGTTTAGCACGTTACTAAACCGGAAAGAAAAAATGTTCTCAAGCAACCGGTAAACAGAAAAAATAAACAGATTACATGCAAGTTTGATAGAGGCAGTCCCCGGGAAACATTCGAGGTGCCAGATTCTTTTATTCATAGCATAAGGTACAAAAAAGAACTTCTTACAGTACAACTTCATGAGTAGAAAGGGCGCAACAATGCTATCTTCCAAGGACGCTTGGTCTCATCTCCGGATCTGTCCGCCTTTCCTTCTTTCCATTCCTGTGCATCAATCAAGTAGTAGGCATCATTGTGCAGAGCTTTGCTTACAATGAATGGCCCCTCCCAAGGAGGTGAGAGCTTGTGCCGGCCTTCAGTGCGTTGCACTAAACGTAACACCAAGTCCCCTTCCCGGAAAACTCTTGGGTTAACCTTCCGGCTGTGATAGCGTCTGAGGTTTTGCTGGTAAATGGCTGTTCTTGCCAGTGCCAGTTCTCTTGCTTCTTCCAGCAAGTCCACATCGTTTTCTCGGGCCTCTTTTACCTCTTTTTCGGTATAGAGTTGCACCCTTGGTGAGTCATGGAGAATGTCGGTTGGTATTACCGCTTCTGCTCCGTAAACCATGAAGAATGGAGTGTATCCGGTAGACCGGTTTGGAGTCGTTCTTATGCTCCATAGCACTGACGGCAGTTCATCAAGCCAACAGCTCGGTGTCTTTTCGAGTGGTTCAATGAGCCTTGGTTTTATACCGGAGAGCACCAGTGCATTGGTTCTTTCAACTTGGCCATTGCCTTGTGGGTGTGCCACTGAGCACAGATCTAGCCGGATATTGTTGTTCTCACAGAACCGTTTGAATTCTCCCTGGGCAAAGTTTGAGCCATTGTCAGTTATGATGCTATGCGGATATCCATACCGTAGGATGACATCTTTTAGGAACTTCACTGCTGTGTGGCCATCACACTTTGCGATAGGCTTCACCTCCAGCCATTTGGTAAATTTATCCACCATTACCAAGATGTGGGTCATGTTTCCCCTTGTGGTTTTAAATGGGCCAACCATGTCAAGGCACCAGACAACAAATGGCCATGTTAATGGTATGGTTTTTAAGCCGGAAGCTGGGGTATGATTTTGCTTGGCGTACCTCTGGCAACCATTGCACTTTCTTACCAAATCTTCAGCATTTTCCAAAGCCGTGGGCCAGTAGAACCCATGCCGGAATACTTTTGCCACCAGCGCCCTTGATGAAGCGTGATGCCCACATTCTCCTTGGTGAATCTCCTTGAACATCTCTTTTCCTTCTTCTGGTTCCACACATCTTTGTAGGACACCGGTAACACTTCTTTTGTATACCTCGCCATTGATGAAGGTGTAAGCTTTGGCTCTCCGTTGGATCCTCCTTGACTCAGTTTCGTCAACCGGCAAGTTGTCGTTGATCAGGAATTCCTTAATAGGTTTAACCCAAGATGGTGCTTCTCTAACCACAAACACCGGCACGTCTATGTCCATGCTGTCCACAAGCATCGCTTCTTCCGGTATGGGCGTCGCAGTCCCCGAGCTTACCGGAGCAGTCCCCGGGTTCCCCTCGTCAATGTCCATTGGCACCACGTGTGATTCCGGTACGAAAATTGATTCCGACTCCGGACTTGGCTTGATTGATGGAACTCTTAAATGTGCCAAGGCTATTCCGGGAGGAATTTCTTGCCTAGAGGAACCTAGCTTGGATAAAGCATCCGCGGCATCGTTTTCACCCCGCGGCACATGGTGAAACTCACACCCTTCGAAGAAACCGGCAATTTTCTGCACATGAAACCGGTACGAGGCCATGTTGGCATCTTTTGCATCCCAATCTCCGGAGCACTGCTGTACCACAAGATCTGAATCACCGTAGCAAATGATCCGGTGTGCACCGATTTCCTTTGCGACCTTAAGCCCATGTATCAGAGCCTCGTATTCGGCAACATTGTTTGATGCCCTGAAGTGCACTTGCAAAACATACCGGAGATGATCCCCCTTTGGTGAGGTGAGTACCACACCGGCACCTAAACCCTCTTTGAGCTTGGATCCGTCAAAGTGCATCTTCCAGTATTCTATTTTGTGTTCTGGCGGCTTGTATTGCATCTCCGCCCAATCAACCAGGAAATCAGCCAAAGCTTGTGATTTTATGGCATCTCTTCTTTCGTATACCGGTACATATGGTGACAACTGAATTGCCCATTTTGCAATCCTGCCGCTGGCATCCTTGTTGCCCATGATATCTGAGATGGGTGCTTCACTTACCACCTTCATGGGGTGCTCCTCGAAGTAGTGCTTGAGCTTAGTAGCAGCCATGAACACGCCATAGGTCATTTTTTGGAAGTGAGGGTAGTTTTGTTTTGAGAGGGAGAGCACCTCGCTCAAGTAGTATACCGGCCTCTGCACGGTTTTTCCTTCTTCCTCTCTCTCTACCACAACCACAACACTCACAACCCGGTTGGTTGCTGCTATGTACAGCAACATGGGCTCCCTTTCCAAAGGTGAGGCCAATACCGGAGCGGTGGCTAACATTATTTTCAGCTCTTTGAACGCAGCGTCTGCCTGTGGGGTCCAGACGAAAGTATCCGATTTTTTCATTAAGGCATAGAGCGGCAAAGCCTTTTCTCCTAGCCTGCTTATGAACCGGCTCAGCGATGCCAAGCTTCCGGTAAACTTTTGCACATCTTTCAGTTCCCGTGGGACAGTCATTCTTTCTATCGCCCGGATTTTTACCGGATTCACTTCAATGCCCCGGCTTGACACAAGAAAGCCAAACAGCTTACCGGCAGGGACACCGAAGGTACATTTTGCCGGATTAAGTTTCATCCGGAACCGTCTTAGGTTATCGAATGTTTGCCGGATGTCATCGATTAAGGTGTCTTTTACCTTAGTTTTTATCACAATGTCGTCCACATAGACTTGCACATTCTTTCCGATTTGATCAAACAAGCATTTTTGCATACAGCGCTGGTACGTTGCACCAGCGTTGCGCAAACCAAAAGGCATAGTAACATAGCAATAAGCCCCGTGCGCGGTAATGAATGCAGTTTTTATTTGATCTTCCTTTTTCAGGGGGATTTGGTGGAAACCGGAATACGCATCCAGAAAAGACAACAACTCACACCCTGCAGTAGAATCAATAACTTGATCAATCCGGGGCAGAGGAAAAGGATCTCTTGGGCAAGCCTTGTTGAGGTTGGTGTAGTCGATGCACATGCGCCACACCTTTGGAGCTTTTGCCTCCAGGTTCTCATCTTTTTTCTTTTCGACCATTACCGGATTGGCCAGCCACTCGGTGTGCGTGACTTCCACAATGAATCCGGCAACCAACAGTTTTGTCACCTCTTCTCCGATGATTTTCCTCCTGTCTTCAGCGAACCGGCGCAAAGGTTGTCGCACCGGCTTGGCATCCTTCCGGACGTTTAGAGAGTGCTCAGCCAGCTCCCTCGGAACACCCACCAAGTCATCAGTAGACCAGGCAAAGATATTCCGATTCTCACGGAGGAAGCTGACGAGCGCGCTTTCCTATGCTTGATCGAGGCCGGCACCGATACGAACGGTGCGCTCTGGGTAAGCCGGATCCAGCACAATGTCCTTTGTTTCATTCGTCGGCTTGAATGCCGGTGTGCCCAAGTTTCCACTCATTGCCGCTAAGCTCAACTGTGAGGACTGAGCCAGCGCAACCGCGGTTTGCATCCTTCTTTTTTCCTCTGCGATCACCAGCGATTCCGCTAGGTTTGATCCGGCAGACGCTGTTTCCAGTGAGACTTTATAGTTTCCCACCACAGTTAGGGGTCCACGAGGTGCCGGCATCTTCATCTTGAGGTAAGCCGTATGAGTTGTGGCCATGAAAGCTGCCAATGCCGGTCTCCCTAGCAACGCATGGTAAGGACTGTCCAGGTCCACCACCTCAAACAGAATGTTTTCCACCCGGCAATTGTCACGTCCTCCGAAAGACACATCCACCCGGACTTTTCCTACCGGTGCACAGGACAGTCCCGGAATGATTCCATGGAATGTTGTGTGAGTTGGCTGCAGCATGTTTTCGGTTATGCCCAGTGTACGCATTGTATGCTTGTACATGATGTTTATGCTGCTTCCATTATCTATCAGCACTTTGCTGAATTTTACTCGAGTCTCTGGCCCTCTCATGATTGGGTCCACAACAAGAGCGTATCCACCCGGATTCGGCATGACTTTGGGGTGATCCTTGAACGACCAGGTGATTTCCTGATATGACCATAGCATGTACTTGGGAACTGCCGGCATCACGGCGTTTACTTCCATAGAGCGGCGATGCACACTTTGCCTGTCGGTTGGCTCAGTGACAAAGACAACACAATGCAAATGTGGGTCCTCGTAAACATTCCGGCCTAAAGGTGCCGGCGGAGGTGGTTGATCATGATTTTCCTCCACCCGGTTAACTTGTTGGTACTGTTGTACCGGTATGGTATTGGCTCCGGTAAGAGGTGGTGGTGGCGGTAAAGGGTGCTGGTGTAGCATGTCGTGTGAGGGCGGTAGCACTGTGGAACACCCATCTGCTTGCGCATCTTTTGCCGCTCCTTTTAGCATCAAGTGCTTGATCCAGGAACAATCTTTCGTTAAGTGATTCGCCGGCTTTGATGGGTGTGGGGTGTGCAGCTTGCACGGCATGTCCATAGCCGCTTCCATGGTGTATCTCATATGCTCTTGCCAATCTTTTTTCTGCCCCCATCCTTCTTTTTGCACCCATTTCTTCTTAGGACCCGCCCATGGCTGCGATCCGGTCTTTTGCCTCTGGTTTCCGCTGGGGCCAGAATTTTCCTGCACCGCGGCTACTTGCTGCGGACCATACCTTCGATCCGGGAAATCTTCCCTTCTTTTGTTATGCCGGTTGTCCCGGTGTTGATCTTGCCGGGGTTGGTTTGACTGCGCCGGTTCAGCTTGCACCGCCGGTTGCAGTGGGTCTCCCAATGCATAGTTTTCCGCCACTCGCATCATTTCAGCCAATGTGCTTGGCATGTTTCTCTGCAGCCTTTGCCACAGTGGTGATCCTCTCTGGCATCCTTGACTGAACCAAGCAATTGCTTGTGCTTCAATCACTCCTTCACACGTGTTTCTCATTGAGTTCCACCGGGTGAGATAGTCTCGGTCTGTTTCACTTGCACGCTGCTGGCATAAAGCGAGCTGCTGGGGCCGGTTTGGCCTCTTGTAAGTGCTGCTGAAGTTGCTCACAAAGGCTTCTTCAAAATCCAACCATCCATTTATGCTTCCTGCCGGCAAGTTGTTAAGCCAAATGCGTGCAGGTCCTACCAAGTAGGACGGTATGATTCTTACCGCCCAACGCCGGTTTACTCCGCCACCAGCTACATAGACAGCTGTGACATAGTCCGCCAGCCAATCTTCCGGTTTGGTCGTACCATCATACGTTTTTGTGTCTCGGGCCAACTGGAAATTGCGTACTGGTGGCTCTTCTCCCATGATCCGTGGGCCAAAGCACCTAGGTCCAGGGGGACCCTTAGATTCGATCATCTCGGAAAGATGCACTCTGTCCAGCCTGTGCCTCGCATCCCGGCTCGGCAAACATCTTTCCCCCACGCGTTCCCCCAAGGGGTTCCTGTAGGCTCTGATTCGTTCCACCTCGGAATCTCCTTCTTCATATCTTTCCGATTCCGCGGCTCTTGCCTGCCGGTACCTTGGCGGTCGTATTTCTTCTTCAGCATACGCTGCCCTTGCAGCTCGATAATTTTGCCCGGTTTCGTGTCTACCGGCATGATTGTTTCCGGCATAGCCATAGCCATTTCCGGCATAGCCACGCCCTGCTCCATAGCTTTTTTCTCCGGCATTATGTGGCCCGGCTTTTTGTTTTCCGGCAAGAACTGGATCATACACGGTCATCTGCCGCGCATTCATTTCTTTTTCTCTTCTTTTATCCGGATGAGGGGACGAAGCCTGCCCCTGGGACTTGCTTCCGGCAACTTTTGTCGACCGGATCGATTTTGACTCTAGCGCTGCTTTGTTCATTCTAGCAAGCTCATCATTTTGTGCCTGTATGGTATCAAGCAGCTCTCTAACTCTATCCTGCTGCTTTGCCAGAGCCTCACCGGATAACGAATCACACATTTCCATGGCGGCCTTAGCAGCTTTTATAGTTTTATCCAGACTACTGTACTTCGGCTTCTCTACGATGCTCACAGATGCAGAGGTACTTTTGCCGGCATGAATTTCCTTACGCAAATCCTGATCTAGATTGCGAGCCTTAAGCCGGTTTTCCGGCATCCTAGCAGCATGAGCACTAACTGAAGCAAAGCCATGGGCAGCGTTATACTCACGTAGGGTCAGGTTCAGCTCGCGCTGTGCCTGGAGGATGTTTGCGCCGCCGGAAAGCAGCGCCTTGCGTGTCTCCTCCAGCTGCGCTTGGGCCGCAGCCGGATCGATGTTCTGCGCGATAGGCGTCGCCAGCACGTTCATTGCCGCTTGGAGTGGCGTTTCCGGTGGTGCTGATGATGCTCCCGCAGCGCCTGCGTCGCGCTCCAGTGGAGGCTTGGCCGCACGGGTCGATGCCGCACGCCCAGCACCTTCTTCCACAGCGTCCTTGCCGGCGCCGGCCACGCCAGCCATCATGACCTCCACGCTGCCGGCGGCGCGGCCAGCACATAGCCACCTTGGCGGATCCGGTGCCACCAGCACCGGCGAGAGGTACTGGCGCACGGGGACGGTGCCGAAGTAGATGCGGTGGCTGCCGAACTCGATGATGCGGCCGTTCTTGGGGAACTTACCGCCGTTGGCGAAGCAGCCTGCGTTGTCGTTGATGAAGTCCATGGCGTAGATGTTCTGTACGAGCGCGGACACCGTTCGCTCGCCGTCGACGTCGAGGAGGCCCGCCCGAATATGGACTCCAGCAAGCGCCTCTCTCTGCCCCACGGTGGGCGCCAACTGTCGTCGTGGTGAACAGACAGATGCCATAGGATGGCTTAAGTTGGGGCCGAGTTGGACGCTAGAGGATTCGGGGGAGGGTTTTGGATCTCGTAGGATGAACTTCCGGGTGCTTTCCTCAAGAACTTGGCCAAGGCCAGAGGTAGAAGAAGAGAGACACAAGGATGAACTCCGTTCCAGATCTTCTCTATTCCATGAACAAGGTTACAAGAGGTTTTCCTACACACTTGCTCGTCTATTATCGTTATACCCTCTCGTGCCCGTGAAGAGGGCTGCCCCCTCTCCTTATATAGGGGAGAGGGTGGCTTACAAAGGAAGAAACCCTAATGGCATCTTTGAACAGACAAACTACTTTACAAAGCTACTTTACAAAGCTACTTTAATCATAGATGACGCCGACATCTTCTTTAATCAGGGAGGCTGATGTCCTCCGGAAGCTTTGGGCGTCACCCTTGTCTTTTACGTCATGGCTTCGTTTAAAGCCACTTTGCTTAGGTCATGCTTGTCCTCTAGCTCCCGAGGGAATCTTTGACCAGCTCTGCTTATACCGGTAATCCGGTATCTTCTTAGCTCGTTCCGGCATGCCCCTCCTTGGGCATACCGGTATCGGTTCCTTAGCCTAGGTTCACAGTCCGGATTAAACTGTAAACCGGTATCTTGAAAGGCCAAACCATCCGGTTAGGCCTGCCTTTGGCATACCGAGGGTCATCCCCCCAACAAGGAAAGAGCAGAAAAATGCAAATTTTTGAAGTAAAACCAAAAGACTGCTGGCAGCCGGCTAAGAAAAAGCCGCCTGCCACCAGCCTGAAAATGGAGATTATCGAAGTTTTAATTAAAGCAAAAGACTGGCGGCAGCCGGCTAAGAAAAAGCCGCCTGCCACCAGCCTGAAGAAGGAGATTATCGAAGTTTTCAGCAAAGCAAAAGACTGGCGGCAGCCGGCTAAGAAAAGCCGCCTGCCCCCAGCCTGAAGATGGAGATTATTGAAAAATTCAGTAAAAGCAAAGACTGGCGACAGCCGGCAAGAAATGCCGCCTGCCCCCAGCCTGAAGACCGACTGCCAACCTAAGCCGGCAGCCGACAGCCGAAAGCCGGCAAAGGGAAAGAATATAAAAGACAAAGACTTACCCGCCAAGCCGCGGTCGAGGGCGCTAATCTCCGACACCCAGCGCTTGGCGGTTTCCGTCAGCTCTTCATACTTGGAGGTCACCTCTTTTCGGAGCTCCAGGCGTTGCCGCTCCACCTCCTCCAGCCGCTTGCTGAGAACCTCCACCTCCTCTCGCCCAACCTGCTTCGCATCGAGCTTGGTGACGTGGTTGGCCTCAAGCCGGCGCAGCCGTGCCAGCTCCCCCGCAGTCTCCTGCGCCTTAGTGGCGGCGTCCCAGACCGCCTGCTCGCTTTCGGCACATCGGGCGCGGGCGGCCCGAAGATCCTCCTCTAGCTGCGAAACCCGGGCGGCAACAGCTGCAAGCCGGCAAAGGAAGCCGTCAGTCGGACAAAATGGAAGAAAAACAAAACCAAATCAAAGTCGAAAGATAAAGAAGTTTTACCCTTGGCGCCCTCCAGCTCACGGGCCATGTCGGCCCGCTCGATCTTGGCTTTGTGGTAGCCGGCCACCACCTTGTTATACAAGGCGGTCCGCCTCTCCGACACCACCTGGAGAAAGAAAGAAAAAAGATAAGAGTTTGGGCTAAACCCGGACCGGCTCCAAGTAGCCGGCCCATGCCTCGGAGGGCTACCAGGATAATAGCAAAATCGCAAAAAATAAGCATGAATATATACTAACCTTGTCAGCCGCCTCCAGCCGTGCCAGGCGGATTTCGGCCTGTTCGGCTTGAGACTTGGTGAAGGCGCGGAAGCTGGAAAAGAACATTGACACGGACGCCACACCCGGGCGTCCCTCCCGGCTGGTCACCTCACAGGCGTCCACCTGGTGCCAGTCCTTCTCCATGGCGCCGACCGAGCCAAGGCTGGAGTCGGAGGCGGATACCACGTTCAGCTGCGAAGCGGCCCTGGAGACATGAAGGCCCTGAGGCGCCTGCGCCGGGCCCTGCGTCGTCACCAGCGCCCTGGCATAAGCTCCTTCCGAACGCGCCGGCTCCTGCCTCGCTGGCTCATCTCTCGCTGGCTCCGAAGACGGAGGCGGCGCAGTTGAAAGCGTTGGCCCGGTGGGGACGGTCAACCCGGGCGCAGGCGGCGCTTCGTCCGAGCTCGCGTCCAAGACAACAACCTCGGGAGCAGCCCCGCCGGCTCCGGCTGCAGGAGGCACGGCCCCGCCAGTTCCAGCCGCGCCAGGCGCACCTCGGCCGGTTCCGGCTGCAGGGTCTATGAGCCGGGCGTGGCGCGGCAAAAGGTCGTCCAGCGATGGCTGGCCGACACGACGAGCCGGCTCGGTACGCAAACTGGAGCCGGCAGCACTTGAAGAAGGTGCAGCTGAAGAAGGTGCCCCCGGAGCAGGCGGCACGATGGCAGGCGGCATGCGCGGACGCGGTTGAGGTTGCGGAGTCGTCTCCCTCCTCTGCCGCGGAGGCGGCGACACGACGCTCGAATCCGGGGTCGGGCCGGCGTAGGAAAACTTGATCGGGGCCCTAGACGGTCAAACAAAAAGCAAGATGAGCAAAAAAGGAAAGAAAAGGAATCAAACAATAAAAGCAAAGAAACTCACCCGGCCGCCTCCGGAACCTTCCGGACCCCAGCTCGACGCTGTTTCTTCGCCTTCGCCTCCAGCTGGGCGGTGGTCCGCTCGCTGGCCCACTTCTTCCCCTTGGGCGCGGACAAGGAAGTCGCCGAGGTGGAAGGTGGCCTTGCCGACAGCGGCACCGCGTGGATCGGTGCTGACGCAGGCGGCGCCTGCTCTTCCTCCAGCTCCTCCTCCTGCTGATGCGGAGAAGATGGCGGGTTGTGCTCCCCTTGGGTGGCTTGCTCAGCCGCCTCCGGGCTCTCGTCATCGCCGGCTTGGTCGGCCGGATCCTCGTGATCCGGCGTCCACTCCTTGCGCTCAACCCGCCCTGGGTGGTACATTCCGTTAGGAATTCCCAGAGCAGGTTCACCTCAGCATCCGGATTCGCCGACTTGAAGTTGGCGCCCCAGTGAAGCCGGTCGGTTGGCGGAGCCGGGTTGTATTCCGGCAAGTTGATCCGGTCGAACGCCGGGTTGTCATTCTTCATATAGAAGAATGACATCTGCCATTTCTTCACAGAATCCACCGTTGGGATCTTCGGGAAGGGCATACCTGGGCGGGAGTAGATGGAGGCGGCGCCACAGGCCCGCATCTGACCGTCCGTCGTCTGCGTCTTCAGATAGAAGAGCCGAGTCCAGAAGTCGATGTCCGGCCACAAGCCGGCGTAGCCCTCCATGAAGGCTACGTAGCAGCTCAGGGTGACGAAGGCGTTGGCCAGCAGATGGTGCGGCTGCAGGCCGAAGTGGTTGAGGAACTGCCGAAGAAAGGGCGAAGCCGGCAGCCCCAACCCCCGGTCGAAGTGCGCCCCAAAGACAACGCGCTCGCCGGGCAACGGATTCGGCACCCTCTCCTCCGCCGGCGCCCGCGTGACCACCTCTGGCGGGATCCGGCGGAGACGAACGAGGCGAGCGATGTCCTCGTCCTTCATGTAGGATCCTTCCCACGATCCGCTCGGGGGAGCCATGGTTGAAGAAGAAGAAGAGGAGGAGGAAGAAGACAAAGAAAGGTCGAAGGGCGATGAAGAGCCGCTCGACGGCGGCGAGCGCGGCGGCGGAAGGCGTACCGTGGACACGCGGGGCCCCGTGACGCCGGAACGGAGAAGGGACGGCTGCGGGCCGGCGGAGGAGCTTGGCCGCAACTGATCGCCGGAGTTCGCCAGGGAGTCACCGGCGAGATCGATCGAACGCGCTGAAGTGCTCAAGTGCAAGAGAGAGAAGAGCTTGGGCGCGAGGAAGAAGAAGTGGAGCGGAGGGCCGCCTCGGTACCGCTCAGCTCGTATTTAAGGACGCCTGGGGGAGGCCAAGTGGCGGACGCGGGCCACGATGCAGGATTAACTGCGCCATAACTCCCCCCACTACCGCTACAGTTACCGAAAACGGCCACACCACGTCGCCCATGACCGCAAAGGATCCGGAGGGGACAGCTGATGTCTACGCACGCTTCTATTCCTGTAGACAGTGTTGGGCCTCCAAGAGCAGAGGTTTGTAGAACAGCAGCAAGTTTTCCCTTAAGTGGATCACCCAAGGTTTATCGAACTCAGGGAGGAAGAGGTCAAAGATATCCCTCTCAAGCAACCCCGCAATCACGATACAAGAAGTCTCTTGTGTCCCCAACACACCCAATACACTTGTCGGATGTATAGGTGCACTAGTTCGGCGAAGAGATAGTGAAATACAAGTGGTATGAATGAATATGAGCAGTAGTAACGGCGCCGGAAAATAGCTTGCTGGCGTGCGGTTGATGGTAGTAATATTGCAGGAAGTAAAGATGCAGTAAAACGATAAATAAGCGATGATTGCAGTATTTGGAAACAAGGCCTAGGGATCATACTTTCACCAGTGGACACTCTCAACATTGATCACATAATAAAACCACTCTACACTCTCTTGTTGGATGACAAACACCATTAATTTTGTAGGGCTACAAGAGCACCTCAATGCCGGAGTTAACAAGCTCCACAACATTCGATGTTCATATTTAAATAACCTTAGAGTGCATGATAGACCAACACAATTATACCGAGTACAAACATAGCATGCACACCGTCACCGACAGACTATGAAAGGAGGAATAGATCACATTAATACTATCATAGTAATAGTTAACTCCATAATCTACAAGAGATTACAATCATAAACTACGCCAAGTACTACATGATGCGCACACTGTCACCATCACATCATGGAGGAGGAATAGAGTACTTTAATAACATCACTAGAGTAGCACATAGATTAATAGTGATACAAAGCTCATCATATGAATCTCAATCATGTAAGGAAGCTCATGAGATCATTGTACTGAAGTACATGGAAGAGAGATTAACCACATAGCTACCGGTACAGCCCTTAGCCTCGAGGGAGAACTACTCCCTCCTCATCATAGGAAACAGCAGCGGCGATGAAGATGGCGGTGATGTCGATGGAGATGCCTTCCGGGGGCAATTCCCCGTCCCGGCGGCGTGCCGGAACAGAGACTTCTGTCCCCCGAATCTTGGCTTCGCGATGGCGGCGGCTGCGTAACTTTTCTCGTCACGTGGCTTATTCCTCTAGGGTTTTCGCGACGGAGTGCTTAAGTAGGCGGAAGGCCAGCCTCGGAGGGGCCCTGGTGGGGCCACACACAAGGGGGGCACGCCCCACCCCTTGGCCGCGCCGCCCTGGCGTGTGGGGCCCCCCTGGCTCCCCTCTGGTCTCTCTCCGGTGTTCTGGAAGCTTCGTGGAAAAATAAGATACTAGGCGTTGATTTCGTCCAATTCCGAGAATATTTCCTTACTAGGATTTCTGAAACCAAAAACAGCAGAAAACAGGAACTGGCACTTCGGCATCTCGTTAATCGGTTAGTTCCGGAAAATGCATCAAAATGATATAAAGTGTGAACAAAACATGTAGGTAATGTCATAAAACTAGCATGCAACATAAGAAATTATAGATACGTTTGAGACGTATCAACAGCGACGTGACCAGACGAAACGAGAGCAGCTGCACCGTCAGAGGCCATCAAGTCGGGCGCTGGGACCGAGGTGGCAGAAACTCCTGCGCGCCCAAGCCGCAGCCGGACGTTCATTCCGATCCGGCCCAAACTCCTCCAGCAAGGCGGAAGCGCCTCCAACACTTGCAAAATATAAAGCCCACAAAACAAAGCGGCGTCCCGCTTGAAAGCAGCCGGATAAGGCGAGCCGAATGAGGGCGCAGCCGGCTGAACGAAAATTCTCAGCCGGCCCCTCAAGTGCTTTCCAAACAAAATCTATGGGATCAAAGACTAACGGACATGAAAACCTGCCCAGGTCCTTCTCTATGCAGGACCTTGTCAGCTTCAGGGGCTAATGTGGGGGGGGAAGACCCCGGGTAGGGCAAAGGACTGAGAACAGCTGGCTCAAGGCCGGCTGGCCCGCGGCAAAGGCCGGCTGAGGAGCAGCCGGCTGAAGCCGTGGCCGGTTGCCTTGGGAGCCGGCTGGTTCAAAGTCCATGTCGGCCTAGCCATGGCCGTCTGCGCTATGTCTGGGCCGGCTTCAACTTGTCATATCCGGCTTGGTTGATCCTTCCCCTGACCGGCTCGAAGCAGGTGAGACTTGCAGGAGAAGGAACTGGCAAGGTGATCCGGCTCCTAAAGTCCACGCTGATCTCACTTACCGTAAAGTGCGGGGCACTGCAGAGCAACAGTGCCACTCGCTCGACAGGCCAGCATGGCTCACACCGCTCCGTACGGCTACAGGCGATGATGGCGACAGAGACACCTCCTCTCCATACCGCTGACCTCGGCAGGCGGACAGGACGTGCCACTACGCCTCAACGGCTCCTGACGTCAACGCCTCGGGAAGGAGCGGAAGCCGGCCACTAGGTCATAGGGATTTCTATGTAAAGTGCCAGCGCCTATATAAGCTGCACTACCCCCTCTCGTGAATCATTCCTTACACTTTCTAGTCTTAGCGCTGCCCTGAGAGAGAGATATCATCTTCTTCCTTAGCCTCCCAGGAGCAGCCGGATTCAGCTCTAGGAGCACCATTGTACTGTGATATATCATATACACTCATAGCAGGAGTAGAGGTGTTACCTCCACAGGAGGGCCTCGAACCTGGGTACGTCGCCATGTCGCTCGTGCCCATACCCGCATTCGAATACCGCCGTAAGATCATCTAGGAACCACTCTCTTTAGCCACCCTATGGCATATGCCGTGACGATACCACGACAACCAAGCAAAGACAAAATGGAATGGCGAAGAAGACCCTCCTTTTCCTTCCTTTGGGCTTCGGCTTCAGCCTTTTCCTTTTCCTCCTCCTTCGACTTCTTCTTCGATGAGGTCAAGTTCCTTTTTCAAAGAATCTACGTTTTGACGGGCAGCGGCAGCCATTTTTACTATGTGATCAAGCTTTGAAGAAGTCGATTCTACCTCCTCTTGAAGTCGAACCTTATCGGCTTCAAGTGAAGAGAACTGGGAGGTGAAACCCTTCAAGATAGTAATGTCCATTTGAATGCCCTATAAAAAGAAAAAGAAGACAAAGTCAAAATTAGCACCTGTTAATAGCAATATATCTCGTGAAGTCTACACCCAACTGCAAGCAGTCGAATGTAGACTCGGGGGCTGGTAGAAGCAGAATCGTCATCAAGGTAAACGAAAGTTGAAGCACTTACAGGTTTCTCGATGGAAGAGGGGTTAACAGCAGAAGCTGCTGCCGAAAGAATTTCTTTCCCCTTTGAAAGGGAAGAAGCTATTGAAGGTTGAGAAGCCATAGCTGCTGGCAGAACAGAAGCTTCAGAAGCTGCGGGAGTTGGCCTGCTGGGGCTCGCCTTCGCTTTCTTCGAAGGTGGCTCTATAAAGCCTTCGTCGCTATAGGCATATAAATCATTCAGAATGAGTAGAAGAATACAAAGCAATTTTAGGAACAATGGAAGAAACTTACAAATCGAGCACATCGTCCTCATCCGCAAAGCCACCAGAAGGTCTCTTCGGCGGTTGAGTGCTGGCTTTCTCCGGAGCTGCATCAACAAAGGGGCATGATCAGCATCATTGTCATGATTCGACTCCGATGTATCACTTAAGTCATCAGCGAAGGATCTATGATCTGCAGAAAAAGCTTCGGGATTAGCAGGATCGTTGTCTTCATCTTCAAGAACTTCATTTTCTTCAGCACATGATTCTATATTGGCATTAGAATCACCCTCTTCAAGGTTTTCATCCAACACATTCGTAAAATATTCGGCAGTTGATGGAACCTATCAGTTCAGATGAGGATTTAACAAAGGAAGGGAGAAGTATATCAGATGCAAATATTAGTCTGACCAAGAGAAGGGATTCACCTCATTTGGTTGATGATCAAAGTCATAAGGCTCCTGAAGGGCCAAAAGTGGAATCGAGTCCTCTTGACTAAAATGAGTCAAACGTCTAACTTCGTCCAATAGTTCCTTCTCAGACAACTCTGCAACATTGACTCTAGTTTCATCCATAGGACCCGAATATAACCACATCTGATGGGCTCTAGACATAATTGGTTGGATGCGGCGTTTCAGGAAAACAACCACAATTTTAGTACCCATCATAGTTCGACCATCAGATTCCTCAATCCAAAGAATTCTATCAAATAATTTATCGACTGCAGGCTTTTCTTCGAGTGTCAGTGTATTCTTCCAAGAATTCTTCGGCACAGCTTCAAGAACATTGACAAACTTCGATAGGCGCATTTTAGCTGCCGATGAGTCTTTGAGGTAGAACCACTTCAGTCTCCACCCCTGAACGGACTCTCTCATTGGGAAATTCAAGTAATTCGCCTCCTTGCGGAGAACGAATCCAACTCCACCGGTGACAAAGGAACCGCTACTGTTGTTGTAGCGTTTGACAAAGAAGATCTTCTTCCACAAACCCTAGTGAGGATCAATGCCCAGAAAGGACTCACATAGGGTGATGAAAATAGCAAGATGTAGGATGGAATTTGGAGTTAATTTCCATAACCTGGATCCCGTACACATGCAGAAGACGCCGGAGAAACTCATGGGCAGGCAGAGATAAACCTCGATACATGAACGCTATGAACATCACAGTAAAACCGGCAAGAGGATTGGGGCGCGAGGCCAAACCTGGAAGTATGACGTTCCCCTCGTCAGGGGAAATCAAACCAAGGCTACGAGCCTTCTTCTCGTCGCGCTTTGTTATTGTTGAAGCAGCCTAGTCACCGGGTGCAGGCGGTGCGGCGGAAACCTCCGAAGCACCCCTCTTCGATGCATCAGATGTAACCTTGGCAGCAGCACTGCTCGAAGTAGCACCGGCGGCGACGGTGGAGCTCTTCTTCTTCACCATCTCAGGATGCGTTTGGAAATGCGGAAGTGGATCGAAGAATGGTGGCGGCGGCGCGGTAGCTATGAGGAGGAAGAACGAAGAAGAAAGAGAAGCGGTGAAAGAGAAGAACAAGGGGAGTAAAATCTTTTTTCTCCTTTTTAAAAGGGGAGTTACCGAGAGATCTATGATTAGGTCACCACGTGTCATTGCATCCATCATAACAAAGGATATTTTCTCCCGCCACGCGCGGAAATCGAGGAGGTGCCTCGGTCAATGCATAAGGACTAGTCATTTCCTAACTGACCGTGCAGAAGTAGGGTGGGCCCGTCAGGTCACGTCCTGTCAATCAAGCCACCGCAGTGGCCACGTCACCGATGATGTCACCAAAATTATCGGCTTCTCATGAAGCATTCGAAGAAATCTATAACATTAGGTTGCTTGACTTAAATCTACGCACGGTTGCAAGCATCCGTCCCTAGACTCGGCGGCTACTCCCATCGGGAGTGCTGGACGTGCACCCGATAAAAAGTTATTGAAGACAGAAAGGTGTGGACTCGAAGATTTCAGGAGGTCCAGGATCATGCTCGAGGAATTGATTCTGAGTAGAGTAACGTTGCTTTGTCATCGGCAGTTAACCAGCATCGATTTATCGAGTAAAACTGGGCACGTTACTCCAATCCCTTACGTACTATCAATTGGCATGACTTCACTCGAAGTTATGGAGGACCCGATATAATAAAGATATCAGATGATTACGACAGCTTGCGAAAAACATCGACAGCCAAAAATATTTGAGTAGTATAACTTGAGTCTACACACGGTTGCAAGCATCCGTGCCTAGACTCGGGGGCTACTCCCATCGGGGGCGCTGGACGCGCACCCGATAAAAATGAGCTTTTGGTTCCAAGAGATCAAGACCTTCCGGCAATTATGGACATTCGACAGAAGACAATTTTAGTCCCTGCCTGAAGCTTTACTTCGGCTAGTCACTCGGGGGCTACTGATGTGGGCATTACCCTTAGGGTAACCAAAGTTATGCTACCTCCTACGGCCCAACCAGGGGCCCATGAAGACCGTCTACCGACCAAGGTGGGCTGATACGTCGGTTGCAAAGAAGGGTTCTTGATGAACAAGGCAAGAAGACGAAGGACAAGAAAAGTTTAGACATGGAACTCTTTGTAAACTAGTCGAACCCGGACAAGACTCTCGAGACCTGGCCTGCAATATAAGGGCGAAGAGAGGGTCTACCGAGGGACACACAATCACCACAACTAGATTCACGGCAAGACTAGAGCTAGGTCATTAGAAATCTTAGCCTCTCGACGAGATCTTAGTCATAACCTTCGGCTACCCCATTGTAAACCCGATAATTTCGATAATCAAGATCAGACAAGCAGGAAGTGTGGGTTTTACCTTACCGAGGGCCCCAAAGCTAGGTAAATCTCTCTCCCTGTCTGTTTGGTATCCGATGTCTTGTATCAGGCTGCAGGATTCCGTCAATCCTAAGCCCTAAAAGGTGGGCATTGCCGAGGAGCACCCTCGTCAGACACCCAAATATACTCGTTGAATCATGTGCAAGATTTTAGACTAGCCATAGGGTATCATAGATAGTATCATGATTTCTATGCATGCAAAAAACTGATGTGCACAATTAATGATAAGATGGGTGATGTTGGTATCATAGATAAATACTACTACTACCTCCATCCCAAAACTTAAGGCTTCTATTATTTTTGGAAAGCTAAACTATATCAAGTCTGACTAATTTTTTTATCAAAAACATTAACATGCAAAATACAAAATCAATAAATATCGTTAGATAGATAATAAAATATATTTTCTTATGGTATCTATAAAATATTATATTTGTTGATAGATTCTTCTAAAGGTTTGGCCAAACTTTACTTGGTTTGACTACTTTAAAAAAGCCTTAAACTTTGTGATAGAGGTAGGATAGCATAGCATGCAAAACTAAAAAATTTAATGTCAAATATATCTTGTGCACAGTTTTGATTTGAGATTATGTAAATCAATAAACATAATGAGATTATGATAATGGTAGTATCATATAATTTGTCATGAGGCGCTAACTATCTTTATTTTCATGAGGCGCTAACTATCTATATTTTTTTCCCGAAAGCAACTTCTCAGTAGAAATGTTGAATGTCAACGGTAATTTGCAGATGTGAAATATGAAATAGATCATTATTGCCAGTAATTTGTCCACTTGTCGGTAGGAAACTTCAGCTTTGGCAATAATTTGCCACGTTAACTATTCAATAATAATTTTCCACTAGGCAGTAACTACCTATACTTTTTTTCCAAAAACAATTTTTGGGTAGAATTTTTTAACGTCGACGGTAATTTGCCGGCGTCAACTATGAAACAAGCCGTTAACTACAAAAT
Organism: Lolium rigidum; assembly: GCF_022539505.1. Taxonomy (NCBI): domain Eukaryota; kingdom Viridiplantae; phylum Streptophyta; class Magnoliopsida; order Poales; family Poaceae; genus Lolium; species Lolium rigidum. The sequence continues at coordinate 165,317,916 of NC_061514.1, forward strand.
ATTAATTCTTTAAGGGACCATATTTGTGCGATGGTAATTTCCCAATGGTATACAAGGGTGATCATTTTTACATGAATCTTCAGCCTCAATCGTAATTTGGGATAGTAATTATCCGTTAGTAATTCTTCACCGGTGCATAATTCTTTAGTGGTAATTCTAAAAAAAATCCAATATTCGGCACCTCCTTTTTCAGGGAAAATAATGTTGTTTTCTTCTACGGTACCATAAAAGAAATATACTTACTCCATCCATCATCCGCCGCTCTTTCACCAGGGAAGAACACTATTACCTTCTTCTACGGTACCATTAGAAAGATATGCTTACTCTATCATCAGCTACCTCTTTAATCCAGAGAGAATGCTACCATTTTCTTCTGTAGCAACTACGAAAACAAAAATAATCCACAATCCGTCGCCTCTTTTAATCGACGAAAATACTACTGCCTTCTTTTCAGTATTTATGAATAAACTTGTTCCATCGTACGTTACATCTTTCAACCAGTATGGGTTGTCCTCGCTTCGGGAATCGCAACTATTGTGTAGTGCTAAGGGCATCTCCAGCGGGCCAACCAAAATCAGTGACGTAAAAGGTTTGTTTCTGTCAGTTTGGATCGGCCCGCGGATAGGCTGTGTTGCACGGTCCATCCTGCCCAGACAGTGCGTGTGGTGACCCGGCATACCACTGCATGGTGTAGTATGCAAGTCTGATATAACACCAATGAAACACCGTTCCACTAGTATTATATCGCTCAGAGTGGTACAACAGAAACATATGCGGGTCCAAGGCATGTCTATAGAATTACACACAGACTCTGTTACATAAGATCATCACAGCCTCCTATTTTACAATGAGGTAAAACTAGGAAAAATGTCCGTGCGTTGCACTGGGAGAGAAAAATATATATTAAGAGGCACATAAATTATGTTTTTGTCGGTACAACGATGACATGTTCAACAAGTCCACGTGGCATCGCTTTAACGGGAGGTATTGCTGGGCGAGTTGGCGATGCTGGTTGGCTTTGTTGAAGCGGTGAGAACGGCTTGATGGTGGAAGTGGAGGTAGTAGTACGACAAGGTCAAGGAGCTCGTGGTGCGACATTGCTAGACCAACGGGCTTTCTTACTCGAGGAGTTTGCAACATCTAATTAATACTGTAGGTTGAGAAAGGTGGCTAGAGCCAGCCGTCGAGATTAAGAGATTGCATGACGAATTTCACAATAGTCTGAATTTTTTGTTGAGGACCATGGCAAGCGGTAGCCATTATATACACATGTTGTTCTTGTTGCAAACTACATCAATCCACATTTGTAAGCTCATGTGTTGTTATTGTCACATTAATTCAAGTGAACAATATTTTGCTTTTTAAATTCGCATGTTAATCTATACCTAATAATAAAAGCAAAAGAGCTTCTTGTTGATCCGTTTTTTGTTACCCCTAATTTTCTTACAAATTACATGTACTGCCACGGCCAAGTCACGAAAACGATTCGCTAAATCGTTCAGTCACCGTCGTCCGTTTCGCGTGTTTCCTCAACTTCGAGATCGCTGTTCGACCCAGCTAATAGCTATCCGTATCAATGTGGGCCGGCCCAGCCAAGAGCCATAGTGCCAACCCAACAGAGTACAAACCGAGAACAACTCTGTATGTTCGATGCACTCCCCCAGGTTTCCTTCGTCTGTCGCCAACGCGTATATATAGATCGGGACGACACCGCCACCTCGATCGCACCCAGCGATTCCCCAATCCAACTTCGAAAGCGTAATAAGAGAGAAAATCGAGAGAACCAAGCGGATCCGCACCGGCGCCGATCGGCAAGGCATCCAGACGGAAAACGGACCAGAACTTCAGAAGCTACAAGAGACCGCTGCAAATAAGACCGCCGTGGGGCGGTGGCGAAGAACGTGTACACCGATTACCTCTTCAAAGATGAGCCCGATGACGACGAGGTTATCCATCCAGAACCCAAAACGGCTTTGTTTGATATATTGCTAGATACTGCTACCTAGCTGTTGCAGATAGAGATTGGGCAGGGAGGAGGAGATGTCTTGCTTGTGTGCTTTGCTACTGCTGATGAACCAAGTGAGAGAGAAGTGGTGCAGATCGACACAACAATGTTTATTTGCTGATGCTTTGCTGATTGTTAGATCGTCTATTTCTTTTAGTTGCTATGACGCGATTGGAAGTTCTAAGAAATATCTTGTAGTGTTCAGCGAGTCTACAGCTGCCCTGTTTTGCGGTGTAGAGAAGGTTGGTGCCTGATGTCCCCACCCAGCGGTGGTTGTTCTTCCATCCCGATCTGCAAGACCCCATCAGAGGTGAACGAGCTTATTGGTTCTTGATCTCATCTTGCCGGCGCACGTGAGGCGGTGCGCGTCCCTGGCGCGCGGGCTGCTCCTCAGCAGCCCATCAAGCTGTATTGCTGCATGGACACACTTGCCACACCAGGCAAGGTGATCGGGTCGCTGGTGGATGACGTGACAACGATCCATGCGCCGCTGGACTTACTGGATGCAGCCGGACCTGTTGGCGCCAGCCGGCGGTGGGTATGCTCCTGGTGCCGGAGGACATGATTAGTAGGCACAGGTGGGCAAGAACGTCCTCCCATTTTTTTCTGAATTAACTGGTAATCTGGTATGATCGTCGTGCTGATTCTATCTCCTGGTGCTCAATAAACTGTACCTGAATTAGCTATTGTTTTATTCAACTAGCTAGCAAGCAGCAGGCAGTGGAGTTGATTTAATATTGTTTTCGGTGCTATGTGTGTCAAAGGATTTCGGCAGTAGGTTTCATTGTGTTGCTGAATTTTCTGAACTTTTATGTGTGTCCTACTTGATGTTCATCATGTACAGGCTAACAAATTCTTCATGATTATGCAGATACAGCTACTACATCAACAGCCAAAGTGCCAAACGTTATGCTCGATCACTTACCTGCTGTTGTTGTATGCCAGGTTCATTAGCGATTCTAGCTTGACAAGCACGATGGTGCTAATTGCTAATTCACATCTTCATTGGCGTTTGTTAGACTACCTTGGTTTCATTTCATCAAATTAATGCCGTTGCTTTACTAAGATGCATATTCAGAGATAAGTCACATGACGCCATTGCTCTTAGCACCATGGAAATTTGAATTGCTTTGCCATGGTGCTCGCTGGTTTGTTCGTGTTAGTTGAGCAGGTCTGATCGTGACAAATTAATCTCCTCCTTTGATAAAGGAGAAGAGCACAATATGGTTTGTGCAATTTTTCGTACATTGGTGTAAGAGCATCTCCAGTCGCGTCCCCCAAACCGTCCCCCAAAGCGATTTGGGGCGCGCCGGACAAAAAAAGCATTCCAGCCGCGTCCCCCAAAGCCCTTTTTTGTCCGGCGCGCCCCGATACGGTGTCCGGCGCCCCGAGCCCGTCCCCGTCCCACAGGGGACGGACCGGGGACGCCGGACACAACGAAAAGCGAGGCCAACCGACGCGGGCCCGACCCGTCGGCGGCACGGGGAAAATTCGTCTCACACTCCCGCCAAATCCCGCCGCTCCCGCCAAATCGCGCCTATACCGCCGCGCACAGAGCCTCCCAAAACATATCCTGCCGCCGATTCATTTCTCCTATCCCGCCGATTTCTTTCTCCCTCCCGCCGTGCACCCGCCGCCGCCGCTACCCTCTCCCCATTCCATGGCGCCGCCGACAGCCCCCAAAAAGATGGCGAAGAAAGCGGCCAAGAAGCCGCCGGGCAATGCGACGATAGGGGCGAAAGCGCCGTTCGCGAAGCCGCGGAAGGCGCCGGCTGCGAAGAAGAAGCCTGAAGGCATGACCGAAGATGAATGGCAGCAAGATTGCCTCGCGCCGGAAGCTATCGACGGCGGAGCGGAAAGGACGGAGGGCGGCGGAGCCGGAGAAGAAGGCTCGGCGGCGCGCCGGCACCGGCCGCATAATCGCCGGGTGTATCGCCGCCACCAACGCGAGCCCATATAGTACGAACGTGCCGGTGTACGTTCCGGGAGTCTTCTCTCCGTCGCAAGCCGCCTTCTACAACGACGGCCCCTCCGCCACTCCCGGGTGCGTGACGCCTAACTTGTCGCCGCACTACCAGGATGCGCCGCCGCACGGCGGCTTCAACCCCAACAACCTCTACTCCCCGGCGTACGAGCAACGCGAGCCGGACCCGGTCCGGACGGCGGCCCTTTCACCGGCCGCAGGGGTCCACTCGAATACGACGGCGCCGGTGCTGAGGAGGACGACGGGGTTGAGGAGGAGGACGACGAGGAAGAGGACGGGGTGGAGGACGACGAGGAGGACGACGTTGAGGACGAAGAGGGCGGCGAGGAAGAGGGCGGCGAGGAAGAGGATGACGAGGGTGCCGGTGACGATGATCTCGTGGAGGTAGACGCGGACGGCGTGAGGAAGAAGAAGAAGAAGAAGAAGGCGTCGGGCACACGAGGCCCGAAGTGGACGGTTCTCGGAAGATCTTTGTCCGTGCGAGTCGTGGGCGACGGTGAGCCATGACTCCATCATCGGCGCCAACCAAAAAGGCGGGAAGTATTGGGCGAGGATCAAGGCCGAGTTCGATGAGCGCAAGCTGATCAACAGCGACTACCGGAAAGTGCCAATGAAGAGGAGCCAGAAGGCAATGTCGACGCGATGGGCCATCATCCGAGCGTCGGTGAACTCCTTCCATGGGTACCATCACGACTTAGAGACCGGAGGCGACAGCGGCGCCGACGTCGGCCAACCGGTACGACTCGTTTCTTCCATAATCCGTAGCGCCCACATTCTCGTTCGATGAAATGACTCTGCTTTCTTTGGTTAGTTTGATCGGGCTATGGAATTGTACGCCAAGTACTCGGATGGTCACAAGCCGTTCGCGCCGACGCATTGCTATGGCAAGCTCAAAGTGAATGAGAAATGGAAGTTGACGCGCTCGTCGTTGTCCAAGGGGAAGGACGCCATTGATCCGGGACGCGTCGCCGGCAACGTCGGCGGGGCGTCCTACTGCGGCAACAAGGCTGCCAAGGCCGCCTTGGCCGACGCTGCGTCGTTCGAGAAGACGCAGGCGTCGATCACGAAATGCCTCGCCGAGGTCTCCTCGACCTTTATCTCCCGCGACAAGAAGGCCGACCAAAGGTGGGCCGAGCTGCTCAAGAGGCAAGAGGAGAAGCCGGAGCTCAAGAAACGCAGGGACGACATGTCCCTCGCCGAGAACGTCGACGGAGGGAATGTCTCCCCGGACGCGAGCGGCGCACAACTTCTTCAAAGGCCGGATCCTCGACGACATCGAAGCCAAAATGGCGGCGGCGGACGCGGCGGCCCCGGCAGCGGCATCGGCATCGGCGGCAGCGGCGCAGCGCAGCAAGAGCGAGGCCGACGCGTCTTCTCTCGCTACACCTGCGTCGGCCTCCGCGTCGGCGACGGAGCGACGCACCATGCACAGGAACAGGCGGATCGCGACGAGGTCGTCGTGCTCGACGGGCCTGCGTCGACTCGGGACACGACGCCGTCGACCAACCCCTTCTTCTAATTTGCATGCACCACCGGTCCGTAATATGATCGCGCGCCCAGTACTTTGATCGATCGCCGCTACTCCGATCGCGACGAACCGGCGGGAACGATCTCTTTTGAATGCATCTATTTGAATTTCTGATTGGGGGCGGCGTTTGGGGGACGCGGCTGGGGAGCGACGTCCCCCAAACGCGGCACGAACAAAACACGTCCCCCAAACGCTCGATCCGGCGCGGTTTGGGGGACGGTTTGGGGGACGCGACTGGAGATGCTCTAAAGTCTGGTAACCTCTACAAGTTGTAACATAACTGTAAGATGGATATACAATATTTGGTTGATATCATCTTATTAGCTAGCGATCTATTGTTATAGAAACTGATTTCATGTAATTAGAGAACTCGTACGTTCGTTTGTATTTCTTCCGCGGCGACATCTGCTACTTTGCCGCCGCGTGAGTAACCACGAGGGGATAACCACTCGATCCAAAGATCATCGGTGAGGCGGCTGCTAGCAGCGCAAACAGTACCTACGTGGACTTTGACTCCACTGCCTATCACATACATTTTCTGATAGTCATGAGTAATGCAATGGTGTTAGGGGGATAAGGAATATACGCATATTTTTCTCTCCCGGTGCAACGCACGGGTATATTTCCTAGTCTATATAAATGGCGATGGGTACTTGATTGCCGATTACTGGTTCAGTCTGTCACACACGTTTAAAAGAAAAAATCATAATTTTTCATATATATTTCTTTCGATCCTTTTTAATTAAATTTGCATTAATTAAAAGAGTATGTATTATGACGTTCTTACATAGACGAGCCGGTGCAGCTCATCCACGCGAGCTAGGATGGCGTGCTGAACCAGGGTCATCTTTTTTCATATTATGCGAATTCTTAAATATCCGGGAATCTTTATGCAAAATAGCAAGAGATAAGGCTACGTCACGTGCGGTTACAAATTCCCGATGGGGAATTTTGCATCGCCCATTGACTTCGGCCAGGAAAGCCCGTCTGCCGCCGGCGTGGGCATCGTCGTCGGCCAGGAGGACTCGTGCTCCGCCGCCGCGTGTGTCTTGGTTGGCCAGGAGGGCCCGTCCGCAGCTTCCGTGGGTGTCGTCGGGTCTGCCTCCATGTCTGGACTCTGGACTGAGGTCGGGACCATGCCGCTGCGCATCGCGTTGATGGAGTTGGGATCCCAACTCGTCCTCTCTACTGCGCAGGCTCCCTCTCGAATCTGCTCTTTGCTAGCTAGCCCCGACGCCCGCTAGCCGGAACATCCTTCATCCGCCGGCGATCTCCGCCTTCTCCCTTCGCGCGCGACTCCCCTCTTCTCCGAGCGCGAGCACGAGTCCACGACTGGCGCATCGCTCGGTTCCTCACCGTCATCCGATCCCCACGCTGGCGCCTGATGTAGCCCCTCCCGGCCTCCTGCCTCGAAGGCGTGCTCGCAGCATCCGCCCGGATCGAGCTGGTTGGGCCTAGATATCCAGGCATCATTCAGATATGGTGGTCTGCTCGAAGATGCCGTCGGTTTTTATTTCATCGAATCGTTTTCTTACTTATCGGTGGCACTGCCCGTAATTTGAACAAAAAATAAGGGTAAGAAAAAACGGACCAACAAGAAACCCTTTTGCTTTTATTATTAGGTATAGACTACAAATAAATTCCAGAAGAACGACTCGTAGTCTAATCCTAACACGAACTCTACTTGTAGAGTATTTAACTAGCTATAGAGGCTATGAATAGATTCTAGCTAAATAGGAGCTAGGTTTAGGAAGCTAGTTCCTTTCTATTGCTAATCTAGATTTTCTCTTTGTTGGATGTGGTATCTGACTCTTTTTAAAGGGTCCTGTCCCTTGAAGTAGTGGTTGACTCCTTGGTCTTCGAGTTGCATTGTAGATCCTCCTTCGATGCCTCCATATCTAAGCAGGGGATTTAAGAGTGGGATGAGTACGAGCGTACTCAATAAGTTCATTATAGGAAAGAGGTGTTTAATGCACTAGCTATAGTATTAGACCAGGAAGTCTAATACCAATGCAGGTTTTCATAATTATTTCTTCAAAATGTTGCTTTTATTTAGAAGAACTATGTCCGTCAGCCTTCACCGGTTTACTAGAACTTCATGGAGTTCCTTTCCGGTAGCGTTCGCAGTTCCAAACCCGGAACAGGGAGTGACTGGTCACGATTCATTACACTCTGCAGAGGTGTGTTGCTTTACCCATAAGAGATCTTAACCTTGGTGCCAACCGGGGGCGACCCGTCCACACTTCCTTTGGTGTGAGGCCCGGTATAAGGTCCTAGCCAATCATATTCCTCCGCTACCTCGAACATCCACCCTTTGTTGCAATCCCCGACCCTGGGTCCTCGCCGGTGTACTTACTCCAATTAAGGATGGACCCCGACCGCGACAACAGTTCTGGGCTCTACCATAAACTCCTTCGCCGGTAGATGCAACCCATCATAGACTGCATTACCGTGGGGAACTTAGAATGGGTTCCCCACCCTACCTCTTGTCCCTCAGGATCAAGTGTCTACGGTAAGCGCATTCGTTGATGAACGAGAGGTGGAAATACAATTGACTACTCCGTCCCATTCCAGATCTTATGGTTAACACGAGTTTTACGGCACAAGAATCACTTTACGACATTTGTTGTTCAATCTTAGATGGATATAAACCCTTGCAATGGAACCTCCACCATATCAACACATATCATGGTTCCATTGCCAACCACATAGTCATATTCATAGTTATGAAAATAGTATCTTTGATTTTCATGCAAGAGTGATAAGTATAGTACTTTGCAAGTAATTTGGTAAAAATACTCAAATGACATGAGCAAGCGATGAACTTGCCTTTCTTGACTGCAAGATTATGCAGGCAAGGTCTTCGATACGCAATAACTCCAAATTCTGAAATAGCATCATCGTCCGGTAAGGACGATGTTTAAAAGATTGGCAAGGATGCAATAATGCATAAGTATGAGATGCAATCGCTCTAAGCGTGACCTAACCCCGATGATTTAGGATTAATGGATTGTAATGATTAGTTTCGGGTGTGTTGTACTTTTAGAGTGATTCACAAACAAGGTTCTTATTTAGCTTTGAGTACTTGGTACTATAAATAAGTAGTAGAATGTATAACAACAATCATACACACCAAGGCATAGTAGTTGTAAAATAAATAAAGAGCAGTTGTAAATTTTAAGTCCTGTAGTGCATGGTTGATGATTACTTAATAAATACTTCAAAAGAATAACTTTTGAAGAAATGTTCTTCGATAAAGAACAAGTAGGATAGTTATGGTTGTGGATTTCTATGGTTTACTATGGTTCTAATTGGGTTCTAGAGTAAGGATTAGATGGATCACAATAAGGTTGGATTCATCGACACCTAGGGCTTGTAAGGTTGAGTTAAGCTTAGGCATTCTAAGCAATTATTGATACATGGTTGCTATTAAGCTTGATTCATCTTGCTGGTGATAGCTAGCTAGGGTTTATAGATCCTTATAAGCAGGGTTGATGATGATTCTTTATTTACTTCAAAAGAATAACTTTTGAAGAACATATCACTTAAGTAAGAAGAAGTATCTCAATGAAGGTTGAGATTGTCTAGGTTTTGCTATTGGATCCACTAAGTAATGAATGGTTGGTTCCTAAATAGGATGGTTTATAAGTATCTCACACTGGTAGGGTTTAGTGGAGTATGGTATGTAAGGTAAACATCAATCATGGTTACTATTAGGGTTCATCACAATGGTGTGATGCTAAGCATGGTTAATTAAGGTTTATATCTCTAAGGATAGGAACTAGGGTTGGTTTTATTTGATCATCTAGGTTTGATTAAGATGAACACATGGGATGCTAATCTAGTAATGATAGGTTACTACATTTTATGTGGTCATGGCAAATATTTAGTTGCTACTTTGGTTCTATGAATCAAAACATATTATTATGATCACATGTTCTAACCTAGGGTTTAGGTTAGAAGCAAATTAGAGTTCACATGTATTAATGGAGCTAGGGTTCCTAATTGAATTAGGGTTTTAGGAATCACATGAAATGATAAGGTTGTAAGATCATTCCATAAGGAATTAGGGTTTCCTAATTACCATATAGTTTTTAGGTTAATAACTTCATTATAAAGTTGAAGTTATTAATAACTTTGAAATAAAAATAATATTGGATTTGGCATTTTTTAAAGGAATTTAATAATTAAGGTAATTATTAATCAGGGTTTAAATCCTTCTAATAAGGATTTAACAAAATAACAAATCAAGAAAATTAGTTATTAATGTTTTCTTTAATTTCTAATTGGTTTTTATTTCATTTACAAAAATTTCCTATTTATTGAATTTTTAATTCAATTAAGAATAAAAGAAAAGCATTAATTATTAAGTTTTAAACAATTAAATTTTTATTAAAAATAAAAATTCTATGTTATATTTTTCTTGGATAGATTTTATTTTTAGGAACAGTTTGATATCTCATTCTCATTTTTCTGAGTTAACATGAATTTTATAACTTTTTGCAAAGTTTGAGTATTTATAGGATTTAAATTAAACTAAAAACAACTAAATCTACCCGGCTAATGTACCCACAACCACTGGCTAGTGGGCCGCTGGTCCACGTCGGCGCCACCGTGGCGTCGATGTGGCACGGAAATGGCTGGCCGATGGCCGCTGCCGACGGCGACGTCGATGCGGGGCTCCCGCGCCCATCCTGAGCAGCAGGAAAGAAGCGCGGCGCTATGCTGAACCAGAAAGTGGCGGCGCCCCCTCTGAATGGTCACCGGAGGGTGGTCGACGACGATGGTCTGCGGCGATGGCTACGGTCGATCGGCGAGGAGTATGCTACGTCAGGTAATTGAACTCGGCGAGCATGCTAGGAGGCTTAGAAGCTCACCAGGGTCACGCCAGGATTGATGGCGAGGTCAGAGCGGGCCTGAGTCACCGGATTGAGCCATTACCGGCGTCGGAGAAGATGGCCAGACGAGGTCGATTGGAGGCGCGTCAGCTCGATTCCTGGCGCACAGTGGCCATGTCGAGGACGGCGGTTCTAACGGTGGTCACGGCGAGGTTTGGGGCATCCCCAATCGACGGCGATGGTCGGTGCCGGAGCAGGTTAGGGTTTCGGTATGGGAGAAAATGGAGCAAAGAGGAAGAAAACAAGCCAGGGTTCGTCGTGGGGTAATTATACTGCGCTGGAACACGATCCTTGTCACGAATTGGAGTAAGGAGAAGCTGCCAGCGAGAGGGGGAAGATCATCACGGCGTCGTGCTGCTCTCCAGCTCATGGAGAGGATGAGGACGACCCTCTCCAGATGTTTTTAACCGAAGAGGTATGTTGGGTTGTGCTAGGCTGGTTTGTTGGGCCAGTTGTTGGGCTTCTAAGTCAGGTAAGCCTCTTTTCTATTTTCTCTTTTATTTTCTGTTTACAATTCTGTTTTTAAATTTCTATTTGAATTTCATATTTGAATTCTATTATTTTTGTAGGTTTCTCAATTGTTGATTTTATCCAGATTTAATATCCTGACTATTATGTTATTATTCTACTTGAACAAGCATTTTATACGAGATTCTATTGCACACTTGTGATTTTTATTCAAAATGTTAAATAGACATGAATTGATACTCTCATTTTGGTTTGCTTGTGAATTATATCTGTTTGATATTAAAGGAGTTGGGTATTTCTACTATGAGTGTGTTATAGGTTATTAGTAGGGTTTGATCTCATAACTGAGGATTTAACTCTATGCATATAATTTTAACGTGAGCACTTATTTATTGATTAAGTCTTGTGGTTAAATTATAACCCATATCAAAGTTAGCATTAGTATTGTATTTTTAATAGCAACCAAAAATACTAGAGTAGATATTACTGTCCTCAAGGTTGGCTTTAATTATAAAGGTAAGTGTTTGATCAACAAATAGGATGTTAATATAAGATGTATCACAAGGGTTTTACTTAGGTTCAATAATTGAAGCTTAAGATTTTAATAATGTGCCATACTAGATTTCTGATGATATTTACCTAATGGCAATTGGTTGGAATCTCAATTATGGCCTGGGTTTATATTGTGATCACCATAGTTATGCATAAACTAAGGTTGAGATATACTTACAGGTTGTGGAATTGAGATGACACCATATTGTACTTGCTAGGGTTTAATTCCCCCGAACTAAAATAAGATGGTTACTTGCTTAATTTTTATTATTCTCATTTAGTTATTAAGGATCTGAGAATTGTTTCTATCTGATACCAATGGACATTCTTTATATCCTTAATCTATTATTTAAGTAACTAAATTGGTTATGGTTCTTTTTATAGTTAGCTTTGGTTATAATGATGAATGGTTTCCCCTCATACAAAATATAGAGTTTACTTCTAAGTGTTCTTAGGTTCTTAATATCCTCTACCTTAAGTTCTTAGGGTTTATGATCCCTACACAATTTATAATGATCAAGGTTTGGCTTCCTAAGTTATCTCTCAAGAATTAGGTTTCTCACTCTCAAGATCAAGTATTGTCATGATTAGCTAAGGTATAGTACTTCTCTTATAATTCCTTAGGTGGACCTAGCTGTGGTTACCTCAATAGTTTATATCCGAGGAGAATGCCTGAGATAATTACTTAGAGTTCTTTCCAAGGAATAATGATTTAATAATTTGGATAATATAAATAGTTCTCTCCCTCAAATCTAAGTGTTGCCTCAACTATCTTGAGTGTAACACCATGTATTGAGCTCTCTTATATAGGAATAGTTATCCTGGAGTTTTATGGTGTACTCCTAATATCTCCGTAGGTATCTAGTCTAAGATTCCATATGTCTAACTTAACTGGATTGGTTTCCTCCTTACTTTATCAGGATGTAACATTATTCCATGTGATATTAGGTTATCTCACCACTCCAAATGGAAATGGTTTACAACCTAATACTTTAGTTCAATGGTTGTCCTTTATTCATAAATAGGTAGAGCTAGGATTAGTATGAATGGTCTCTCTCATTTGGGAAGGACTTCAATGCTAACCTAAGATTAGGCTCCATAGAGGTTGATGTGATCATCAATATCTATGTTTAACATAATTAGGTCCTCTCTCTTGGGAATGTCTTGAATAATATCTTAGGGCTTCTCTTAAAGATGATTATTTGAATACATGGATGCATATCCAAGGTTTAGCTCAAGGTGTGTCATTGCTTCTCTAATAATTAAAATAGAACCCTCACCTCTCTAGGTTTGATGTATAATACTTTGGAATAGAGAATAATATATATTCCTAGGGTTGATCTCCTTGACATGATTCCAAGAATGAAGTAAAATGAATACCACGAGGTTCATGGTAGGATCAAGGATTAGTTTAAGACAGGGAAAAGATAAGTCTAGAATAGTTTCTCCATTTTATTGTTACTTGATTTGCAATTGAGTAAATGTTCATATATTATGGCAAGGATTACCATGTTATGATCTTTGATAAGATCAAGCATTTGATCCTTGATTTAAAGTGTTGCTGTGTTAGTTTTAATTCCATTTGATCTAACCCCTTAGATCAAATCATCTTTACCCAAAACAAGGTTTTAACAAAGGTCACATTGAGGTTTATAACGCTTGACTTGATGAGCTACTTCAATTCCACCAAGGTCAAGTGAAACTTCAGCCATCGTGGATCGTTTTACTTTAAAGCGCGAAAATTCCCCGGATTTTCTATGCATGAATGCAATGCACACATCTCGTTTCCTCTATTTTTGTAACCCCAAATACTGGGATATTACAGTCTCTACCCCTTAAACTAAACTTCGTCCTCGAAGTTTGATCTCTCTCACGTTTCGGAGTGTGGATCTGACTTGGGCAGACTACAATTTTCCTCGAACTCCGTGGTGATCTTGTTGGATATATTTGAATATATCCCTTGTCCAGATTCTTCTTGGAATCCAATAGGTTCTGTCTCTAAACCATGGCTTCTTCTTTCAATTCCATGATTTCTATGTTATAATCTTGTTTCCTTTCTTATTGAAGATTCAATAATTGGGACTTCTTCTGGTGCTGCTAGTCTTAACTGAAGGCTAATTTGCTAACATACTCCTAATTGGTAAAAAAGTTCTTTGTTTTCCCTTACTACCAAAACTGCAATAATGGTACTTAGTAAGGTACTTACCATGGAAATGGTCTTGAGTATTTATTTCCCTAAGAATGGATTAGACCCATTTAGTCTATCCAATCATGGATTATGGTTGCTACATATAACTCTCTTGGCTCCTTTAGGTTCCATGAAAGGAATCTTTCAACTAGTATTTAGTTCTGGTATGTCCAACTCCTTCAGTCTTTGGTCATCTTGAGCTTTATTGGACCTACGGTATTTTCTTCGTCCAACTTTTTATGCTTGACTTACTTGAGCTTTTGTACTTCTGAGTAAATACTACTCACTTTCTCAAGTTATAGTCCACTTCTTACTTCCTCGAGGTATAAACCTCGGCTTCTGGTCTGACATCCTTCTGAAAGTAATGTTCGATAATCTTATGAAAATAAGATCGAACTTCCTTTCAGTTCAGACCTTCTTCTTCTATCTTGCTCAAAATATTGAGTCATTGCACATCCAACTCAATCTTTAGTCTACCCCTTAGAGTTTTCTTATGGTCTTCAACTCCTATTCTTCCAACCATTGGACTTATGGTTAGAATATTGGTCTAGGTCTATTTTATGGTTTGTACTTCTTCTAAGGTTTCGCGAAGAATCTTTGTGGTGTATCCACTCATTTGTGGACATCCAATATGAATCCTTCGACTGAATGTTTATAGGTCATAGTTATTTGACTGACAAAATTTTATTTGTTCACAACTTCTTGGTACGAATAATCCAATTATGGACTACTTGATACCAATTGTGGCTATTTGTTAACTAAAAATGGACTCTATTATAGGTTTTGATCAATTGGACGAGACATTTTCTACTCTATCTTCCAGTATTGATCCTATACCAACTGTGGTCTTCTGATACCAACTGTGGTCTTCTTATATCTGCTATGGTTTCATAGGTCATCTACTTTTTTCGAGGTTTTATTTTTGCAAGAAAACCACTAGCTGACACTATGAATATAGTATCCTAAGTGATTTCCCATGCATTCCCTCTTCTATAATGACTATGGTTCTGCTTCAGCTTCACCATAATCATCATATTTCTCACCTTCATGCTTCTTATGTACTAAAGTACTCCTCTGTTGAGGTAAAGCATGAATTTTGATTGGTACTTCTTTCTGAATATTGTGGTTGCTTCCCACAACTTTGTTTCCTTTTTCTGATGAACCTTCATCTTGTCTTCAGAATCTTCCGAATTCGTCACTTCCTCACACGAATACTATTACCCTCTAGATCTATAACATCAAGTAATAACTTGATATAGCAACATGCATTTGCATATCAAAGTCAAACTTCATGTATGGATCTAGTCAAACAATGAAAATCCAATAAAATCCAAGAAGATTCAGCTTTGTGCATATAATACACATCATCATAAGCCTGAATATAATAGTTGAGTAAGACATCTCTAAACACCAGACTGAGATGTGTAGTATATAACACCACATAATATAGGTTCATGTCGTGATACTTAGCACGAATACGTGAATTTCTACTATTTGTCTCAACATTTATCTTAATTGCACATTTGCAATGAGACAAACTTGAAACAGAATGGCCTAGGATAGTTAAAGTTAACCTAGTTTTCTTTGGAAGTTCTAACAAAATAGTATACCATATATACATGCTATTGAGCACTACTTCCTATGATACATTTAGTTCTAACATAGCTACTCTGAGTACATATTTATTAGGATATAACTCCTATACTTTCAAGTGTTTCTACTATCATAAGACTATGGTCATGATGTGCTTGGCACACTTCCCATGGTTTTGGAATATAAATCTTGTACTATCGTTGAACACTTAACTTCTTATTCTACTCCTCCTAAATATTTATGATGTTCTAGTCCATCACATAATGATTCTCAGGTGAATCTTATATGATTAGTATTTCTACCATGTAAGTAGACATATTTCCTTTCTTTTATCGATCTCTTCCTTACCTCCCATGATTGACTCATCATGATTTATACTACCTCATATAACTTATATTCATCCCTTACTATCAGTTGTTTTACAAGTTTGGCTAATTTACGTACCCATTACTTGTATTGGTTTACACCTTCTAATAGGATATTTTTCTTATAAACAGATCTTCATCACTTGGTATTACTCTTATTACAAGTCTGACTAACTCTTAACTTTAACATGTGTTGGTATAAATATTCCAATAGGATATCTTCCCTATGGTTGTATCCTCTCTTTGGACTACCATGTATTGTATACCAACTATGGTCTACTCATCTATTATTTTAAGGTCTTAATTGTATACTACCTGTTTGGGTTTAGCTAACTAACTTCACTTAGGAAAGATAGATAAGGAAGGTTGACTTAACTGTGTTAGGATTATTCTCAAGTGAATATCCATCTCAAGTCATAAGAAATATGTGGTTTATCTAAGACAACTTCCTATAGACACTACCAATCCTATAGGTCTCCTTTAAAGGGTTTTAATCCTAGGGTCAAAGCATTTGCTCTGGTACCAACTGTGGTGACCCGGCATACCACTGCATGGTGTAGTATGCAAGTCTGATATAACACCAATGAAACACCGTTCCACCAGTATTATATCGCTCAGAGTGGTACAACAGAAACATATGCGGGTCCAATTCATGTCTATAGAATTACACACAGACTCTGTTACATAAGATCATCACAACCTCCTATTTTACAATGAGGTAAAACTACAAATAAATTCTAGAAGAACGACTCGTAGTCTAATCCTAACACGAACTCTACTTGTAGAGTATTTAACTAGCTATAGAGGCTATGAATAGATTCTAGCTAAATAGGAGCTAGGTTTAGGAAGCTAGTTCCTTTCTATTGCTAATCTAGGTTTTCTCCTTGTTGGATGTGGTATCTGACTCTTCTGAAAGGGTCTTGTCCCTTGAAGTAGTGGTTGACTCCTCGGCCTTCGAGTTGCATTGTAGATCCTCCTTCGATGCCTCCATATCTAAGCAGGGGATTTAAGAGTGGGATGAGTACGAGCGTACTCAACAAGTTCATTATAGGAAAGAGGTGTTTAATGCACTAGCTACAGTATTAGACCAGAAAGTCTAATACCAATGCAAGTTTTCATAATCATTTCTTCAAAAGGTTGCTTTTATTCAGAAGAACTATGTCCGTCAGCCTTCACCGGTTTACTAGAACTTCATGGAGTTCCTTTCCGGCAGTGTTCGCAGTTCCAAACCCGGAACAGGGAGTGACTGGTCATGATTCATTACACTCTGCAGAGGTGTGTTGCTTTACCCATAAGAGATCTTAACCTTGGTGCCAACCGGGGGCGACCCGTCCACACTTCCTTTGGTGTGAGGCCCGGTATAAGGTCCTAGCCAATCATATTCCTCCGCTACCTCAACACCCACCCTTTGTTGCAATCCCCGACCCTGGGTCCACGCCGGTGTACTTACTCCAATTAAGGATGGCCCCCGACCGCGACAACAGTTCTGGGCTCTACCATAAACTCCTTCACCGGTAGATGCAACCCATCATAGACCGCATTACCGTGGGGAACTTAGAATGGGTTCCCCACCCTACCGCTTGTCCCTCGGGATCAAGTGTCTACGGTAAGCTGAACGAGAGGTGGAAATACAATTGACTACTCCGTCCCATTCCAGATCTTATGGTTAACACGAGTTTTACGGCACAAGAATCACTGGACGACATTTGTTGTTTAATCTTAGATGGATATAAACCCTTGCAATGGAACCTCCACCATATCAACACATATCATGGTTCCATTGCCAACCACATAGTCATATTCATAGTTATGAAAATAGTATCTTTGATTTTCATGCAAGTGTGATAAGTATAGTAGTTTGCAAGTAATTTGGTAAAAATACTCAAATGACATGAGCAAGCGATGAACTTGCCTTTCTTGACTGCAAGATTATGCAGGCAAGGTCTTCGATACGCAATAACTCCAAATTCTGAAATAGCATCATCGTCCGGTAAGGACGATGTTTAAAAGATTGGCAAGGATGCAATAATGCATAAGTATGAGATGCAATCGCTCTAAGCGTGACCTAACCCCAAAGATTTAGGATTAATGGATTGTAATGATTAGTTTCAGGTGTGTTGTACTTTTAGAGTGATTCACAAACAAGGTTCTTATTTAGCTTTGAGTACTTGGTACTATAAATAAGTAGTAGAATGTATAATAACAATCATACACACCAAGGCATAGTAGTTGTAAAATAAATAAAGAGCAGTTGTAAATTTTAAGTCCTGTAGTGCATGGTTGATGATTACTTAATAAATACTTCAAAACAATAACTTTTGAAGAACATGTTCTTCGATAAAGAACAAGTAGGATAGTTATGGTTGTGGATTTCTATGGTTTACTATGGTTCTAATTGGGTTCTAGAGTAAGGATTAGATGGATCACAATAAGGTTGGATTCATCGACACCTAGGGCTTGTAAGGTTGAGTTAAGCTTAGGCATTCTAAGAAATTATTGATACATGGTTGCTATTAAGCTTGATTCATCTTGCTGGTGATAGCTAGCTAGGGTTTATAGATCCTTATAAGCAGGGTTGATGATGATTCTTTATTTACTTCAAAAGAATAACTTTTGAAGAACATATCACTTAAGTAAGAAGAAGTATCTCAATGAAGGTTGAGATTGTCTAGGTTTTGCTATTGGATCCACTAAGTAATGAATGGTTGGTTCCTAAATAGGATGGTTTATAAGTATCTCACACTGGTAGGGTTTAGTGGAGTATGGTATGTAAGGTAAACATCAATCATGGTTACTATTAGGGTTCATCACAATGGTGTGATGCTAAGCATGGTTAATTAAGGTTTATATCTCTAAGGATAGGAACTAGGGTTGGTTTTATTTGATCATCTAGGTTTGATTAAGATGAACACATGGGATGCTAATCTAGTAATGATAGGTTACTACATTTTATGTGGTCATGGCAAATATTTAGTTGCTACTTTGGTTCTATGAATCAAAACATATTATTATGATCACATGTTCTAACCTAGGGTTTAGGTTAGAAGCAAATTAGAGTTCACATGTATTAATGGAGCTAGGGTTCCTAATTGAATTAGGGTTTTAGGAATCACATGAAATGATAAGGTTGTAAGATCATTCCATAAGGAATTAGGGTTTCCTAATTACCATATAGTTTTTAGGTTAATAACTTCATTATAAAGTTGAAGTTATTAATAACTTTGAAATAAAAATAATATTGGATTTGGCATTTTTTAAAGGAATTTAATAATTAAGGTAATTATTAATCAGGGTTTAAATCCTTCTAATAAGGATTTAACAAAATAACAAATCAAGAAAATTAGTTATTAATGTTTTCTTTAATTTCTAATTGGTTTTTATTTCATTTACAAAAATTTCCTATTTATTGAATTTTTAATTCAATTAAGAATAAAAGAAAAGCATTAATTATTAAGTTTTAAACAATTAAATTTTTATTAAAAATAAAAATTCTATGTTATATTTTTCTTGGATAGATTTTATTTTTAGGAACAGCTTTGATATCTCATTCTCATTTTTCTGAGTTAACATGAATTTTATAACTTTTTGCAAAGTTTGAGTATTTATAGGATTTAAATTAAACTAAAAACAACTAAATCTACCCGGCTAATGTACCCACAACCACTGGCTAGTGGGCCAGTGGTCCACGTCAGGCGCCACCGTGGCGTCGATGTGGCACGGAAATGGCTGGCCGATGGCCAGTTGCCGACGGCGACGTCGATGCGGGGCTCCCGCGCCCATCCTGAGCAGCAGGAAAGAAGCGCGGCGCTATGCTGAACCAGAAAGTGGCGGCGCCCCCTCCGAATGGTCACCGGAGGGTGGTCGGCGGTGATGGTCTGCGGCGATGGCTACGGTCGATCGGCGAGGAGTATGCTACGTCAGGTAATTGAACTCGGCGAGCATGCTAGGAGGCTTAGAAGCTCACCAGGGTCACGCCAGGATTGATGGCGAGGTCAGAGCGGGCCTGAGTCACCGGATTGAGCCATTACCGGCGTCGGAGAAGACGGCCAGATGAGGTCGATTGGAGGCGCGTCAGCTCGATTCCTGGCGCACGGTGGCCATGTCGAGGACGGCGGTTCTAACGGTGGTCACGAGGAGGTTTGGGGCATCCGCAATCGATAGCGATGGTCGGTGCCGGAGCAGGTTAGGGTTTCGGTATGGGGGAAAATGGAACAAAGAGGAAGAAAACGAGCCAGGGTTCATCGTGGGGTATTTATACTGCGCTTGAACATGATCCTTGTCACGAATTGGAGTAAGGAGAAGCTGCCAGCGAGAGGGGGAAGATCATCATGGCGTCGTGCTGCTCTCCAGCTCACGGAGAGGATGAGGACGACCCTCTCCACATGTTTTTAACCGAAGAGGTATGTTGGGCTGTGCTGGGCTGGTTTGTTGGGCCAGTTGTTGGGCTTCTAAGTCAGGTAAGCCTCTTTTCTATTTTCTCTTTTATTTTCTGTTTACAATTCTGTTTTTAAATTTCTATTTGAATTTCATATTTGAATTCTATTATTTTTGCAGGTTTCTCAATTGTTGATTTTATCCAGATTTAATATCCTGACTATTATGTTATTATTCTACTTGAACAAGCATTTTATACGAGATTCTATTGCACACTTGTGATTTTTATTCAAAATGTTAAATAGACATGAATTGATACTCTCATTTTGGTTTGCTTGTGAATTATATCTGTTTGATATTAATGGAGTTGGGTATTTCTACTATGAGTGTGTTATAGGTTATTAGTAGGGTTTGATCTCATAACTGAGGATTTAACTCTATGCATATAATTTTAACATGAGCACTTATTTATTGATTAAGTCTTGTGGTTAAATTATAACCCATATCAAAGTTAGCATTAGTATTGTATTTTTAATAGCAACCAAAAATACTAGAGTAGATATTACTGTCCTCAAGGTTGGCTCTAATTATAAAGGTAAGTGTTTGATCATCAAATAGGATGTTAATATAAGATGTATCACAAGGGTTTTACTTAGGTTCAATAATTGAAGCTTAAGATTTTAATAATGTGCCATACTAGGTTTCTGATGATATTTACCTAATGGCAATTGGTTGGAATCTCAATTATGGCCTGGGTTTATATCGTGATCACCATAGTGATGCATAAACTAAGGTTAATATATACTTACAGGTTGTGGAATTGAGATGACACCATATTGTACTTGCTAGGGTTTAATTCCCCCGAACTAAAATAAGATGGTTACTTGCTTAATTTTTATTATTCTCATTTAGTTATTAAGGATCTGAGAATTGTTTCTATCTAATACCAATGGACATTCTTTATATCCTTAATCTATTATTTAAGTAACTAAATTGGTTATGGTTCTTTTTATAGTTAGCTTTGGTTATAATGATGAATGGTTTCCCCCCATACAAAATATAGAGTTTACTTCTAAGTGTTCTTAGGTTCTTAATATGCTCTACCTTAAGTTCTTAGGGTTTATGATCCCTACACAATTTATAATGATCAAGGTTTGGCTTCCTAAGTTATCTCTCAAGAATTAGGTTTCTCACTCTCAAGATCAAGTATTGTCATGATTAGCTAAGGTATAGTACTTCTCTTATAATTCCTTAGGTGGACCTAGCTGTGGTTACCTTAATAGTTTATATCCCAGGAGAATGCCTGAGATAATTACTTAGAGTTCTTTCCAAGGAATAATGATTTAATAATTTGGATAATATAAATAGTTCTCTCCCTCAAATCTAAGTGGTGCCTCAACTATCTTGAGTGTAACACCATGTATTGAGCTCTCTTATATAGGAATAGTTATCCTGGAGTTTTACGGTGTACTCCTAATATCTTCGTAGGTATCTAGGCTAAGATTCCATATGTCTAACTTAACTGGATTGGTTTCCTCCTTACTTTATCAGTTCATGGATGTAACATTATTCCATGTGATATTAGGTTATCTCACCACTCCAAATGGAAATGGTTTACAACCTAATACTTTAGTTCAATGGTTGTCCTTTATTCATAAATAGGTAGAGCTAGGATTAGTATGAATGGTCCTCTCTCATTTGGGAAGGACTTCAATGCTAACCTAAGATTAGGCTCCATAGAGGTTGATGTGATCATCAATATCTATGTTTAACATAATTAGGTCCTCTCTCTTGGGAATGTCTTGAATAATATCTTAGGGCTTCTCTTAAAGATGATTATTTGAATACATGGATGCATATCCAAGGTTTAGCTCAAGGTGTGTCATTGCTTCTCTAATAATTAAAATAGAACCCTCACCTCTCTAGGTTTGATGTATAATACTTTGGAATAGAGAAGAATATATATTCCTAGGGTTGATCTCCCTGACATGATTCCAAGAATGAAGTAAAATGAATACCATGAGGTTCATGGTAGGATCAAGGATTAGTTTAAGACAGGGAAAAGATAAGTCTAGAATAGTTTCTCCATTTTATTGTTACTTGATTTGCAATTGAGTAAATGTTCATATATTATGGCAAGGATTACCATGTTATGATCTTTGATAAGATCAAGCATTTGATCCTTGATTTAAAGTGTTGTTGTGTTAGTTTTAATTCCATTTGATCTAACCCCTTAGATCAAATCATCTTTACCCAAAACAATGTTTTAACAAAGGTCACATTGAGGTTTATAACGCTTGACTTGATGAGCTACTTCAATTCCACCAAGGTCAAGTGAAACTTCGATTCATCGTGATTGTTTTACTTTAAAGCGCGAAAATTCCCCGGATTTTCTATGCATGAATGCAATGCACACATCTGTTTCCTCTATTTTTATAACCCCAAATACTGGGATATTACAGTGCGCCTAGCGGCACGATCCATTCGGTCCACTGACAATTTTGAACACCTTTCCAGTTGGGCAACTCCATTTCAAATTGCAACAGAATAACATAGCAATTGTCGAGCATAAGATGTGGCAAACATATGCCTTTGCCCTCAGGCAACGCCAACTATTGGCAGGTTTCTCCAGAATGTGCAAAGTTAGACAATATCTTACAATATATCTAAAAGGTAGCAAGATTCATCCAAAAAGTGGTTACTTTCCAAATGACAACCATCTATGTTCAGTTGTCTGCGTGGATCTTTTTTGACAGCCGAGAATCATTTGGATCGGCCCGTTGGAGATGCCCTAATGGTATACTATTTCTTTTTTTCATCGTCCTACGATCAACCGACATTCTTTGTCCACACTACCCTCTTCTGTTTATTCCTCACGATTAGCGCTTTCCTTTAAAAAAAATTCTTCCCTTTAATCATCGAAAATATAAGTTCTAATAGCAAAGACTATTTTTTAAAGACGTTTCAAACAAGTGATTTACTTTTTTATCATTCTCACCTTTTCCCGATAAAAGACTTTGATCCTTTCACTTCTGCCCATTTTTCTGCAATTAAAACCTCTATTAATTATAACCCACATATTATAGTACTTATAAAATACTATAACAAATAGTTTGGACCTAGCGTTTCCTACTACCGAGTGAAACGTGCACGGGAGAAACACATTCAAGTAGAAGTTGTGTCCCGGGTATTGCGCGATTGATACGACAGTCCGCAACGAAATTCCATATGAATCTGGGGAAATCCATTTGGGCTCAGTTAGGAGTAGTATATTAATTGTGCATTACTATTACGTAACGTTTCCTCAGTTCACTAGCTAGGTCAGCCGTACAAGGACACCTGGACAAGTTGAAGCGTCACGCAAGATGCTGTACGAGGCATGATACTACATTTTATGTTACTACATTTATAATGCATGGTATCATGTACTTTTTTTTTTTAACTCGGACTGTTTGTGGTGGTCTGGGTCACACTGGAGTTCTATCTTTGAAGAACATCGTCCTTTCCAGCCTCCGAGCTTAATACAAAACGTGGGATCTCCTGCATGTACTTAAAAAAATGTATGGTATCATGTACTAGTATCATAGTCTTTTTATATTAGTTAATTTATAGAATTTTAATGCAAATATATGTACAAGATTTATTTGATATTAAATTTCCTAGTACTACATGCTATGATACGGTAACAGTATCTAGGTATGATACAACTATGCTCTCTCTCATGTTTAATTGCACTACCACATCCTTTTTTTGCATGCATGATACTACCTATAATACTCACATTGTGGGTAGTCTAAGCTCGTGAGTAACGACACACTGGAGGCCACCCTCCTCTGTTGCTTCGGCTTGGGTGCTCCCCTAGCCGCCGTCAGCGGTGGCGAAGTCTGTCTTGCCGAAAGGCAGAGGGCCGAGGAGGCACACAATGGTGTGGTGCGGCGGGGCGGAGATGCATGGCGGTGGGCGCGTGTAGATGGTGGATGGTGGAGGAGAACATGCGGTGGTGGCGCTAGCTGGGTTATGTGGATCGAGCGAGGTGAATGCTCAATGACGCCATCCAAGGCTATGACGCATTGACGGGCGGGGGCTGCAACGGCCCCACCCTGTATCCGATTTGGGCTGGTTGGTCATGGTGGCAACTGCATGCATGGCTAGACGGGTTGCTATCTGTGGAGGTGGTGTTGTGGACCCTTTTGGGGTTAACGCCGGATCCAACAAGGTCGGCGGAGGTCATGATCATCTTCTCCTCTACTGCCGGCTGGTGGCATGGGGGCTACTGGCTCGACGTGAATAAAGGCGACATTCCTAGGGTTTCTTTTGCGTGAAGACGCAGATCTGTTTGATGCTTGCCCACATTGGTCTAAACGAACTATCGAGTTTTGGAAGGCTCCACCGACGAATTGTACTTGGAGGCATCGTGCCTGGAGATTGCTGGATTGGATGAGATTTGGTCGTGCACACCCGTGTTTTTCCAACCGTTTGGTATCAGGAGGGAGCGATGCGAGGCTCTACTATTTGTTGCCGGGGACATGTCTTTTACATACCATGGTGAAGTCGGAGGCGGAGAATATCACGGAAGCCGAGAGATGCGAGAACTACTGGTGGTTCAAGTCTGTGCGGTAATGAGGAATTCACTTGGTGATTGCTGTTGGGGGCGACAACATGAGAAGTTTAAAATCTTACAATTCAAGGTAAAAATCTAAGGTACAATCTTAATTAGTTGTGCATGGCAACAACCTTGTTAAATGCATTGTTTTGAGAGTGTGAACTTTCTCCAGGATAAAAACCTACGATTTGTGATCAGGTGACGACGACACTTTTGCACTGCTTCCTTCTTTGAGCCTCACTTTGGAAGAATTCAGAATTCAGGTGTTGTCTTGGTGGTATATGTAGTGCTTCTACAAAGAATATATCATTGTAGCAAGCCTTTTTTATAAAAAAAATTACCTTTTTTGTTTGTTGTGTGTATGCATAGTGCCCTGAGACTTTTTTTTTTATCTCCTTCTTTGTTTTGGCTGTGCAGTGTCATCAGAAAATTACGTTGTTGCACTACAAGGTGTAATTGGCATCTTCACGATGATAATATAATTTCTAATTTGCCAAAAAAATGAGGATTAGTTAATTTGAACGTGAAAAAATGTGGAGCAATACATTATTGTTTAGAAACGCGCTGCACAGCAACAGACAATGTACATGTTAGTTTTTTTTTTTTCTGCCTAGGTGCTGACTAAGCTATTGCTGCTGCTGATGTCTGACGCCCGGCCGCCGAACAGCCCGTCTATCATGCCGATCACGTCCCCCGGCGTTAGCCTGGCCGCAGCTCCCTGCCGCCGGTAGAACATCCTGTACGTGGGAACCACGGCTGCCTTGGCCACCGCCCTGAGCGCCTCCCCCATGTCATCGTCCGCCGCCACCCACCTCTCCTGCATCGTCGCCGCCTCCACCACCGCCTCGTCCATCGCGCCGCCGCGGAGCACCTTGGTCCCCCACGCCGCGCGAACGTACACGTCCACGTACCCCCGCGCCTTGGCCCTCTGCGCCTCCGCCCACTCCTCGCCGAGGACCGCCTCCAGCTTCGTGCCGCCGCCCACCTTCTTGGCCACATAGTGCGTGTTGTTCGCCAGGAACAAATAGCTCAGCGCCGCCTCCCGGTAGTTCCCGGCCTTGGCGTCCAGCTTCCGCATCAGAACGGACACGAGCCAACCGATCGGGTTCGACCACAGGCTAAGTGTCGCTAGCTTCATCGATGACGATGATGTCGACGACATTGAGAGGTCCGACGATGACGAGCTGGCGGTGTCGCTTCCGGAGCCGACGGATGACGACGTGTCCGTAAACTGCTCCGCCGAGTATATGCGAGCCAACGCGTTCTCGTAGTCGGCGAGGAAGACGAGGTAGTTCATGACGTAGCGGGTGAGCGGGTGCACCGCGCCGCCCGCCACCGTGGCCTTGGCCGGCTCCTTCTCGATGGCCGCCTCGAAGCTGGCCACCATGCCCCGCGCCGCGTCGCCGACCTTGGTCACCGCTAGCGTGACGGCACGGGCCGTGACCTCCGACTTGTCACCGAACGCCGCGACGATGGACGGGATGATGGTCTCCGTGAGCGCGTCGTGGACGTCGAGCACGCGGAACAGCCGCTCCGGGGCGCGGCGCGCGCGCGCCACGGCGGCCTCGGCGAACGCGAGGATGATCATTGCCTTATCTTCGGCGACGGCCGAGAACAAGGCATCGCCGACGGACGCGTTTTCCCCGGCGAAGACGCGGTCACAGAGGTCTCTTTCCCCGGCGAAGACGGACGCGAACGCGGCGCGCGCGCCGGAGAGCCAGGACTGCATCTTGGGTTCAATCTGTTCCCAGGATAGCTTGTTGATCGTGGCCTGCTGCAGGGATGACGAAAAGCCGTGCAGGCGCTGTAGCGCGGAAGCCACGGACGCGCGGCGGCGCTCTTTGAAGACGGAGACGCACTCCTGGCCGTACCCGGCGGCCAGCATGGCCTCCGCGACCGCGCGGAGGTGGCCGCACGTTTCTCTCAGAGCGTCGGTGCTCTGATCGTCGTCTTGGTCGAACTTCAAGACGTTCGGGAGGGAGGAGAGGAGGATCTGGAGCTCGAGCTGGAGCCTCCTCATGGCAGTGTCAAGAAGCTCCTGCGCCTGTATGAGACCGTGGCCGCCGCCGTGGACGTCCTTGGTGGTGAGACCGGACGCGTAGAAGAGCATGGCGCGGTGCAGGTCCTTGGCGGCGCGCAGGAAGGCGTCGGCCTCGTGCGGGGTGGTGGAGTCGAGGAAGAGGGAGCGGCCGGAAGAAGAATCCTCCGGGTGCCATTTGTCGAGCAGAATGGCGGCGGCGGCCACGGTGTCGTCGACGACGGTGGCCGGGAGCGTGCGGCGGGGAGCCAAGGTGCTGCGGCTGCCGGCGCGCGTCATTGTTGCTATCGATAGATGGTTTGATCGTTGTCCGCGATGTGTGACGGTGATGTACGTACTGATGTATCGCCTGAGCTGAGCTGAGCTAGCTTTGGTTCCAAGGAAATGCAAGGCAAATGGCGGAGTTTGTTATGAAGAGCTGAGCTTTGCTTGGACGGCAGGGGGCAGTATTTGGTACTTATACATTTCTTGGGCCGAGTTGGGACAGTACTATGGCGACGTCGGTCAAACGCGACACCTGGCCAAGCTTGCGTCGATGTATCTCCGTCACGGATGTGAGTAGTTGCCTTGCAGCCGTGCAACAGAATGCATATTGAAATATAAATATTCCAGCTTGTTTGGCCTGCATTGTGAATTTGTGATTAACCCTGGTCTCTCCTGTACGCGGTAACAGCACTTACAAGAACATACACACGCGTTTTTTCGAACTAGATGCCATGCCCCGGTCTCTGAATGAATTCAAACGGCCGCTTTTATTTATTTTTATTTATCAAAGGTCGAACAAGATATTATATATAAAAAAAACTCGGAACCACCACACAACACCTACCAAGCACGACAATGAAAGAAGATCACGCCAACAGGGACTCATTACTTGAAAACACAAAAAAAAAAACACTAGTTAGAACCCGGGAACATCGCATAGCCCGAGACACCCACTAAATGAAAGGGAGCGTCTCATGCCCACGCGAAAGAAATTGTTATCGCCATCAACCGCTGGTCCATCTTTAGAGCTGAGATCCACATAGCCATTCTCAGTCCCGCCATCGACGCTTCGTTCACCATGGAAAGTGCTGGGTTAGTTTAAACTTAAGAATATCTTAACTTTAAATTAATAAACCTAATCACAAGGCCATAACATGGAAGATGCTCAGTTAGTTCTCAGATAGCAAAGTCTTTTGGTTAGCTATTTTAGCTTACCAAAACATTCTATACTTTGAGACAGAGGAAGTAGCTTGTAATTTAACTCATAATTAGATATGGGGTTTACCCGAGTTCTCCCGGCATAGCACCACAACTAAGAGCATCTCCAGCCGCGTCCCCCAAACCGTCCCCCAAACCGCGCCGGATTGAGCGTTTGGGGGACGTGTTTCGTTCGTGCCGCGTTTGGGGACGTCGCTCCCCAGTCGCGTCCCCCAAACAAAATTTCGCAAATTTTAAACTTAACTAGATTCGATTAGATTCGTCCAAACTTACATAGATTCGAACGAAATTTGACTAACTTTACACTAAACCTAATCTAGAACCACTTGCGGCGGCCGGAGGTGTCGTAGTACTGCTGGAAGTTGTACATCTCCTCGGTGACGACCTCCTGCTTGACGCGCTCGTCGACGGGCTCGTCGACGGGCTCGTCCTTCACCAAGCCGCTTGGTCCCGCCTCGCCGTCGTCGGTGAGGTCCACCGACGGCTTGCCGGAGTCGCGGATGGACATGGCGATCGCCGCGTCCGGGTCGCCCCTCCGAGCGTCCTTGTCGTCCATGGACGCCAAGAACGCCGCCCGCAGCCCCTGGGCAGTCCTCGGGGTCGTCGCTGCCGGCGATGAGCCGCTGCGCCGCTCGTACTCCGCCAGCAGCGCCGCCTGCGACGCTTCCTCCGGCTCCTCCTTCACCTCCGGCTTCGGGATGAGGAGGGCGCCGCCGCGCCTCCCTTGCTGCCGCCGGCTGCCGCTGCCGCCACGCCTCGTGTTGGCGGGCGTCGCCGGCTCCTCCTTCACCTCCCGTTTGGGGGCGGTGTACGGCGCCGGCCGGTACGACGAGGACGGCGTCGATCGCGCCGGTCCCGAGGAAGAAGAGTGTGAGGAGGACGAGTACGTCGTCCTCCTCGGCTGCCAGTGAGGAGACGGCGGCGGCGCGACGCGCATCTCCGGCCTTGGAGCGCCGTTGCGGATGCCGCGGATGACGTTGTCGAGGGTGCGCCCGGAACGCCCTGCAACAGGGCGCGGCCGTCCTTGTTCCAGCTATTGGGGCCGCCGACGAGGTTGTCGGTGCCGTGCATCTCGATGTCGTACTTCGCCTTGAAGTACGTCGTCCACCGAGCGTCGTTGTTGTCGACCGCCCACGTCGGATCCAACCGCTCCTGGGCGGTGAGTTGAGCCCGACGGGCCTTGACGGCGTCCCACCATTGCTCCGTGCGCGGCTCCGGCGGCGGCGGAACGCCAATGCCGTTCACGGCCATCTTCCAGCCGCCGCCGCCTGGCAGCCGCATGTCCGGCGGGACCGGATACCGGCGTGGTACAGCGCCCACGCCTCCGCCACGGTGAGGCTGCCGCGGCCGAGCCGTTCGCCGCGGCGATCTTGCGGGAGGACGAGCTCGACATTTTTTGAGCGGCGAGGAGAAGATCCGGGAGGGAGGCGGCGGCGACGAGAAGGATTATGAGCGGCGAGAACTGCAGGGCGTCTTAAAATAGCGGCGGCAGCGGGTGGTTGCACACAATAACTCCGGCGCGGACGGCCACGCGGCCATGCACGACGAGACGCGTCCCTGCGTCACCTGGGAAAACAGGGACGCCATTAACGTCGCTTGACCAAAGGTAGGCGACGGGGTTTTAGCCTTCCTGTGCTGCTGACGGGTCGGCCCCGCGTCGTTTTGCCTCGCTTTTCGTTGTGTCCGGCGTCCCCGGTGCGTCCCCTGTGGGACGGGGACGGGCTCGGGGAGCCGGACACCGTATCGGGCCGCGCCGGACAAAAAAGGGCTTTGGGGGACGCGGCTGGAACGCATTTTCTGTCCGGCGCGCCCCAAATCACTTTGGGGGACGGCTGGAGATGCTCTAAATCGGCAACAGTAGGATGACAGTGCAACCACCACCGGACCCCTTCCAACAAATCCTCCATTGGCCGACTAGTTCTACGGATCCAGTTGGTAGAGTGGTAGCTGACGATATTGGTCATTGACACTGGGATATTTTTTCTCGAGGTGAAACCCATGATTTGGCATTCTACCTTGATAGGGCAGCCTCAAGTCATTTTCTTGTTAAAGGTGTTGGTTCGAGGTTTTGCTTCAGGGCTAGTTTGGATCGGCCAACATCGACATGTGAGCGGAGGTTCCTTCTTGAAGGCGTTATCTTGGAGTGTTGCACCTTTCTTCAAGTCACATGTTGCACAACTAGTGGATAACACTCTTAGTCAAGCCATGTACAATGAAGGTGTTTAAAGGGGTACTTATGAAAACAAACCATGTTTTTTTTCTAAAGCACCGGTGCTTATTTATAAAAGAGATGTGCCTACTTAGCTATCATGTACAATATAAATAAGCATCGATGTTTCAGAAGCCAGTTTTTTTTTTAAAGTGCCCTCTAAGCATTTTGCACTATACAATTAGGGACTACGGGACATTGTGCCTTTGCCGAGGGGGAAAATACTCTACAAGGGCTGCCTTGAACTTGGCAAAGCCTTTTCCGAGTGTTTGCATTTCGCAAAGAGCAGACAGCAGCAATCCAATTGGCAAACACACTGTGCCGAATGTTTCTACACCGGAACTCGGCAAAGGCTTTGTTGAGTGTTTGCACCTGGAAAAGAGCAAACGATATAATCCCATGGGCAAAGACAATTTGCCGAGTGTTTTTACCCCGGAACTTGGCAAAGATCTTTCCGAGTGTTTTTCGACCTCTGTCGATAAAAAATGTAACTTGGCGGGAGAATCTTTTAACTGAGGATACACATGTCATGTTAGTTTATGATGTGTATATGATTATCGTGTGAATTTAGTATACACACAATACACATTAAATCTTTTCGGTGTGTCTTTTGAGGGGGACAAGGCCAAGAACTGAGGGTTTGTCGAGTGTTTTTCCCTAACACTTGGCAAAGCCTTAGTTCTTTGTCACGAGCCCCTCAAAATACACTATAGACCTCTGCCAGGCCATACCATTTGACAAAGACAAAATGCCAGGAACATAGGCTGCCGCAACATGGTGCCTTTGTCGAATGTAACACCAGACGAAGAAAGTTACGATGTCAATTTTGTGTGGTCCCTACGGTGTGCCCCGCAATGCCTACTTTGGCTAAGCATCATTTCACGTCAGTCCCAATTTGAGCAAAATAAATGAAAAAATCAGAAAAATAGGAAACCTTTGCGCACCGTTGAAAGGATCATATGCCACACCTAGAGGGGGGGGGGGGGTTGAGTAGGTGCTACCAAGTTTTTTTTAGTTTTTTTTTCAATTTAGGGTTGGCACAAAGGTAAATTCTCTAGATATGCAACTATGTGAATTTACCTAGATGAAAGGCTACACAACTAAGCAATCTACCAATAAATACAATAAAAGATTGAGGTAACCAAGAATGGGGCATGCGGAGACACAAGGGATGATTCTAGTAGTTCCTTCCTTTTGAGAGGAAGTAGGTCGACGTTGGAGGGGTGTGGTTGCCACGAAGGCCTAACCAGTGCCACAAAGGCCTCACCCTATTCTCTGGTGAGCACCTCTACGAAGGCCTAGCTCACTTGTCCACTAAGGGATTTCCTCGAGGCGGTAACCGGACCTTTACAAGGGTTCTTGGGGAACGCAACCGAATTGGAGGCTCCCAAAGCTGTTACAACTGAACAACAAGTTATCAATGATGTAAACAACGACTAGGGTTTCCAAAGGAAACTCTAGCCAAAGGCCCCTCAGGTGAATGAGGGGGGAAATAAAATCGCGTTGGTGATGATGTAGATCGTGCTCTTCTCCTTCGATTCTCCAAAGATCAAGAGCTTTGGGTGGTTGAAATCTAGTGGAAATCTTGGCTCACCTAGATGAGGTGTTCTTGATAAAAATGAGCATCTTGAGGTGGAAGATGAAGTGGGGTATTTATACCCATGCTGCCGAAAGAGCCGTTGGACGCAATTGGGGGCCAAAATATCCGACCTAAGTGCGGGTCAGATTATCCGGCCTACTGAATAATCCGGCTTTTTGAAATCTCCGGTTAAATGTTCGGGGTGGGGGGGTGTACTAGGGCTCGCACATTTGGTCTCTTCAAAGTCCTTGCCATTTTTCGGGGGATAATCTAGACTGGGCGGAATATCCCCCTCCCCGTGACTTCGGAATATCCGGCCTGGAGCTGGAAAACTAAACTCTTTTCATCAACAACATGTGATCAAGTTTGTCGAGTTCCGAAGCTTTTAACTCGGCGAACCACCCCAACTCAACAGATTTTGATTTTCAGGGAGTGATGATTTGGAGATGCCATGGAGACCGGTCCTACATGGATAGGCTCAAGTTTTTTATGTTTATTTGTTCGACATTGATGTTTGTTGTTGTTTTTAATACTTAATGACATGTGGTTGTGTGCATCAATCGATGTAAAAACTGAAAGGTTCCTTTTCAAAATAAAATAAAAAACTACCATCTGAAGCCAATAATGCTACACTTACGGGAAAAAATCTACAGGATTACCTGCATGCATCTGAGTGGTTCCTATCTGTTTGGTCTCCTTAATTTTAGGATCGTGGGTTTGTTTCAAGTCTCCACGTCTTAATTTTAGGACATTACTTAACCGGGACGGCATTTGCATGTGTAGACAAAATAAATGAATATCTGATGCACACGAAGACAACTATTGCCGTTTGATTTGGAGAGACCAAGCCATCACGGCTGAATAACCGGCTCCCGTGTCCTCACAGTAGTTGATAGTGACCCAGAAACTGACAGAAAAGCTTATGGTTAATGAATACGTTGACAGAAAAGTTTACGAACCCCTCGGCGGCTGAAAAGGAGCGGAGGAACTGGCCGGCAGCTAGACTACGTACGCATCTACGCATCTAGATTTAGATATACACCCAAGATGCGCTGGATAGCTTATAGGAATTGTAGCCCAATATCTTACGGCACGATTAGTGAAGACAGATCAATCTGCTGGCGGTTTTTCGCCTCGTGCGACGAATCTTCTAGTACGTACAATACTCAGCTTGTTTGATCTGGTCATGCGCAAGGAACAGCTTAGTCATTTTCCGGTTGAGGCCTGCACTCAAGAGTATTTGTCTTGCTTTTGTTTATTTCCTTTGGATTAGATTAGCTAGCTATCTAATACGTACTTGGCTACTTGCTAGCTAGTATAATCTCTCGAGCGTTTATTTTCCTTGCAGTCTGGGTCTATGGGAGAAATTTAAGTGATTGAGTCAGGCAGTATCTGAGTTGGTCAACTCAACTCCCATTAGATTTGACGTGATCAAGCCAAGCTAGTTCAGGCCCGTTGAAGTCAAGTCATCGTAGAACCGTTTATCTTATTACATTAGCATGCGGTGCCAGTGGTTGATTGATGCATCTTCTAGTACCAGGGGCGTTCGACATGGACCAGTTCTCTGTGCCCTATCCAACTTGCTCATGGTCATGCCGGCTTTTGTGTTGCCCTTTGCTTAGACTCGGAATGTCCACCCCCACAATCAGAATCAGACCATGTAATTGTTTGTTACGAGAGAAACCATATGCGCAAGTGTCAGCAGTCTTCCTCTTTGTCGCTCTCGCCTCCCTGTCGCAAACCTCAGACGTGCTTCCCTCCGCTAGGTCACATGTGAGTAGACAAGGAAGAAGAAGAGAAAAGGACTGAAAGGAGGACACTGATAGCAATATATCCCCATTGCATCTTCTTCTGCATGCACGATACTCCACACCTGGCCCGAAGTTATTGTGAGAGTTTCTTCAAAAATTACCCAATAAATCGATTGAAATCAAACAAAATAATTGAATTACTAATTCTCAGCTACTTAGTGCTCAGTCAAGTCTGAAACCAACAATTTAGTATCCTGATTCGAGTTGCAAATGGAATTGTACGTAACTAAGATTTTTCAGATGTATATGAGGCTGCCATTGAGAGTTTTTAGTTGCAAGTTTAGTTGTGTTTGTAGAAGGCCGGATAGGCTTTAGAGGATCCATCTCGCATGCTCATGTCTAGTCGAGAACTTGTGAAAATTCCAGGGAGTACTTACAGCGGATCGGGAGAAGTATACATGTTCGATGATCGGTGTTTTACAACAGTGTTCTTGGTGAGTGGGGCAGCGTAAACTTTGTTACTGGCGGTCTCGGTTTCTAGGGTTAAAACCCTAAATTGAACCTTCAGTGCTTCAAGCTAAATTGGAGGCTTTCTAGTCATTTACTTGTTGAAAGCATTGATTGTCCAAAGATTGGATATTCCCCGGGGTAAAAAAAAAAAACCAGGATCAAACCATGATGGTTTTTACACTGGACGACGGCAATGCTTGTAAATTGTTGCATTCTGCAGGCGTCATTTTGGAAAATCTTTTTCATAGTGTAGATGTCATCACCAGTGGTAGTGCTTTTGCTGATGCATGTCTCTGATTGCTTCGACAGGGGCATTGTTTTCCTTTTTTACTTCTTCTTTTGTTTTTTTGCTTGTGTGCATCCTTGATGCATAGACTTGCCCTAGGTATTATGTTGTTTCACAGGCTCGGTGTAACTGATATCATCTTGGTATATTTCTTTTACTAAAAACAAATTCGTTTGCAACTGATATTTTTAAATCGTACGAGAGTTGTAACCCAAAAGCACTAACAATAATTACTCACGCAATAAAAAATTATTCATATAGTACAAAATCGTGAAAATGGCATCACCTTTAAACTCCTAATTCTAGATTTACTGAGACACACCCAGAAAATAAAATATGAAATAAAGATAAGCTCCTAGCTCAATGCACAACCCCAATTTTAACCAACTCTATATACTAGACCCTCTTTGCGTCCCAGGGCGCGACAGTGAGGCAGCTTGTTTGATGACACTATCACATGCAACACCGTTTAGTGGTGACGAAATTGTTGAAAGGGGCAGAGCGGTTAGGAAAACATGTTTAACAACTCAAATAGGTGAGAGATGTGATTTCTTCTTGAAGGCATCATCTTGGAGTGTTGCATCCTTGAAAGCTAGTGAACGAAACGTTTTCCTAGGGTTAGCTCTCGAGAGAGGCGATCTACATGCGATCACCCTCCTACCCTCGGTTGACGGAGCCCCCGCCAGTTCTCTACCCTCCTTAGCCGCCACGACGGCCGGTGGGTGGGGGAACCACGGATCAGATGTCCGGTCCCTGTAGTGTCTTCGAGTTCTTTGTCTACGGTGTAGTCGGCGGCGATGAGAATAAAGTCCTTCAGCCAGTCGTTGGTCTGGCACTAGGATTGATGCAATAAGTGTCTGTCTACGGCGGCATCGTTCCGAGGAGGGGATGATGTCACAATGTATTAGTGTCCTCAAATTCCGCATGATGAAGCTCAGCCAGGTAAGGCTTCATCGGGGAACTTGCGAGTTTGGAGTCCCCCATCTCCATCTGGCCGGAGCTAGATTTATCTCCCCACCCTTCTCAGTACTAGCTTCTTCAGGACATCGATCTTTTGAGATCGTGGTCGCCATCATATTCTGTTCTACGTCGACGACTTCCCAACCGCTGCTTCTACAAGCATCTAGGTTTTCTTAAGCTTTCTCTAACACGAGCTTTTCTATGCTGGAGGCCTAGAGGCGGCATCGAGTTTTGCTCACCGCGTGCGTCAAGGAATGCAAAAGGAAGATGGTGCTAAAATCTTCAAGGACTTACGTTCTATTTTTTTTTCTTGTAGAGATGTTCTTGCAAGAGCTGGTTTCAGATTTTATATTGTGACTTTTTTCCAAAAAAGAAAGTCACATGTCAATCGGCCGGTGAATTATAATTCACATTACTAAGATTTGGAGGTGCCGCCCCTGAGACATGCCCTACGTGGATAGGCTCAAGTTAGATCTGATTTTTTGGGCTCCAATGCTTGTCATTTGTTTGTAATATTATTTAATAATTTGTAGCTGTGTGGATCAATGGATACAGAACCCAAAGGTTGTTTCTCGAAAAGTTACTAGCTATTTTAAAGAAAGTACTCCGTCCGAAGGGAAATCCAACTCGACTCGCGGGTGCATATGGACTCGTTATGTGAAAATATATTTTAAAGTGTTAAAAAATTTAAAATAAATTTTTGCATGTATATCTAGACATTTTATGTTCGTACACAAGTTTTCAGGAAAAAAGAATATTTTCTGTGACTTTGTAAAAAAAAAATTGATGCTCCAACACGACTACGTATAGGATATTTTTTTTTCATTTTTTATACATGCCACATAAATGTTGTTTTCCCACGGAAACTTGTGTACGAACGTAGAATGTCAGGATGCACAACAAAAAAATTATTTCAGAATTTTTTAACATTTTCAAATTTGTTTTTTAATTATTTTATATATGCACCTATGAGCCAAAACGTCACATTCCTCCCTCCGATTCATATTACATAACACTAATATAGATATATCTAGACATATTTTAATTATAGATACATCAACTGTAATTGCAACTAATATGGATCGGAGGGTAAGACATTACTTGAATGTCGACGGTATTTTCATGTGTGGACAAAATAATTGAAAGATATGATGCACAGGCAGACAAGCACTGGTGGACCGTGACAAGGAACAAAGGACAGGCCGATGGCTTTCCTAGACTTTAGTGAGATTAGAGCTGCAGCTAGCCGCGATGCACAACACTCACACCTACGGTCAGATTGGAGCAACAACTTCGCTTGCTTGCTTTTGCGTTGATGATATATTGGGAGAACTACTGATTCGGAGCAACTAGCCATTTCATAGTTTGAGATTGGGGGAGAGAAAAAGGAGCGGACATTGGGGATTTTGAGGAAGGCACTAGTATTGAACCGAGATTTAGAGCTCGTTATCATCTATAGACGGTTCTCGTATCCAGCTCAAGGCCTTAATCTTTAACAACGAGCTACTCCGAGACAGTTTTTTCCACCTCAAAGAACAGTATCCAATATTGAAGTGTCTCCAATATTTTGACCTCGGAGACGGCTCCCTTTTTTTTGAGGGAAAACCACCAGGGCGCACTTTATTAATTATGAATCACAGATATATCATTCGCCAACACACTTACAATAAAATTAGGAGGATCATCATGCCAAACAACTGAAATGCTCCTTCTGAATGTCTAGCTAGAGTGTGTGCTGCCGTATTTGCTTCCCTAAAACTATGAAAAAACATAACTTCAGTAAAACTACAACAAAGCAAAGTACAATCTTCGTAAATAGCTGCAGCCGGACCAAAAGAATTTCCGCCTTCGGAGACGGCTCCCTTTACGCACCGTCTCAAGAAGTACGAGCATAAGAAATATTTTGGGGAATTTAACGGTTCAGCATACTCGACCCGCTAACTCTTGCGTAGTAACTCTTGGCCAGCACCAACACCAACACCAATAATACGGCCCAAATTGTGGAAAGTAACCTGTAACAGAACCCGCATGGGCTGAGCCTAACAGAATAACTGGAATATGTAATCTGGATCAGTGAATCTCATGAGCTATATGACAAGTTAGTAATGTTTTACAGTTTTGGAAGAGTGGGCTAGGGCCCAGAATGGTCTCCAAGAGGTTCCTCCTGTGGAGACAGAATTGACGTCTTGAAATGATCAAGTCAGCAAGGCTAAATAACAGACTCCCATGTCATCACAATAGTCGATTGGGGCCCCTGAAACTGACAGAAGAGTTCACGATAGCTAGTTTACGACTCCCGTGTAATCTATCCAAATGCGACCTCCTTGATTACTTGTAGTCTGCTGAACTCCAATCAGATTTGACGTGATCAAGCTTAACTGGTTAAGGCCCGTTGAAGTCAAGTCATCGTATATCATTTATCTTGAGTACTATATTGATATGCAGATGCGGTGGCTGATTTGCCGCCCGTCCGATCGATGCATCTTTTACTTGGTAGGAGCGTTTGACATTGACCATTTCTACGTGCCTTGCTCGATCCAAGATGCTCATGGCCATGCCGTTTTTTTGTGTTGCCCTTTGCTTGGACTCACAATGTCCAGCCCTACAATCAGACCAAGTACAGTTTAATATGACAGAAACCATATGCGCAACTGCGAATGTCACCAGTCTTCCTCTTTGTCGCATTCGCCTCCACATCACAAACGTCGACGTGCTTCCTTCCGCTAGTTGACAGCATCAGGAGTATAAGCTGAGTATAGAAAATTACATTTGAATTAGCAATCTCCTATGCATCGCCAATAGAGGTCTTGGAAAGACTCCCATAGAATATTATACATATTTAGTCAGCTTTCTCGAAATCATAAGAGGACCTTTCTTTATACTACCTCCGTTTCAAGGAATAAGGCGCCCTCGTTTTACGAGCTTTTTGTTTGACCAAGAATTACTTCAAATAGATAAAGATTATTTATATGAAATTAATATCGTTAAAAAGTGCTTTTCAATACGAATCCAATGATACTAATTACATATAATATAATCAAGATTTTGTTACTCAATTTTTATGGTCAAAGTTCGTCTTGGAATACGCGTGCGCCTTATTCCTTAAAACGGAGGTAGTAGAAACTAGTACAAATGCCCGTGCGCTGCCACGGGTACTCAAATTTTATTTTTCAATACACATGTATAATTCATAACTCACTATGAAAATTCAAAACAAACTTAGCATCTTACAAGGTTTTAATCTTGTTGGCTTTTTCTGCCATTGAGAATTTATGAACACCTTTACTTGAAGCAAGTAAAACTATAATTTCTTTATGAAAAGAGCAAGTACTTTATGGATTTCACATGTACAATCTAAATTAGATGCTTATTATTATATGAATGGTATGTAACACATTTTTCATAAATATGCAATTCCTCGTACATAGTGCATTACAGATTTAAGTGAAACATGCAGTGAATAAATACCTCTTCTCGCGATACTCAAGCATGGTTTGATACCAATACCAATACTCCAGAAGAAATACAAAATTTTCAAGCCCTGATGTCCAATTTTCTAGTCTAGATACATACTTAGAGTAACACTTTCTGGATTAGATTGTAGTGCATGCTGGCCGCCGGCTGACGCTGCATCGACCACCTCTTCCCCCTCGACGAGATTTCACTGCACATACCTACAAATAAAAAAAAAAAAAACACAAACCACACAGGGTCACATCTCCTCAATAGGATTGAAAAGCTACAACAGTGAACAAACTTAGTATTATTAGTTTCAAGAAAAGTAGTATGCCTGATTTTCCTTCTCAACAATAGACTTGCAGCTTTTTATAATATTATTTTCTTGTGCAAAATATCGTACTAACTTGCAATCCACTACCAAAAGTCACAAAAAAAATCTGGAAATTTTGGTACACATCATTGTAATATCCAGCATAGCCTATGGTGTAATGGCCGCAGCTAGGATTCATGGCAAGGAGAATTAGGATTGAGTAGAGAAATAAAATGGAGGAAGAAAAAGGCACGGACAGGATTGGAATTCAATTACTTCATCGGTCGTTCCAACAATCACTGGCCATTACATCGATGTCCACTCACACTCAGCACACAGGCCGCCAGCTCAGGCCCAAGGACCAACTGCTCCAGCGACACTGAAACACTAACACTACAGTTAGCTGAACATGTCGATAGGTACACATTCAGAGATGTACCAACCTTGTTGAATTTAAGATGATGAAAATGGGCAATGTAGCACCATAACTA
Organism: Lolium rigidum; assembly: GCF_022539505.1. Taxonomy (NCBI): domain Eukaryota; kingdom Viridiplantae; phylum Streptophyta; class Magnoliopsida; order Poales; family Poaceae; genus Lolium; species Lolium rigidum. The sequence continues at coordinate 165,357,270 of NC_061514.1, forward strand.
ATGACTTACAATAACATTGTTAGTCTATCTTTATGTACAAATTGCTTCTTGCTCGTGTGTGAAGGATTCTAACATTCTTGATGTACTAAAACCATGGTGCAAGTAAGCCTTAGGATAGCAGCGGGTATACTGGACATATCTTAGAAAATAATTGCAAGTTAACTCGAAAAGAAAGTCAGCCTCAATCATACTCGGTAACCTGAACCTCAGTATGATGTCTGCACAAAGTTCAAAAGCAAAAAATAGAGATTGTTTCGATCAGTATTTAATCTAAACATTAATTAGTACATAAACTAAGAAATGACAATTTAGCAATGTATGCAGCTAGAACACAAACAGAAAAGAGATACAAATATGAAAATTATGACTAACTTTTTTGCGGCGTTTGACTCTTAAACTAATTATACATAACGAGATATCTTTCAGAAAGCAAACAAATTCCTGTGAGAGGATTAGTTCCTACATATTAATAGCTAAATGCTTTTTACTAACATATAAATAGCAAGTACATAAGCTGCTTTTATATGACCTGGTGGCTGGTGTGACCATAAAATTTCAGCAAGGGTACATTCAGCAAGATCATGTAATTATATGCTGTCAAAACTGTAGATTAAATGACATGTATACCATCTTGCATGATACATAAAAATTCATAACTACATGAAAACAATATACTTCCCTGCAACTGAAGATCGCACAAATGATCTTCAACATTCAGAAATATATATACACCTTCATCACAGAACTATGGAATTACAATGATCTTTATTCAGTGTCATGGAGGATATATTACTGAACAAATCTAATGTCAAAGATGCATTACTTGCAGTAAGAAATGAATTGTGTGACCGGAGACCATTATAGAAAAGCAAGAGGAAAAGTTGTATTCTTCAAGAAAAAAGCAGAATAAAGATGTCCTTAAATAATAAACAGAAATTTGATTAAATACCTTGTTCAATAAAATCCAATCTCCATAAGCAACTTCTTCTACCACCTCATTCACAATCCACCTTGGTTTCACTTCATTTAAATTCCTCATGGCATGCTCATAGTCAACCAAAGTAACCACACGTCAAGTTTCGCCTATTTTGAGACCAATTCATTATAAAAGGTTCACAACAGTATTTAATGCACGGCCATATCTCTGTGATGTTTTGGTCTACTAATTTTTCGATCTCAGTATTGATAATGCTTCCATAATTATTATATATTTATCTACATCAACTCAGTACATTATAATGCTCCGAAATTTTCTAACATGTAGCCACAATTTTCTATCCCTGACCAATATGTCTGGTACACATCTCACTTGTGCTGCTCAGATCATCGGATGATAACCTCGTTATACTAAATCAGCTGTTAAAAATAATGATAATGGATCAGCAAACGTTACCAGTAATTTTGCAGTACAATTCTGAGGACGAATCTACCAGGTTGGAGCTTTGCCATCCCAAATGGACCCAATATTGTTATGTTCGAAACTCTGGAAATAAAAAAAGTGCATGGTCAATTCTCCTCTCCAGAATTTAGTACAGTAATAAAGTATAATTGGCCATATCCTACGCCCACTGTCAAACTATTATCACTAATGACTTAAGTAATCCATATGCATCCCTAACCGGAAAATTAGCAGACTATATAATTCATGCATGTTACTTACAGTCAGCAGTTCCTCATTTTGGTTCATGACAAGTGGTAAGTACTTATCTCGAGTTTCCTGTTCATGATGACAGAATGGAGGTGGCTGCATGTACCTCTCTCAACATCCTAGGCTCCTGGCCACTTAACCTGGCATGGTTCTGCTCAATTATAAGATTGCAAAAGCAAATGTTTCACCCACTGCCCAGTCAATGCCTTCCCCCAATCTCAATCATTCGGCGACACGGATAAAAATGAAGTTTGTGATATGTCTCAAGTCCATGATAAGTTTCTTGATAAATATTTTGTATAGATTGCATGTTTATCCACACAAACAAATGACCTTCCACTAAAAACTCTGAATTTCTGAGGAAGCTTAATGATCTGCTCAAATAAGATACAATGGAACATATAAAATACCTCAGTGATCTAGGATCCCCATGAGGGTGTAGGGGCTATGAGGAGTGGCATGAAAGATGAGGCTCGCTGCACAAATCGCTACATTTTCTACAAAATTCAGAGTACAGAACATTCAAATTGCACAATGCAGTGGTACGCTTGACTAAGCACAAAATAATTATAAACTGTGATTCGATTCGTCTACATCTACTGACAAAAAATTAGAAACAATGTTTCAATTCCTACTACTCACCTTTTACTTCTCAGATCTCACACACACGGGTTTTTTATTTGGGATAGTGCTGTGTTAATAGAAAAGGAAATGTGGGATAGTGCTGTGTGAATCAACCGTAAACTCGCGTTCGGTCAATCTCTGCCACAGACCCCAGAGAAACCAAAACCTGTATATACTTCCTCTCCCTGCCCTAATTCGCCCAAAATTATTGATTCAAAAGAAATACAGTAGGAGAGGATTAAAGATAGATTACCTTGATGGCGAGGGTAGGGCGAGAGAAGTGATACTCATACAGCAACGCATCCATCGTACCAAGATCAACAAAGCTCGGCCCCTTATTCTCTCCGCCGCTTCCTGCTTGGGGTTGCCCCAGCCGCCACGGTTCATGGGGGTGAGGGTGTGGCGTAGCGCCGTTGCCTTGCTCATGCTCGGACTCGGTGACGTCGTGATGGCAGGCGGCGCAGGAAGAGGCACGACGGACGACAACGCAGGTCTGTGTGGCAGGAGCGACGTGCGCCGGCCACATCTTCGCCGGAGCAGCACGAGCCAGTTGTTGGACCAAACCGTCCGGGAGCAGCGGTGGCGGCTGTGGAAGGCGGCACTCTAGCATTTGATAGGCCCCCCTACATGTATACGGTGGGGTACATTTCCGGGATCCTGTTCATCCATGGCGGCGAAGAGATGGGATCCATGGGCGGGGGGCGGGGGGAGGGGGAGGGAGCTCGGCCTGGATCCATGATGGCAGGCAGCGGGCGGCGCTGGGCTGCTAGACGGAGGCGGCGGCGTCCGCAGGCTCGAGGAACCCTGCGACCGGGACGGGCGCTACGCGTGCGTGTGCCCGAAAAAATAGCTTCGTGGCCGCGATGTTTGGCGACGGAGGTTGGACGAAGTAGTGTTTTGGTGGAAGGGTAAAATAGTCTAGAGAAAATATGCTTGACGAAACCTCCGACCGGAGTAAATAGAGGAAGTTCTTCCTTTTTAGATGGTAGAGATAGAGTCTAGACATTCTTATCCCTCGTATTAACCGTCTGAGAACCAACAATCCCGTACTATATGCTGGAATTTTTATTCCTCTTACTAACCCTCTAAATCATATGAGAGCAAATTTGTCATACTAAATGGTCAAGCTCCTACCCCTGCTACGGCTTCTGCACTGACATTCTTTGTTTTGAGCAAGCAACGCAACTAAAGATTCAGTGAGCTCATGTTGAAAGACTTTCTTAAAAAAACGAAGGATCCAGATCTTGACAACAACTTGCAAAAGGTTTCACAAACAAAGTTCAGAGTCATCGAAAGACCAAACAACCTGTCCACCGTAAACTGAATTCATATTGTGTATTAGGCATTGTCTACCAGGTCGTCTAATTACCCAAAACCGAAACTGAGATGTAAATACTAACAAAGATGTATGATTAAGCATTGTACTGAAAGGAAACTGAGGCAAGTTTGTAGAAACTGAATGAACCCTGCAATTACAGTGATTTTTTTTTAAGGCAGCAGAACACTTCAAACACTTACTCCATCCTAGAGCAGGCAATATAAAAGGAGTACTACTTTTACTACCAATGGAGTACTACAGAAGTTTTACTACCAAAGGAGTACTACGTTTTACAAGCCATCCATACCGATGTATATCTGAAAGAGAGGCAGACGACATGATCACCCGCACAAAATTTTCATCTCTGAATAAGTTATTTACTGATCGACGAGTAAATGAATTTTCTTGCGCTACATCTTCATGACAACAACATTACTTAGTCCATATACACAGCGATAACTGTCTACTTCCATGCAGATTACAACAGGTACATCCATTCAGGTACAGGAGATGCAACATAACATGTGCGATTACATACCTGGAACAGCACACATCTCGGATTCTCTGATGGTTCGCACACACCTGGAACTGATATGATGATCCGCACACAGCTCGGATTCTCTGATGGTCCGCACACACCTGAACTCTCGCCCATTCATGCTTGAGGGTCTCCTTTATATGGTTCGTATTTTCCGATCTGGGCGATATATGGGGCAACTACCAATATATGGTAAGTACCAATCCGATACGAAACTCCATGATTTGGGTTGATGAGAATTGAATGATTGATTCGTGAGTGTAGGCAGGAAATCAGACCAACAGGGTAAGTAAAGGAGACATGAAGGAAACACATCTAATTCCATGATACTCGTGAGTTTCCTGAAAGACAGCCATGTTGGCACGAAGGAGTTATTCTGGGCGTTTTGTAGGCGTTAGACAACTGAAATTCTGGGTGCCTTTTTTTGTGGGCGTTTTTTGACGCTCTAATTCCATGTTTATTTACCAGCTGAATTTGTGGAGCTTTTGTAGGCGTTACACAACTGAAATTCCGGGTGTTTTTTTTTCCGGAGAATGTATGGTGGGAGGGCAAAATTGTCTTAACAAAAATATGCTTGACGAAAACTTTGACCGGAGGAAAAAGAGGAAAACTTTGACCGGAGCAAAATTGTCTTATCTTAACAAAAATGTATGGTGTTTTTTAAGTAGTAGAGATAGAGAAGAGATGTTAAGAGGACTTCAAACCCCACACATATATGAAGCCCATTCCATGTGACTTCCTTGTGACTCAAACTAAAACAAAATGTTGTGTGCCAGCCGCCTCCCTCATCGCTTCCACAGTCTAGATCTGGTATTACCTTTGAATTAGTTGATCTTTGGAAATTGTTTAGCGAACTGATAAAATTTAATTCCATATGTATACCATTCATATTTTGTTAAGATGCTTATATGTTAGTCAAAATATCTCCATCCCAACTATTACTATAGATTTTTGTGGGACGCAAAGTCTACAACCACCTTTTTTTTTTTTGGGAAGCAACAGAACTATGCTGCGAGTTTTATTGATTTCAATTAATGGTTGCATCCTTTATTAGGTTGTTTAAGATAAAAGCTAGGCGGCTGATTGTCCTAATTATAAGAACTATCATCATGAAAAGAAAACCTAGCTAGGTAGTGAGTTACTTCATTTGATTCCCTCAGACATTGTTTAAAAGGCAGTTCCAATCGTAGTGGCCAAGTCCACGCAGTAGAAAAAAATTGCTGATTCCTCGCTCCACCATCTATCTCCGCCTGTGCATGCATCAATTGTTTCAGATGAACCTGATTCAGCTTGTATTTGGTTTCAGCACATCCTGATTGCTAGGGTTACCCCCACCCGCGTTGCAAGCACTACGTGAGAGATAAAAGGTTGCTGCCACAAACCGGCATTCGAAGTCCCTAAGGACCGCACCGGTAGAACCTGCACTCACATCAGGATGAAACGATGCATCGATAGTTCTTGTGATAGAAATGTGTCACACGAACAAATCGTTGTGTACACGCGGCACCGATGGAGATACTTCGCAAATCATCACGAAGGTGGCCGACTATCAACGTGATACACAAGACAGCTAGCCGATGCTTTTAGAACCTGAATCCCCAATGGGAGGGATGATGTCTACGCACGCTTCTATTCTTGTAGACAGTGTTGGGCCTCCAAGTGCAGAGGTTCATAGAACAGCAGCAAGTTTCCCTTAAGTGAATCACCCAAGGTTTATCGAACCCAGGGAGGTACAGGTAAAAGATATCCCTCTCAAGCAACCCTGTAATTACGATACAAGAAGTCTCTTGTGTCTCCAACACACCCAATACACTTGTCAGGTGTATAGATGCACTAGTTCGGCAAAGAGATAGTAAAATACAACTAATATGGATGATTATGAGTGCTAACTGCAATCTGAAATAAAAATGGTAGCGGGTAAACATGTAGCAGAACTGGTTGTAAACGGTGTTTCAATGCTTGGAAACAAGGCCTAGGGATCATACTTTCACTAGTGGACACTCTCAACAATGATACCATAATTGAATACATAGATATTATCACTTCACTATGCTACTCTGAACCACTCTCCGATTTGATAACAAACACAAATTCACTGTGTAGGGCTGCATAAACATTCCTTAAAGTTCGCATTCCCAATCTATGGATGCCCCACACTATCACCCTGAGCATACAAAGATGGTACTAACTAGACGCGACAATTTATAAGTATTTCTGTAAATTAAGCTTAAGAAACAAACACGGTATGCACACTGTCACCTTCACACCGTTGGACAAGGTGTCCCCGGAGATCACATAATAAAACCACTTGAGTAGCACAATACTTGAAGAATAACATCTACTTATTCAACTAGATTACAAAGCTCATGATCACATAAAGATTATACATGGAGAGATAGATAGACCACATAGCTACCGGTAACGCCCTCAGCCTCGGGGGAGAACTACTCACTCCTCATCATGGGATTCAGCAACGGCGATGGAGATGGTGGTGGAGTCGATGGATATGGCTCCGGGGGCAATTCCCCATCCCGGCAGGGTGCCGGAACACAAACTTCTGTCCCCCGGATCTTGTCTTCAGCGGCGGCGGAGCTACAAAACTTTTCGTGGACGGAGGCTGACTGATTTAGGGTTCACGCGTCGGGAGGCTTCTTATAGGCGAAAGGGCGAGGTCGGTAGAGGCTAGGGGGCCCCACACCACCCCTAGGCGCGGCCAGGGCCTGCACCGCGCCTAGGCATAGTCTGGCCGCCCTGTGGCCCCTCTTCGTCTCTCCTCCGAACTTCGTCTTTGTTACGGAAATATAAGATATTCGGCTTTTGTTTCATCTAATTTCGAGAATATTTTCTGTACAACTTTTCTGAAATACAAAACAGCAGAAAACAGGGAACTGACACTGTGGCATCTTGTAACATCCCAAATTTCAAATCAATGAAGAAGAAAATGTCCAATTACTCAAATTTTGGAACCAACAAAAACTTTTAAATGCATATAGTGCCATGCATAGGGTTTGTGCATTATTGTGTGAGATTGCCATGATGATTACTTGTGTGCTGATGTGCTACAACCTAAAACCCTAACTTGATCCTTGAAGATCACAAAGAAAATTAAAAAGGAAGAAAAGAAAATAAAATGGAAAATTCACAAAACCCTCACATATGATTTATGCCATCTTTGCAAATCTTTAACCTAGACCATTTTGGCTTGCACCATTAGTTGTATTATGTTACTAAACATTTATAAACACTTTTGGAATCAAAGAAACTCAAATCAAATCAAATTTGAAACCAAATTGTGCTCACATGCACTAATGGTCAAATCTGCCAACTTTAGTCTGATGCCTACTTTGAGCCTCTGTATTATGAGTTTTTCAAACCAAACTTTGCCAAATCTTTGCACCTCATCCAAGACAACATCAAGGTGAACAACTTTGGTAAAGACCACCAGTACAAATTCATCCTAGATCAAAAGTTATGCTCAAGCCAAGATGAGACTTTGAAGCAAAACTAAGATCATCCCATTTTGCAACTTTTGCAAATCTTTTTATTGTTGAATGCCACAACCACCTTTGTGTGTCTCTGGTCATTTGAAGCAAGTTCAATCCATCTCTTTCAAAATTTTCAAATTTACTTGCATGAGGCAAATTTGACAAACACTTGGTGACCAAATCTAACCCACATCCACTTGCACTATTTGCAATAGTGTCTAGCCCCATCTCTGAAACCACTTGACCCAGCCTTGCTCCCTGGTCCCCTCTAGCCCTAACCCATGCATAGCAAACCCTAGAAGAGGGCCAAACATGGCATAGCCATGGCCATGCCGGCCGACAAGGGATTAACTTATCAATGCCTACAGATTGTAGACTAGGGTTTTAGTCGGAAGTAGAGGGCAAGTAGATCTCGAAGGTTTCAGCCGAAAAGTACTCGACGATGTAAAAACTAGGGTTGCGTGGAACAATGAATCGATGCTATCTTTATCCCTCGACTCCCCCTTATATAGGAGGTGGAGTCGAGGGATTCATAATACACAAGTTACAGAGTCTGGGAGGGTTCCAACCCACCCCGCAAGATTACAAGTAGTACTTCCTAATACAACTCTAGCTTTCCTTAATAATAACTTGGGCTTCCGAATCTTCTTATTCTTCGAGTCATGGGCCTTCAGTAAACCCCGGGTACCATCTTCGGCAGGCCCATTGGGGATGCCTATGTCGGTATCCCCCGAGATTTTGCTTGAATCGAAGAATCGTGGAAAATCTCCAACTTTAATCATTCAATAACTCGTCGAATTTATCACATATCTTTGGATATGCAATTATATATTGTACAAGGATGATGGTAGTTGGGGCTAGTTCATCTGACGGATCAGGTACTAGTTAACTGCTCTAGTGGCAATCCGCAAAAACCTACTTCAAGATCACGTCCCTGGACATGATCTCGGGATACCGGTGTAAACTTCGACAGTGCCGCTTAAGGTCTTACCATTCCGTCGAGTCCCGAGTCATATTTTATCGGGTACCTAACGCGTCCGTTAGGATTTTTCTTCGTATCTGTTGATACGGAAAAAAGTAGCAAACCGACGTCAGAGACGGTGCCACGCCGCTCAGAACGGATCTGGGGTCTTACCTTCGCAAAATTTTGCGGCCTTCAGAGATTATTCGCAACTTTGGCGCTCTGAGAATATATTGTCGAGTGCTTTTTCGGCTGTTGGAATATCACATTTTATTGAGTCAACGGATGACTTATCTTGCCTTCCCGATGGGAGTATATGCAGAGTTATTTGTATAACTCGAAATATGTTCACTTTTTCTTCTTTCTTTTCTCTACTTTTTTATAATTTCATCGGGCACGCGAACAGCGTTCCCGATGGGAGTAGCCCCCGAGGCTACAGCCAAGGACTTGTGCTTGGTTGTAGGCTCAACGCCTTATATTGCTATATTTTCCTTCTTTCTCGAGGTTTTCATATCTATCGGGTGCGCGACCAGCGCTCCCGATGGGAGTAGCCCCCGAGGCTATGAGCAAATGCTTGTATTTGATCATAGGATCTCGCCATTTCTATTTTGCCATACTCGAGTTTTTAATTTTTCCAAAGTAGCCCCCGAGCATTTGATCAAAAACTTGTACTTGATCAAAGGCTCTCGAAATAATCAATAATCTTCTGCTGCCGCCATTTTCTCTTGCCAAGGTGACATCATCGCTGACGATAGCCACGATCACTGTATCGGAAAGAGGCGAGTACTGCTCTCTCTGTCTTGCGAGCCCAAAATCCTTATCAGGTTGACATGTCGTGCAAGTGGGGGACACACGTCCTCCACTTTTCCTGGCGCACGCACTGTAGCGCCTGTTCCTTTCCTTCATATTGAAATTACGTTGTTACCCCTTATCCACGTGTACATCATCCATCTCATAATTTCTCCATCCAACGGTGCGTCGATTCGCCGCACCCCTACTTAAGGTCATCGTCTTCCTCCGTTCGCACTTTCGCTCGCGCCGCACCTCTGCTTTCCTCTGCGAAAAATCCTCCATTGCGCCCATCACTTCTTGAGCTCAACCACGCTCGCACCTTTCTCCTACACTATTGTTGATGCCACCGCGCGCGCGGCTTACTAGGCACAGCACTCCAGAGTCGAAGATGGCGGCGGAAGATCTGGGGAACACCGAGTGGGAGAGATCCAAAATCTCCGCCCAAGACATCAACTTGCTGAAGAAGCTTGTGATCAGCAAGAAGAAGGAATCGCTGCGCTTCCCCAGCGAGGAGAGCTATCCATCTCCTCCAATCGAGTATCGGGTCAGTTTTGTTGACCACCTCATCCGCGGCCTTTCCTCCCCCATTCACGACTTTCTGCGTGGGTTGCTTTTTGTGTATGGATTGCAACTTCACCATATTACTCCCAACTCCATCCTCCACATCTCTATTTTTATCACTCTTTGCGAGTCTTTCCTTGGGGTCCAACCGAACTGGGCTCTCTGGAAACGTATCTTTCTTCTCCGACGCAACGGCTCCCCCAATGTCGCCTATAACATAGGTGGCGTTGTTATCTCACGTCCGCCTCGACGTCGAATACTTCGACGTCAAATTCCCTGACTCAGTTCAAGGGTGGCGCAAAAAATGGTTATATATCCACGAAGAAAGCCTCGACTCGGCGGAACACAACATTCCCCCTTTCGATGGGAACGAAAAAATCTGTCGCCGCCGGTCCTGGGATGCAGAGGCTACCGACGAAGAAAAAACGGCGACAGAGGCTCTGATGACACGCATCCGTGAGCTTCAAAATACGCGTGGACGAGAATTGTCGGGTGTCCAAATCACGGCATATTTACTTAGGATTAGGGTGCAGCCTTTGCAAGCTCGCAAAAACCCCCTTTGGCTGTATTCTGGCGACAAGGATGTGGATCGCCTGTCGATAGATTTACTGGTCAAGGACTTAGAAAAACTTGTCCAGTGTTGGGGGGATGACCCCCGGTATGCCAAAGGCATGCCAAAACCGGATGGTTTAGGCCATCGAGGTACCGGTTTAACGTTTATACCGGAGCACGAAGTTAAGGATTTGGCTAAGTGAAGCTAAGCCGGTATCCCCAGAAGAGGTATACCGGGACCGGATAGAAAAGACACCGGGCCACCGGTAAGAAGTGCGTTGTAGCACGTCGGCAGGACTAGTCAAAGATTCTCTCCAGAGCTAGAAGACAAAGATGAGCTAAGCAAAGTAGCTTTAAACGAAGGGCTGACGATAAAGAGGAGGATGACGATGAAAGAAGCCGGAGGAGCGTCAAGCATCCTCTGATTAAAGAAGACCCGGTGTCATCTATGATTAAAGTAACTTTGTAAAGTAGTTTGTCTAGTCAAAGATGCCATTAGGGTTTCTTGCCCTGTAATCCACCCTCTCCCCTATATAAGGAGAGGGGGCAGCCCTCTTCACGGACACGGACACATGTACTGAGAAACTTGTAACCTGTGGAGATCAATAAAGAAGATGATCTAGAGCGAGTTCTTCCTTATGTCTTTCTTCTTCAACCTCTAGCCTTGGCTAAGTTCTTGAGGAAACCATCCGGAAGTTCATCCCATCTAATCACAAACCCTCCCCGAATCCTCTAGCGTCCATTCGGCCCCAACTTAAGCCATCCTATGGCATCCGTCCGTTCCCCACGACGACGGTTGGCGCCCACCGTGGGGCATGAAGTGGCGCTCTTCCGGAGTTCATATTCGGGCGGGCATCCTCGAGGTCGCCGGCGAGCGGACAGTGTCTGCGCTCGTCCAGCACTTCTACTCCATGGACTTCATCAACGACAACGCGGGCTGCTTCGCCAACATCGGCATCTTCCCCAAGAACGGCCGCATCATCGAGTTCGGCAGCCACCGCGTCTACTTCGGCACCGTCCCTGTGCGCCAGCGCCTCTCGCCGGTGCTTGTGGCACCGGACCCGCCAAGGTGGCTCTGTGCTGGTCGCGCCGCCGGCAGCGTCGAGGTGATGATGGCTGGCGTGGCCGGCGCGGGCAAGGAGGCTGTGGATGAAGGTGCTGGTCGTGCGGCTTCGACCCGTGCGGCCAAGCCACCGCTGGAGCGCGACGCTGGTGCTGCGGGAGCATCTTCCGCACCACCGGAAACACCACTCCAAGCGGCGATGAACGTGTTGGCAACGCCCATCGCGCAGAACATCGACCCGGCAGCAGCTCAGGCGGAGCTGGAGGCACAACGCCAGAAGCTGCTCGCGAACGGCGCCGACATCGTCCGGGCGCAGCGCGAGCTGAACCTAACCCTACGTGAGTACAACGCTGCCCATGGCTTTGCTTCTGTTAGCGCTCATGCTGCTAGGATACCGGAGAACCAGCTTAAAGCTCGCAATCTAGATCAGGATTTGCGTAAGGAAATTCTTGCCGGCAAAAGTACCTCTGCATCTGTTAGCATCGTAGAGAAACCTAAGTACAGTAGCCCGGATAAAACTATAAAAGTCTGCTAAGGCTGCGGTGAGAGCCGTGTGAATCGCTTTCCGGAGATGCTTTGGCAAAACAGCAGGAGCGTGTTAGAGAGCTGCCGGAAACTATCGAGCAGCAAAATGCCGAGCGGCTGGCTAAGCCGAACAAGGCTGCGGCCTCAAAATCCGCGCGTTCAAAAAAGAATGCCGGAAGCAAGTCCCATGGGCAGGCCTCGTCCCCCATCCGGACGGAAGGAGAGAAAAGAAATGAACGCACAACGGATGATCGTGTACGATCCGGTTCTTGCCGGAAAACAACAAGCCGGGCAACACGATGCCGGTGAGAAAGCCAAGGGGCAGATCGAGGCTACGCCAAAGGAGGCTATGCCGAAACAATCATGCCGGTAGATATGAAACCGGGCAAAACTATCCAGCTGCAAGGGCAGCGTATGATGATGAGGAGATGCCTCCACCAAGGTACCGGCAGGCAAGGGCCGCGGTACCGGAACGTTACGATGAAGCCGACTCGACAAGACTCACCGCTTACCGGAACCCTTTGGGAGAGCGCGTGGGAGAAAGAAACCTGCCAGAACGGGATGCAAGGCACCGTCCGGACGAGTGTACTCGTCTCGAAATGATAGAGGCAGAGGGTCCTCCGGGTCCAAAGTGCTTTGGCCCAAGGATCATGAAAGAGCAACCACCAGTTCGCAACTTTCAGTTGCCCCGTGACACCAAAACATATGATGGCACCACTAAGCCGGAAGATTGGCTCGCGGATTATGTGACCGCGGTATACGTCGGCCGGCGGCGGAGGTTGTGTAGCCGGAGGAGGAAACCGGCGTTGGGCCGTGAGAATCGTGCCAACGTTTCGGTAGGACCGCAAGAATCTGGTTGAACAACTTGCCGGCAGGAAGCATAAA
>NC_061514.1:165370321-165410339 GCF_022539505.1 Lolium rigidum
ACGCGAAGCTAGGCGCGATGATGTCCTCATTGTACGACCGCCTAATTTGGGTGGCGGTCCTAGAAGGCCTCCCGGTGCTCGGTTGTTCCTTTCTTGAACAATTCTCCAAATTTGAACTTCTTCATTTTCTGAAATTTTTCAACAAACAATATAAAACTTGATTTGGTGACATATAATTGAGGGAAACTACCATAGGAACTTGCTAGAGTACTAATCATGCATAAAAACTAGTTTCTACCACTTAGAACAAGCATGCAAGCTCACTAAACATGTTACCTACAACGAGCAAAATATTCAAGATATACTCAACCAAACAAAATTCTATTTGGATAATCGAAGGAGTCACATACCGGAGAGCAAATGTGCCAAATTTCAGTACGAAATCTGGGCTGAGCAAAGAGATCGAAAAATCCTCGAGCTCTTGAGCAAAAACGCGAGTGAGAGAAAGTTGGTTCGAGTTTTTTCTGGAGAGAGAAGATGCCGGGAGAAAGAGATGAAGAAGTGGGGCAAGGAGGGGCCCACACCACAGGGTGGCGCGCCCCCTTGCCGGCCGCGCCGGCTCGTGGTGTGGCACCCCGTGGTGCCCCACAGGTCATCCTCTCGGTGCTCCCGAGTGCCTCGTCGAAAAATAGGACCAACGGTGTAATTTTCGCGAATTTTTGAAAACTTTGAAAAATGCACATTTCTGGGTATTAAGTTTATTATTACTGGCCAGGATTTTTTTTGAAATCTCTAATCAATTAAGAAACTTTGCAAATTAAAAGTGCTACAGCAACTAAAGCAAGTGGAGGAAGAAAGAAATGTTGTTTACCTCCTCTATGCATATAAAAAGTATTTGTTAACAAGGTTGATCAAGTCTTGCCACCAAATAAATTTTACATAGCATATGAAGAAATAAACCTCAAATCAATCATGTTACCTTGAATTGTATTGATATGGATCCAATCACAAGAGTTTGATATTCTTCTTTAGGCTCATATATAGGACAATCAATAGTTCCCACTTTGATAGTTCTCACATTAGAAATAGTATTAACTCCGCACGCTTTCTCAATCCTCTTGGGGAAATAGACGGTGTGTTCCTTATCATCAACATTGAAAGTAACCTTTCCTTTATTGCAATCAATAACAGCCCTCGCGGTGTTAAGAAAAGGTCTCTCAAGAATAATAGACATATTATCATCTTCGAGCATTTCCAACACAACAAAATCAGTTAATATCAAGCAGTTATTAGTAACTTGAACAGGAACATCCTCACATATACCAACAGAGAATAGCAAGAGATTTATCAGCCATTTGCAAAGATATATCAGTAGGTATCAACTTATCTAAGTAAAGTCTCTTATAAAGAGAAAAAGGCATAACACTAACACCGGCTCCCAAGTCACATAGAGCAGTTTTAACATAATTATTCTTAATAGAACAAGGAATAGTAGGTATACCCGGGTCGCCCAACTTCTTTGGAACTTTGCCATTGAAAGAGTAATTAGCAAGCATAGTGGAAATTTCCTCATTGGGGATTTTCCTTTTGTTAGTAACAATATCTTTCATATACTTTGAATAAGGAGGCAATTTAATAGCATCACCAAAGGGATTTGCAAGAATAAAGGTTTCATCCAATCACAAAATTTATTATAGTGTTCTTCTTCCTTTGATTTTAGTTTCTTAGCAGGAAAAGGCATTTGCTTTTGCACCCAAGGTTCTCTTTCATTACCATGTTTCTCAGCAATAAAATCTTCTTTAGTATACTTTTTATTTTTAGCATGCTTTTCGTGTTCTTTTTCAACCTCTTCTTTATCGTGAGTATCATTCTTATCATTATCTTTATCATGTTCATTACCACTTTCGGCTTTCAGCATCGAAATAGAAATACTATTAGGATCACTAACAGGTTCAGAGGATTCTACAACATTCTTATGTTTCTTTTTCTTTTTCTTAGATGGAGCACTAGTTTTAGTTCGTTGAGAATCTTGTTCAATTCTTTTGGGATGTCCTTCAGGATATAGAGGATCCTGGGTAGAGACACCACCCCTAGTTGTTACTTCATAAGCATGTTTTTCTTTAGAATTATTTCCTAGCAAGTCATTTTGCACTTTAGTGAGTTGATCAATTTGAGTTTGAACCATATGAAAATGTTTAACAAGCATCTTAACATCATTGGAGGTTCTCTCCACAATATCATGCAATTCACTAATAGCTTGAGAATTTTCCATTAGATGATTCTCTACTCTCATATTAAAATTTTCTTGCTTAACAATATAATTATCAAACTCATCTAAGCATTGCGCAGGAGGTTTTGAATACGGAATATCTTCCCTAGTGAAGCGTTGAAGGGAATTTACCTCAATCATGGATGAACGGGGAATTATCTCACATATATCTTCTATAGGAGGTAGATTCTTCACATCTTCAGATTTAATACCTTTCTCTTTGAGAGACTTCTTGGCTTCCCTCATATCTTCATCATTCAATTTAATTAAACCCCTCTTCTTCACTATTGGCGTTGGAGTTGGTTCAGGCGTAGTCCAATCATCATAATTCCGGCCTATTTTAGCCAATAATTCTTCAGCTTCGTCCGGAGTTCTTTTCCCGAAAACACAACCAAGCACAACTATCCAGGTATGCCCTAGACTCAATGGTTAGTCCACTATAAAATATATCAAGTAAATCATGCTTTTCTAAATCATGGTCGCGCAGAGCTCTAATAAGAGAGCAAAATCTTGCCCAAGCCTCGGGCAATTTCTCTCCATCTCCCCGATCAAAATTATAAACTCTCCGCAAAGCAAGCATGTTGAGCACTAGCAGGAAAGTATTTCCGGAAGAAAACATTAAGCAATTCTTTTGGACTTTTAATAGAACTAGGTGGCAAACTATTATACCAAGTTTTAGCGTCATCCTTTAATGAGAATGGAAAGATTTTAGCAACAAAGTAAGTACGCTTCTTAACATCATCATAAAACAAGCTACTCAAAGTAGATAACTCAGTCATGTGTTCAACAACACTTTCTTTTTCAGTACCACAAAAGGGTGTTTTCTCAACAATAGCTATATGAGATAGATCAAGAGAAAAATCATAATCTTTATCCTTAATGTTTATAGGAGATGTGGCAAATTTAGGATCGGAGACGAGCTTTATATCTAACAGTATGTTCTGCAAGCAACTTTTTAATTTTTCTTGCATCAGTAGTAGCATGGCATTTTTCAATAAAATCATCATCAAGTTCCACATAATCTTCACTAGAGTATTCAAGTTCAGGTGAATTAACAGGTGTAGTAACATCAGGAGTTTCAGTATTTTCAATTTGTCTAGACCTAGCAATTGTAGCATCTAGAAAAGTTCCCAATGAACCACTATCATCAAGCACAGCAGAAATATTATCAGTATTATGAGAGTTTTCGGATTCAGTAGAAGTACCAAGCAAGCGAAGCATGTGGCGGTGAAACAAGTTTATCAATCACGAGATGGTGAATCAAGAGCAGCAGAGGTACTCATAGTTGTACCTTTTCTTGTAGTGGATGGTAATATGGCGACCTTAGTATCGCGAGTTTTACCCATGATGGAGAATTTGCAGCGAACAATATCAATCCAAGTGAACTTCCAAATAAAGCTATGCTCCCCGGCAACGGCGCCAGAAAATAGTCTTGATGACCCACAAGTATAGGGGATCGCAACAGTCTTCGAGGGAAGTAAAACCCAATTTATTGATTCGACACGAGGGGAGACAAAGAATACTTGAAAGCGTTAACAACGGAGTTGTCAATTCAGCTGCACCTGGAAACAGACTTGCTCGCAAGAGTTTACCAAGTAGTAACAGTTTTATAGTAGTAGCAGTAGTGAAATAACAAGCAGCAGAGTAACAAAGACAGCAGTAGTGATTTTAGTAAACAAGCAGGATTAAAATATCGTAGGCACGGGGACGGATGACGGGCGTTGCATGGATGAGAGAAACTCATGTAACAATCATAGCAGGGCATTTGCGGATAATAATAAAACGGTATCCAAGTACTAATCAATCAATAGGCATGTGTTCCAATTATAGTCGTACGTGCTCGCAATGAGAAACTTGCACAACATCTTTTGTCCTACCAGCACGGTGGCAGCCGGCCTCAAGGGAAACTATCGCGATATTAAGGTACTCCTTTAATAGAGTACCGGAGCAAAGCATTAACACTCCGTGAACACATGTGATCCTCACATCGCTACCATTCCCTCCGGTTGTCCCGATTTCGTCACTTCGGGGCCATTGGTTCCGGACGACGACATGTGTATACAACTTGCGGTGTAAGATCATAAACAACGAATATCTTCATGAATCAATAACATGTTCAGATCTGAGATCATGGCACTCGGGCCCTAGTGACAAGCATTAAGCATAACAAGTTGCAACAATATCATAAAAGTACCATCTACGGACACTAGGCACTATGCCCTAACAATCTTATGCTATTACATGACCAATCTCATCCAATCCCTACCATCCCCTTCGGCCTACAGCGGGGGAATTACTCACACATGGATGGGGGAAGCATGGCTGGTTGATGGAGAGGCGTTAGCGGTGATGGCGGCGATGATCTCCTCCAATTCCCCGTCCCGGCGGAGTGCCAGAACGGAGACTTCTGGCTCCCGAGACGGAGTTTCGCGATGTGGCGGCGTTCTGGAGGGTTTTTGGCGACTTCGACTTCTCCCCGTGCGTTTTTAGGTCGAGGCCGATAAATAGTCCGAAGGAGGGCGTCGGAGGCCAGCCGAGGGGGCCACACCATAGGGCCGCGCGGCCCCCCTAGGCCGCGCCGCCTTATGGTGTGGGGCCCTCGGGCCTCCACTTGATTTGTCCTTCTGGCTCCGTCATTATTCTGGGAAAATAGGGCCTTTCGTCAAAATCCCGAGGTTTTTCCTGAAAGTTGGATTTCTGCACAAAAACGAGACACCAGAACAGTTCCGCTGAAAACAGCGTTAGTCCGTGTTAGTTGCATCCAAAATACACAAATTAGAGGCAAAACAATAGCAAAAGTGTTCGGGAAAGTAGATACGTTTTGGACGTATCAGGCAGCGCGACATGACTGGTACCGACGGCGGTACCGTGGCCGGAGGTACCGCCCCGAGCACTCCGGTGGTACCACCCATCGGCCGGCGGTAGTACCGGCCTCTCCCTCTGTGCACGCTGCCCACCCGCTCACACCTGGCCGGTAGTACCGTTCCCTCCCCACTCCCGCACGCAGCTCCCCATGCCTGCTCCCTGCTCGCTCCGTGTTACACACCTAGCGCCCGGGCGGTAGTACCGCCGGGGCTGGCCGGTACTACCGGCCTCAGCCGCTGCCAGCCCCAACGAGCAGAAAATCTGCCTCACCTTTTAAGCCCCCGTTTTCAATGTTGCTCGGAGCTTCTTCTTCCTCTCCCTCTCTCTCAAGCTTTCCTCTCGATTGTTTGATTCTTTGTGAGCTTGCGATCTTTCTCTCCATCCAACGATTCTTGCATCTATTTGAGAGAAATATTGAGGAGATCTAGATCCACACTTTCACCAAACCAAATCACCTCTTTGTGAGTGAATCTTTGGGATCTAGATCTTGGGGAATTTTGTGTTCCCCTTTTTGGTTCTTCTTATCTTATTCCCCCAATAGTTTTAGTGGCTTTGTGAAATTTGAGAGTGAAGGATTGGGTCATCTTTGTGGTGTTCTTGCTCTTGCATTTGGTGCATCGGTTTGACTTCTCCACGGTGATACGTGGAGGTGAAAGCTCGTGAGATATTCTCTTCGGGTGTTTGTTCCTCTTGGGTCTTTGGACGAGCAGGAGTTAAGCTAAAAAATTATTTTGTTATCACTTACCTACTCGACGACGAGCAGGAGTTAAGCTTGAGGATGCTTGATACGTCTTAAACGTATCTATAATTTTTTATGCTCCATGCTTGTTTTACACCAATTTATATATGTTTTGCTCATGCTTCGTTGCACTTTTATACATTTTCCGGCACTAACCTATTAACAAGATGCCACAGTGTCAGTTCCCTGTTTTCTATTGTTTTTGTATTTCAGAAAAGTTGTACTAGAAATATTATCGGAATTGGACGAAACAAAATTTGAAGTCAATATTTTTATGTAAAGAAGACAGAGTCCAGAGGGCAGTCGAAGGGTGCAGCAGGGCGGCCACACCTTCCCTAGGGGTGGTGTGGGTCACTCTGGCCTCCACCGACATCGCCCCTCCGCCTATTTATTCACGATCTCGGTAAAACCCTGAATACTTGAGCCTCCATCCACGAAAAGTTCCGTCGCGGCCGCCATCGCAGAACCCATCTCGGGGGGTTCTGAAACTCTTCTCAACACCCTGCCTGAGGGGGAAATCATCGCCGAAGGCATCTACATCGCCATGCCCGCCTCCGAAGTGATGCGTGAGTAGTTCATCCTTGGACTATGGATCCATATCAGTAGCTAGATGGTTGTATTCTCCAATTTGTGCCTCATGTTTAGATCTTGTGAGCTACCCTACATGATCAAGATCATCCTTATGTTATCCTACATGTTGTGTTTGCTGGGTCCGATGAATATTGTATAATATGATGAGGTCGATTACATATTCATGCCATATGTTATTTGTGATCTTTCATATTCTCCGTTGCTAGTAGATACTCTGGCTAAATAGATGCTTGTGACTCCAAGAGGGGGTATTTATGCTCGATAGTAGGTTCATGCCTCTAGTTTTCTGGAAGAGTGACAATAACTTCTAAGATTGTAGATGTGTTGTTGCTACTAGGGAGAAAACAACAATGTTTTATCCAAGGGTAATTCTATTGTTTACTTTACATACATTGCTTAATGCGATTATCCTTTTGCTTGCAACTTAATACTGAAAGGGGTTCGAACAATAACCGGAAGGTGGATTATTAGTCATAGACGCAGTTGGATTACGGTCTATGTATTATGTTGTAATGCCCAAACAAATCTCATAGTAATCATCTTGTCATGTATGATCGGTATTCTATCAATTGCTCAGCTGTAATTTATTCATCCAACATGCTATTTATCGAGACACATATGTAGTGAACTGTGGACCCTGGTCCTTTCCTTTACACCGATAAATTCAACCACTGCAATCCTGCTCTTTTACTTACTGCAAAGTTTTGTTCTCTTTAATTACTGCAAACAACTCCTTCCACTCGATACATTTAATCCTTTGTATTCAGAAAAATCGGTGAGATTGACAACCTTAGTGTAAGTTGGGGTAAAGTATTTTGGTTGTGTTGTGTGCAGGTTTCACGTTGTTGCTAACACCGGTAGTGCGCCCAACCACTAGTCAGCTAGCAACACCTTCAGAAGTCGCGTCTTTCTCCTACTGGTCGATTAAACCTTGGTTTCTTACTGAGGAAAAACTTGCTAGTGTGCTCATCATACCTTCCTCTTGGGGTTTCCCAACAGTGTGAAGTCGGCGTTACAATAAGCACCATCAAGCTCTATTTATGGCGCCGTTGCCGGAGAGAAAGAGGATTTCTGCAAGGGGAGTCTCTCATCTCCAATTTCTTTACTTTGTTATTGTTTTGCTTAGTTTACTTTATTTTGTCTTGTTTGCTTTATCATATCAAAAACACACACAAAATAGTTTTCTTTTATAGTTGATATTTTGTTTCTAGTTCATTATGTTGTTTCCTAAGTACGATCTGAAGGACCTATCAGTAGATAGTGGTTATATAATTGGGAAAGATAACATTGAAAAATTATCCAATCATGTTAGTAAGCATAAAGAAATTAAGGATAAATCCCTGGTAGAACTTGCTCCTAATTATGAAACTGCTGCAGCATGTTTAGTTCAAATGATGGTGGCTGGATTTGTAGCCTTAATCCTATAATGCAGCAAATGTTTCTTAAACTCCATGAAATTGAGGATGATGAAAAGAAAGATTTTATCCTAGAAACTTTGTTTATAGAATTTAAAGATGTTGTTATAGGAGCTAGGAAAGTTTTTGATCGGTTTGAGATGCTAGGCTCATGTGTAGATATCTTTGGTACACTTGAAAAAATAGACAAAACCAAAAATAGGAGAGAAAGTGAGATACCAATACCCTTCAATCTATTAGCAATGCATGAAGCCTGGGAAAAGAATTTTAATTGGATTGGTCCTGAAAATCTATATGATGAAAGTAGTGAACCTAAAAGTGCAGAAAAAGTGTCTTCTAAAACTCATTTGATAAAATACAAATCCTAGTTGAAGAGATTTCTCGCATTGATCTTAATGTTTCTTTACTTGATAATACTTGATGCTCGCTCTTTTTCTAGGCCTAGCTGAAAGGCGTTAAAGAAAAGCACTCTTGGGAGATAACCCGTGTTTATTTGCTGTATTTTTTTCTTTTTGTTGAGTCTTAAAAGTTATTACCTCTGTAATAACCTCTCTTTATCATTTTTATTTCGTTTTTGTGCCAACAATAGCCTCTAATAGGAAGAAAGTAAGATTTGAGAAAGTTGTGTTGTTACCATAAAAAATCGTAACGTAATTTTGAGATATCATTTTTTATGCATATGCCCCAGGTTATTATCTAACTTTCGTTAGTTTACCACTTTTCGAGACGAGCAACAGAGGATTTTCGAAAAAATCGATCTTTACATGTTGTTCTGTTTTCACAGATTTCTGTACTATTTTCATTTGCCTCTTAAATCTCTTTCTTTTTGAGTTTTTTTTTTTATGAAAGAGCTTTTTGAAAGGTTGCTACAGTAGCTACTGCTTTAACAGATGTTTGATATATGTTAGTATTAACCCCAAGTGGATTTGTTTATTTTGATTGTACTAATATCGCTAATAGAGAATTGTGTGAAGTTTTGTATGAAGAAACTTTTCAAGTATAGGGAGAGAAGAATGATGTGAAGAGATGAAGAATGGACAAAAGCTCAAGCTTGGGGATGCCCCTGCACACCAAGAAATATTCAAGAGGTACAAACGTCCCTCTTAATCAACAAAGCAACAGGTCATCTTTCTATGCGCTATATTTTTATTGCTTCATACGGTGTGTGTTGTTCTTGGAGCATCTATATTTTTGTTTTTAGTTTTATTTTGTTTGTTGTACCATATGTTAGATCCTGGTACATTTGTTTTGGAGAAAGATCCGCTCCGTTTTAATTGCATAGAACGCTCTAGTTTTCACTGCTATTGTTCTGCGAGTATTCTAATTTTATAGTATTGCGTTTAGCTCTTGTTCTTTCACTTGAATTTTGTTCAGATCTCGTTAGTATTCTTTATTTATGTACGATTAGCTCTCTGGTCCATATTGTATTTTATCTCTGAGAGCTATTTCAAATAAGTTGATTGGTGTTGGATACGAGTAAAATATTTCATGACTATAGTGATGCGAAAAGTAGCTTGTATATAATGTGGCATAGACTTTGGAATGTCATGTTGATGTTATTCTTGTCATATGCTTAGTATTTATTGTTGTAGCATTACTTGTTTCAAATGGCTGAGAGTGCATAATGTGTCATTGAAAGAATCATGTGTTGTTTCCATCATAAAAGCATAATCTTGTGGTATTCTCCTTTGATGCTTTATTGGGTTGACTTGGCGCATGCTTATACCATGTTATGACTATAACCAGTCAACTAAAGCCTCTATGATCATTTAGTTTTTGGATTGTAATATCACTTATGCTTTGATTGATAATGTTTTATCGATATGCATCATTGAGAGGCGAATTTGTGTTCATGTAGGCAGCTGCCCATGCATGGTGGCATGTGCGCATGCTGGGGATGCCGTTGGATCTGTGCTGATGGACGACTGGCCATGGACGCTGTAACGTTGGAGATTCTCTCTACCTGCCATAGCTTGCCACGTACGTGTACCACCCCTATCGAATGAAGTCAAGCCTTAGCTAGTTCTAGGGTACGAAACCTGCCCCCCCCCACTGACAACGGCATGTTGGGCTCATGCCAGCCCCACCATTTTAGATGCCCGTGCCTCGTAGTGTGGTTCGTAAGTTATGGAATGATACAACCTGCCATCAGTCCTCTCGGTTTGAAACTATGGGCCTTCATGTTTGATACATTGTTGCCCATCCTTTTGTGACGAACCCCCCTTGCATTTTAGGTGTCTTAAGGTGCTAAGTGTTTGGAATTATGCTCTATCACCTGTTGTAATGCTTAAATTTATGTCGACTTGTTAAACTAGTTCCGTTGTTTTTGTATTATGACTTGTTCTTTGCATCATGTTATTGTTGTATGTAGTTAAAATCTGGCCATCCTTGTAGTATTGTTGTGGGAATTGACATGAAAACACCAAAAAAGGGATTAGGTTGGCCATATTAAAAAGACATGTATTTGGGTGAGGTCAAATTTGCGGCGGGTCCGATCAAAGTGGTGGCGGGTGGATGGGGGGTGTTGTTTTGGTACGGCGAGGTTCACATTCATGGCTTTCTCCAAAGTAGGTATCAACAAAAATTCAAACAACCACCCCCCTCCTCTCCACCGCCTCGTGATGCTCTTTTGCAATCTTCTTAGCCGGGGGTGTTTTCCGGCTCGTGTTAGTCTTTTTCCATCTTCGATCCTCGATCCTGGTGCTTCCCTGAAGGATCCGCCGCAAATAAAGCGGGCCAATCGGAGGCATCCGCCGACATAAGTCGGAGAAACCCTAACCGCTCCTTGCAAATGTGAAGGGGTACCCGCGAGTTTTCTGCTACGTGCAATTTTAGTGCTATGGGAGGGGGTGCAGGCATTTTTAGCGCTATGGAGGGGTGCTTCGCAACAACAGAAAACTGCATATCATCTCGCTGGACCCCCTGAGTGCCGCGCGGTGTGGACCGACCATAAAAAACATCTAAAACGGTGGGGCTGGCACACAAAAGGTGTTGACGTTGTTATAATTTTTTTATCAATAATAGTGGATATAGATCCGCCAAAATTATTGCTTGAGCCGCCGTCACCGCCACCTGAGCGCCGCCCCCGCTACAAGAACGAAACCCTAGAAAAAATTTGGGGGACGAAGCACCCCAAAAAATGTGGGGCGGGTCACCTCGCGCCAACGAGAGCCACGATCTGCCACACAAAAAGGCCGCCTACATCGCAGGCGGCCGCCGGATTGAGGGGGAGAAACCCTAATCTCTCCTCATAAAATTGAAAGGGGGTACGACGCGTTCTCTCCTGCGTGCGTATGCCCACCCGATCACTTATCCTCACTCTGGGTGGAGCGGAGCAGACAATAAGCATTGCCGGCTTGTCCTTACAAAAAAGAATTCTCGATATATCGGGGATGGTATCGATGCACCCGGAAAAAAACACATCTCAAAAAAATGTTCTGTAAGAAAAAGAAAAAGTCCTTGTAAAAAAAGAAAAAGCATGAAGAAAACTACGGGTAGAAATCATCAAAAACCACCCCTTTTACTTAGGTATTTTTCAGACACCTGCCAAAAAAGGAAACGTGACACTCGTCGTCGATTTTTAATATGGTCCATGTTTAACGTGTTTTGGTTGGCTCGTACACATGGCAGCCGTGGAGGGGTGAAGGGTGGTCGCGTAAAATTTGTACAGCGTGTGTGTGTGTGGGGGAAGGTAGGTGGCAACGATTGACGTGGCTCTCCCCTACCACGCCTTATAATTAGACACGTCAGTGGCCAGTTGAAATGTTTGATTGGTATACTATATGAAAATTTTTGAGAATTCGGCAGGTGAGCTGCTCGATATATTAATAGAAGGAGATTGGCTCAGTTAATAAGGGAAACCGGGCCCAAAAACCGTACAACGTGACCCAGTTTATGAGGAAAACCGAGTCGAAAACCTGGAAAGTGGAACAAGACTAACACACACCCTAACACGGCATAAAGTCGGTGCCTCCACAGGCGGCGCCTTCAAGAAGGTAGCGGCATAGCTGCCGCCGTCGCCCGCTCCGAAGGAGCTTGGGTTTTCACCCGGAGACCACACGACACACGCAGCGGCCGGAGATTCCGCACACAATGACGCCAACAAGAAGGGAAACGACACCAAAAGGCGCCGCCGCCATCGGCACTGGCCAGGCACAGTGCAAGACTTTCGTCTGGCATCCTCTCCGCCGCGGGCCAAAAGCAGGGCATGAAGCTTGTCTCCACCCAACGAGCCTGCGCGCGCGCTAGCGCCAGCGATGCACAAAGCAGCCACCGGGAAGCCGAGCAGCGCAGCGCAAGGCCAACCGCGGCCACCACAAGCCAGACAGAAGCCGCGCCATGGCCGGACGGGGCGAGGAGCAGGACGGACGGCGAGCTGCGGAGAGCAGCGAAGGTCGAAGCCGCCCCGCAAACCCGCCGGCAGGGCCAACGCGCAGGGGCACCGACGCGAGGAGCGGTCGGAGATGCGCCGCGGCAGGGACGACGGCGAACCACGCCGAGGCAAGGGCGACGCGGGCAGGAACGCCTCCACCAGGACGCGCGGCAGAGAAGAACCGCGGGAGGCCCCGAGGAAGACAGCAGGACGGGACACACACCGGAAGGGCCGGGCAGCGGCGCACAGGCCGCGGCCCTCCAGGCCCAGATCGAGCCCAAACGGGCCCAGATCGGGCCCTCCCGCCTCGAACCGCGCCATGGCCGGGCGTCGGCGGGCGGCGAGCTGCGAGGAGGCAGCAGGGGGCCGCGAGGCGCGCCGCCACGGCGAGGGGCGCGAGGAGGGCGGGGACGGCGGCGACCTCCGGGTCCGCATGGCGTCCCTCCTCCGGGACGGCCGTGCGAGAGCCCGAGAGGCATAGGTCCTCGCCGCCCCCTTCATCGGCGGCGGACGGCTTAGCCGCCGGCGGCCTCGGGAGGCGACGAGGGAGCGGGCAGGGTCTAGGAGGCGGCGGCGGTGGGCTGGGGATGGGCTCCCCTGTCGCCTGGAGGAGGCGACCGAGGGGAGCGGAGCGGGGGTATACTATATGAAAATCAAAAAGCATTAAGAGAGACAAGTGTCTCGGGGAGATGCCTTATTCCCATCAGTCATGCTGGCCTTGCTGCTTGCCATGCTGCAAACGAAAAAGCTGGGTTGCTGTGTGCTCCCATCAGTCATGGGGGTAGATGGCCACGTCTGTACTTGGCGCGATACTGGCTACGTTTGCTCCTATCAGTCATAGTATATAGGAGTCCACGTCTGTACTACGCAAACGCATGCGTGGTCCCTCGTTTTTTATTAGCGATCTAAACTGGCTGCTTGCACCCACTTAGATCCACAAAACTTCGTGATGGTTATCCGTCCCTGCTATATATATACGGGTTGTTGTCGTCCCAAAAAAATGAAACACATCATTTCTATTTCGTCCAGGGGTAGCACCGAGAGAGAGCCACCATGAAAAACTACCTCCAAGCCTACCTCTACCTCCTCGGCTTCAAAGCTGGGAGATCCATCAGGGCTCGCATGCCTCGTCGACCACCATCCATCACCGCGCACACCGCACCCCCCGGAACACCAGTCCATGCCTCCCCTTGTTTCCCCCGTCTCCGCCACCGTGCGCACCGGCCTCGTCTGCTGGTGTGGTATGTTGTCCGATGTCTCCTGGATTAGCCGGTGTCCAGGGGCAGCATTCCTCCGTCGACGACGACCAGGTGCGCAGTGCTCCGTCGTTGACAACGCACTCGCCAGCTTGCCGTTTCCGGTGCAGCCGTTCGATGTCGCCGCCGCTTGCTGCAGGCGACATGCTGGGATCGGCTAGCCCTGATTATACGCCTGGTGCACCACCGTCAGCACGCCACGACCAGCTGTCAGCATCGCCGGACTACACCGCGCTAACGCTGGTTCGGCGTTCTCAAGGACGCCGTTCGCTGTCCCCACCGCCTGCGGCTGGCGACGCGCTCGGATCGGCAAGTACGGATTACACGCCGGGTGTCCCTTCATCGGGTGACCATGGCCAGGCGCCGGGCTCGCCACACTACACGCCGTCGTCGCCGCCTCGTCGTCCCGAAGCAAGTCCTTCGCTAGCGCCAATGCCTGCGGCTGGCGACATGCTGGAACCTTCCAGCCCGGATTACACGCCTGGCGCGCCGGCACGCATGCTAACGTCACCAGACTCACCGCTCCAGGGGTCGCCGTCCTACACCCCCATGACGGCTGCCTGGCTTCCTTCTCAGCGCCGCTCGACTACACCTCCATCAGCAAACTCTCCCGTGCTTCCATCGTCGCCGTACGCGTCGTCTGCTGCTGGCCTGTCCTCCCCACACCTTTCACCTTCTCCGTCGTGCTCTGTCGGCGAGCTGCAACGATCTACGACGCCAAACTACCCGATGGAGGGCTCGCCGACCGGTACTCCGTTGACGACTGCTTGGGGATCTCCATCAAGCCGGTCGCCTTCGCCACCGGCCATCCAGCGGCTCGTGCGTCCCAACGCTGGTGTTGTGTCCCAGACGGCGCGCGCGGTGACGGAAGACCCGTCGTACGTTTACCGTGAGGAGACGCCTGAAATTTTCTCAGATGGTGATGAGCCGGATTGCTCTGCAGCCGACAACAATGGAGATCCTGTCGAAGCGGAGTGGCGCAAAACAAAGCGGGCCAAGACGGATCGTCAGGGCAAGGAAGTGGCATGGGAGGGAGGTGTCTGTATTGACATTTCGGACGAGGATCATTAGAGCTTGAATGCATGACATGCTGTGTGGGGCAAGTCCCAAAAAAAACTACTTCTGTTGTCTTTTCCAGTTTTTTTTATCTCCGCGTCTAAGAAAAAGGTCATTCTGTCAGGCCTGTAGTGTGTGTTTTATTAGAGTGCTTTTGTGTGAGTTGTATCCCTTTGTTTTCCGATAAGTTTATTAACGAGGAGAAACGAGAAAATTGCAGCAAAAAACGACCATTTGCTGCAAAAAAAATATGGTTTTATACTTTCTGAAAAGTGTAAAAAGAAAATGGTGATCTTTTTCCCAATCATGAACGAATCTGGTGGTGCTAGGTTTTGGGTGATCGTTGTGGTTTACAAAAGTTGCAGCGGGGGCTCCATGCTGGTGCTTATGTGGTTTAACAAAAAGGGATTTACATTTTCGATACAGATAAAACAAATGTCGACCCTTATGATCCAGGTCAGTTTTGCCCCCTACGAATAATCCAAAACCACCCCTCTTAGCCACTCTTGCCCGTGTGAATCATATACCGCCCGACAAAGCCATAACAGTTATCATCATCATCCTCATAATTTTCCGACCCCCTCTCAGCCCTCTGGAGCGCCGTCTAACAGTCAAATCCCGTTCTTCCGCCTTCGCTGAACTACACCATCTTCGCTTAACAGCCTCGCTGGTTCACTGGCAAAAAAGTAGGGTCAGGTTTTAGCGAGCTCCACCAGCCTCGCTCAAAACATCCTCACTGGTCCACTGGTAAAAAGGTAGGGTCAGGTTTTAGGGTTTGCGTTAGGGTTATGGTTGGATTTGGGGTTAGGGCTATGGTTCGGGTTAGGGTTAGCCGTCTACCAGTCAAACAGTCCCGTTCTTCCGCCTTCACCGAGCTCCACCAGCATCGCTCACACAGCTTCACTGGTCACTGACAAAAAGGTATGGTCAAGTTTTAGGGTTTGCGTTAGGGAAATGGTTAGAGTTGGGGTTAGGGTTATGGTTCGGGTTAGGGGTTTGCCGCCTACCGGTCAAAATCCCTTCCTTTCGTCTTCGCCGATATCCATCGGCCTTGCTCCACAGCATCACTAGTCACTAACAAAAAGGGTCAGGTTTTAGGGTTAAGCGTTAGGTTATGGTTAGAGTTGGGGTTAGGGTTATGGTTCGGGTTCGGGTTAGGGGTCGGTAACCATGTTCCGAGTGGCCCACGTTGCGTCCCCTAGCATACGCCATCTTAACTGCGGGGGTAGTAGGCACCCCCTATTTAGTATGTACGCCGTCCCACAGTCGCAATGCTATCCTCTAATCCCCACCGCCGCGCCGGTCTCTCCTCTTGATGTGGGCATTACCCTTCGGGTAACTCGTATTATGTTACCTCTTACGGCCCAACCAGGGGCCCGTAAAGATCCTCCACCGACCAAGGTGGGCCGCTACGGCGGTTCCGAAGAAATATACTTGAAGAACAAGGCAAGAAGACGAAGAACAAGGAAAGTCTAGATATAGGACTCTTTGTAGTCGTACCCGGACAGAACTCTCGAGACCTGGCTCACAATATAAGGGCCAGGAGAGGGTCTGCCGAGGGACACAATCAACATAGCCAGAATCACCGCAAGTCTAGAGCTAGGTCAAAAGTAATCTTAGCCTCTCGACGAGATCTTAGCCTTAGCCTTCGGCTACCCCATTGTAACCCGATAATTTCAATAATCAAGATCAGACAAGCAGGAAGTAAGGGTTTTACCTCATTGAGGGCCCCGAACCTGGGTAAATCTCTCTCCCCGTTTGTTTGGTATCCGATGTCTCGTGTCAGCCTGCAGGATTCCGTCAACCCTAAGCCCCAAAAGGTGGGCATTCCCGAGGAGTACCCTCGACAATTGGCGCCGTATATGGGAAACCTGTTGGCGCAAGACTCGTCATCGGCTGCTTCAGTCATGACGACCACGACTCCACCAGCATCGCCGATGCTTTCGTCGGCCCCTTCGTCACCAGGCTCTGGGAACTCGATTCGATTCGGGTCCTTCGAGTTTACTCCGCACAGCGACTCATCTTGTCTGATCTTTTCGGACCTGCAAGGCGGGCCCTATATGACGTTCGGGAGCGTCCACTACTACATCAACACCGAGGGCATCCTTCGATTGCCCTACCCGTTCGTCTCCAACATCACAAGGACTCCATCATCAGCGGCAGCAGGATCCACTGCATCGACTCCGGTCTCGATCGATCTGACGATCGCTTCATCGCCATCAACACCGTCTTCATCGCCATCAACACCGTCTTCATCACTATCGACTCCGCGCCGTTCAACAATGTCTATGTCCGTTGGATCTGATGAGTCTATGTCGTCCGATTTAACGTCGTACTATTGCCTCAACTGCGACACTAGGCATGGATTGGGCTCAGATGATACGCCGTTCGTCTGTAGCGCCAATTACTCTTCGAGTGAAGAAAGTATCGACAGCATCATCAGAGCGGCCACCTGGAAGGTGCCGCATCACCAAATCTATGCAATCCTCAACCCAGTCAACGGAGACGAAGGAGAGCGCACCCCAAGTGCCAACATGCGTCGCAACATTGAAGACAACGCCAATAACGATGATAGCGACTATACTATTACTGAGGAAGAGTGGGAAATTGTCCGCGCTGCCTTGACCAATAATACTCGGTTTCCTTCTGGAACTTCGGCAGGAATTCTCAATGCTTACCATACTATCCTGCAAAGGAATCGAGAGCGACTATCAAATGAGCATGCCAATCTTGAGCGACGCAAACTTACGGCTGATCAATCCAACGAACGGCGTAGGATGTCACATGGTAGCGCCTCTCGAAGCAACCAAGGTTCAGGAAGATATCGACCAAGGATGCCACGACTTTTGGAAGAAGATGCAAGGGACATAACTTCAAACTTGTCTAACTCTTTTATGACTATGGACACCGCAGGCATGCTCAGGCCAAAGACTGTCGAAGACGCAACAACCAACCTCGCAGCTTACTTAATCAACCATCAGCCGACAGCCGATGCGCCGGTAGCACAAGCTCATCGAGGTGCCCTAGAAAGCCTCGCGATCCTTGGAGACAAACTCGCCCCTAGGAAGGAGAAAACTGTACATCAAGGCAGCGAGTCCAGGCATCGCTCGAATGAAGCCTGTGATGACATCACGCAAAGCAGAATCGACAAGGCCCGACGTCGACGTGCTGCAAGGGAAGGATATGATAGCGATGATTCCGAAGAAACTCAGAAATACGACGGCGAGCTGCGAGGAGCTGGCTGCTTAAGTTACAAAATTCGAGAGACGATGCCACCAAAGAGGTTCAAACCTACTCCACTGATGCAGCCAAGTATGATGGGCAGCAGGAGCCAAGGTCTTGGATAGATGATTATCTGCAAATGGTGATCTTGCACAAAGGAAATCAAATAGCAGTAATGCAGTGCTTGCAGCTTTACTTGAAAGATTCGGCACAAGCATGGTTGAGAGGCCTACCGAAAGGATCTATTAGGTCATGGGACGATTTGGTTGATGCTTTCATTAAAAACTTTCAAGCAGCGTACAAAAGGCCGGTTGGAATCGAAGAATTACGTCATTCTCAGCAGAAGCCGAAGGAATCAATGCGCACGTACATCGGGTGCTTTACCAAACTTTTAAATGATGCCGAAGATGTTTTTGTTGATAGAGCAATCGACGCCTTTAGTGACGCCATTCGACGAGAGTCATATATCGAGGAGCTTGGTCGGAAGAAGCCAAAGACCATCACTAAATTGATGGAGATTGCCAATAGCTGGGCCGATGGAGAAGATCACGTCAGAAAACCACGTCCACGCAGTGATGATGAAGATGATGATCAGCCGAGACATGATTCGGGTCATCGACGAGACCGCCGCAAGAAGAGAAAAGACCGCAGATACGATGATACTAACATTGTGGCCGCTGGATATTCCGATCGACGAGACAATCGGTACGATGACATGCGTGATGATCGTCGAGATAACAACCGCAGTGATTCAGGAGGAAATCGCGGCAACTACAAAGAACGACCTCCAAGGATCCCAGAGTTACCTTTTGCTGAACAGCTAATGCTCCTTGTTACCTACACACGTATATCGATTCTAAGGACAACGTTAAGAAGTCGAGTCATATGCTTATAGACTATCAACAGTTCATTGAAATGCAGAAATTCTATGAGACAAGGCAACCATAGCAGCCGAATCCACCACCACCTCCACCTCAACACCAAGTTCAGCAAGTTCAAACTCGCAACTCTAATGAAGCTTTCCCTCCACCACGAGGACAGATGAGCATGATTCACAAAACTGGTGTTTCCAGAAGAGAGATGAAGAAGCTCATGCAAGAAATCAACCTCGCAGAAAGTACTATGGTGAATATTCCAGAATACATTGACTGGTCGTCGTAGAGCATCCTATTTAGCAGAGTTGATCATCCGATGTCTATCCCAAAACCAGGTCATGCTGCTTTGGTCGTCGAAGCACATGATTCAGTATGAGCAAAGTATTCATGAATGACGGAAATGGATTGAATCTGATATTCGCCAACACAGTCAAAAATATAGGTATCGCAACCAACAGATACGTGCTTCCATGGCATCGTCCCTACTTTGCCAGCATATCCTCTCGGCAAGATTTTCTTGAGTGTCGTCTTCGGGAAACCCGACAATTTCAGGAAAGAAAGGATCGAGTTTGAGGTAGTGAACTGGGAATCACAGTACCATGCTATACTTGAGAGACCAGCTTATGCGAAGTTCATGGCTATGCCACATTGTGCATATCTAAAACTAAAAAATGCCAGGCAACAATGGAACTAATATCACAGTCCATGGAAGCTTTTCTCGCTCGGATAGTTGCGATCGCGAGTTTCAGAAGATTGCTGCTAAATTTGGAGTGAAGCAAGAAATTATCGACTTCCCCTCCAAATAGCTAGCTCCTCGAGATAAGGATCTCAAACTCAAGGAGCACGACAACATCAAGAAATTGAAGAAGAAACCAGATGATTCTGTAGTGGCAGTCCCAGCTATTGCACCTTCGGCAGTTGATGATAAGACCTTAGCTGAAGGAACTAGCACTCTGGCGATTGTCACAAGTACTCCCAAGGAAAACATCAATGCCGCTTCAGAAATCATCGGCATCTCCCGAGCCACCGGCTCCTTAGGCGCGGACCACGATAAAAAGAACCCTCCTCTTGCATAAAGAAGACGAGTGGCAACTTTCACCCTTATCTTTTTTAGAAATTTATTTTAAATAAGGCTTTTTCTAGCCATAGCAGCATTATCTTATATTATCGTCATACACTTATTAATAAATACTCAGTTTTTCGTTTATTCAAGTGCCAAAATTGATTCGGGACACCCGAACAAGTTCTTCAAGATTTTTTCGCACAATATCGTGAATATTGACTTCGACCTAATGAACTCGATAAAAAAGATCGAGGGTCGTCTTCAATGACTATACCTGAAATTACCATCTAAAGCCTCGACAAAATATGAGCGCTGCAATAGAAGGTAAAACAACCGGGACTTATAATAATACATAATTGTCCTTTGCTAAAAGCCTCAAGAAAAAGTGAGTGCTGCAGATGGCAAGGACAAAGACTACTTACAAAGGAAAAACAAAAAGACCCAGGCCGGTACTTCAAACAAAGGAAGTACTAAAGAGTGACGGAGTCGACGGCAGGCACAATTCCCTCGATTCGCTCGGGGGCTGCCGCCAAAACATACATTGTCGGTTGAAGCAAAGTTGCAAATTACTACGGGTTCATCGAACCCGCAACATGAGCTGATCACTCAAAAATTTGATCCTAATAGCTTTCGTACAAAAGCATCACAATACCGATGCCTACAAAATTACTAAGAAGCATCAAGAATTGCTCCTTGGACAATAAAAGAATGCCAACGGCACTCGACGAAGATACTAGGAGGAAGTCGTGTTTGGCCAAACAAGTAGCAAACATGATATCTCCAGTAAAGATTTAATAAAGGTACATCATACATGAACTTGACCCTATTTGCACCTGAATATTCGGATGCAAACAAAGTATCAAGTACAGAATGATACCGCTACAACTGGAACACAAATGTGTTCTTATGAAGATTCTACCTGGGCATCTACTATTAAGTTGTCTTCCAGTCTCTCGATTACAATGGAAGCAGGAAATTTCACTGCAGGATACAATTGGCTTACATCACCGTCGGCATTTGCAATCGCCATTAAATTTGCGGTAGGATGTTTCAATAGCACAAGGGCAAAAGCTGTTTCGGCTCCTGCAAGAAGCTATGCATGAATTAACCTCTAGACCTTCTTGACATTGCTAAATTTTGACATTAAAGTAAGCAATGTTGGAGGAACTTCATTTAAAGGAAACATCGTCTTCCAGATCATCTTCAAGCCAGTATAGCATTTATCAAAGAATCGGTGCACTTGTTGCACCCGATCTTGAAATTTGGCAACTATGGCAGCCTTCGATTGGTTCTTCCAGAAGAATTCGTCAAAACGTGCTAGACTGATCAAAGCATCTACAAGTTTGTGCACGCGTTTGTTCTCTTCCGATAAATTCAGAGCTATGACTATCGAAAGCAATGATATAAACATCATCAGAAAGAGACTTTTGGCGGCATCAAAGAAATCAAAGAAAAAACAAGTACTTACAGTTCAAGCTTTCCGTTGCCTTGAGTAATTCGTTCATTGCATAACATTCCGCATCTATGGCCAGTTCGCCCTTCTTCTTTATGATAGCAGCCATGTCATGGAGACCCCGCATATCTTGTTCTAATTGACGAATATGCGTCTTCATACGCTGAAGCCGGTCGATTTCAGAGTCATTAGTCGAAGAACCTTCGGCAAAGGAAGGTACAGGAGCTACCTGCAATGAACACCATTAAGTATGTCAAGCAGAATATATGATATAAATGGATCTTACTCCCATCGGGAGCATACATTCAAACACCAAAAACAATTGAGATTAAAATATACTGGCAACATTGCCAGTATGGAATTCATTACAAAAAATCCTTTTAAATAGAGCATTGTTCAAACTAAACGGTGAAGATTATAGAAAAGAAAAAATCAAGGAGCCTGGGTCTGAGTCGATAAACTTGGGCCAGCTTTCCCAGCAAAAGATTTATTGGCCGAAACTAATCCAAGAAGCTGCAACGCACATTTTCGTGCTGAAACTTTGAAAAGGCTCAGATCAATAGCTTGCCCATCCTGACGCGAGGTACGTTTGAATACCTCGATAGTAGCCTCGGTGTCGACGCCAAAAACATCTGTCAGTTGCTCCAGTGATTTCTCTTGATCAGTCTTTGGGAAGATCATGGCATGAAGCTTCGACATAACAGCCTTGTTCTTCTGGAGAAGAGCACATACAAGATCACCAGACTCAATGGCCATGGACAGAGCATCAGCAGAGGAATTATCAGGGAGCTTGACCCAGGACCAACAGGAATGTCAGCATCTCCTACTGAGATAAGCAACAGAAAATTGAAAAACAATGAAGTTAAGGAAAGTAGCTTCAAGGTTAAGGCAGAATACCGAGCAAATCCAAAGTAGATTGACGTAGAAGGCCCTCCTTTTCTTTCCTTTGGGCTTCGGATTCAGCCTTCTCCTTCTTTTCCTCCTTCAGTCTCTTCTTCAGCTGATCAAGTTCCTTTTTCAAGGAATCTGCATTCTGGTGAGCAATAGAAGCTAATTTTACTGCATTATCTAGCTTTGAAGAAGTTGATTCAACCTCCTCCTGGAGTCGAATCTTGTCAGCCTCAAGCGAGGAGAATTGGGAGGCAAAGCTCTTCAAACAAAGAAATGACTGCCTAAATGTCCTATAAAAAGGAGGAAGAGATAAAGAATTAGTGTCTATTAAATTATAGTATACCGTATAAAAGTCCACATTCGAATGCTAGCAGTCGAATGCATACTCGGGGGCTAGTAGAAGTACAATCATCATCAAGGAAAACGATATACTTACAGGTTTTTCAGCAGAAGAAGGAAGAACTGCAGCAGCAGCTGGCAAAGGATTTTTCTTCCCTTTAGGAAGGGATGAAGCTGTCGAAGGTTGAGCAGTCGCAGCCGCTGCTCGAGCAGAAGCTCCAGAAGCTGCAGGAGTTGGCCTGCTGGGGCTCGCCTTCGCCTTCTTCGAAGGAGGATCTATAAAGCCCTCACCGCTGAAGAAATATACATCAATTAGAGTTACCAATCAAATACAAAGGAATTCCTGGATTAAGAGAAGAAACTCACAATTCAAGCAGGTCATCCTCATCTGTGAAACCGCTAGAGGATCTCTTTGGTGGTTGAGCGGTGGCCTTCTCCGAAGATGCATCAACAAAGAAAGCATGATCAGCATCATAGTCATGATTCGACTCCGCTATATCGCTTAATTCGTCAGCAAAGGATTTATGATCTGTAGTAAGACCCTCAGGATTGGCAGGATCATTAGCTTCATCTTCAAACATTTCATTCACTTCGGCACAGGATTCTGAGGGAGCAGTAGAATCACCCTCTTCAAGGTTTCCATCCAATACATTCGGGAAACATTCGGCATGTAACATGACCTGACAGTTAGAATTAAGATTTAACAAAGGAAGAAAAGGTGTATACCGGATGCAAATAATGTTACAAGCAAAAGAAGGGAATTACCTCACTTGGTTGATGATCGGAATCGAAAGGATCTTGAAGAGCTATAAGTGGAATTGAGTCTTATTGGCTAAAATGAGTCAAGCGCCTGACTTCATCCAGCAGTTCCTTTTCAGACAATTCCGCGACATTGACTCTAGTTTCATCCATAGGACCTGACTATAACCACATCGGGTGAGCTCTCGACATAACTGGTTGGATATGGCGTTTCAGGAAAACTGCCGCTATTTCAGTACCCATCATAGTTTGGTCATCACACTCTTTGATCCGAAGAATTCTATCAAACAATTTATCGACTACAGGCTTTTCTTCGGGTGTCAATATGTTCTTCCAAGATTTCTTCGGCAGAGCTTCAGGAACATCAACAAAATTCGGTAGGCGCATTTTAGCTGCCGATGAGTCTTTGAGGTAGAACCACTTCAGCCTCCATCCTTGAGCTGACTCTCTCATTGGGAAGTTAAAGTAATTCGCCTCCTTGCGAACAACGAATCCAACTCCACCGGTAACAAAGAAACCACCGCTACTGTTGTAGCGTTTGACAAAGAAGATCTTTTCCCACAAACCCCAGTGAGGTTCGATGCCCAGAAAAGCCTTACAGGGGGTGATAAAAATAGCAAGATGCAAGATGGAATTGGGAGTCAATTGGCACAACTGGATCTCGTACACATGAAGAAGACGCAGAAGAAACTCATGGGCATGCAGGGATAAACAACGATACAAGAACGACATGAACATCACAGTAAACCGGCAGGAGGATTGGGGCGCGAAGCCAAACCTGGAAGAATGACGTTCCCCACGTCAGTAGAGATTAGACCAAGGCTACAAGCTTTCTTATCGTCACGCATGGTCGTTGTTGAGGCAGGCCAACCGCCGGGCGCAGGCGCCGCAGTAGAAACCTCTGGCGCGGGCGCTGCGGCAGAAATCTCTGATGCGCCCCTTTTTGGCGCACCAGATGTAATCTTGATAGTGGCGCCGCTAGATGTGGCACCGGCAGCAACGGTGGTGTTCTTCTTCTTCACCATCTTCGAGAGCGTTTAGGAGGCAAAAGAAGATTGAAGAAAGGCGGCGGCGGCACAGTA
Source organism: Lolium rigidum (assembly GCF_022539505.1). Classification (NCBI taxonomy): domain Eukaryota; kingdom Viridiplantae; phylum Streptophyta; class Magnoliopsida; order Poales; family Poaceae; genus Lolium; species Lolium rigidum. Next base: position 165,394,509 of record NC_061514.1, read on the forward strand.
ACTATGAGGAAGAAGGACAAAGGAAGAAGAAAGGCTGTGAGAGAAAGGAACGAAGGAAGTAAATTTCTTCCTTTTACTTTATAAGAGAGAAGTTGCCAAAAGGGATCTGTAATTAGGTCACCACGTGTCGTTGCGTCCATCGTAACAAAGGACATTTTCTCCACTACGCGCGGAAATCGAGGAGGTGCATCGGTCAATGCACGAGGACAAGTCATTTCCTAACTGACCGCGCAGAAGTAGGGTGGGCCCGTCAGGTCACATCCTGTCAATCAAACCGCCGCAAAGGCCACGTCATTAATCATGTCATCAAAAGCATTGGCTCCTCGTGAAGCATCCGAAGAAGTCTACAACATTTGAGTAGTACAACTTGAGTCTACACACGGTTCCGAGCATCGATGCCTAGACTCGGGGTCACTCCCATCGGGAGCACTGGTCCCGCACCCGATACAAATTATGGACTCGAAGGTTTCAGAAGACCCAGGGTCATGCCCGGGGACTTGATTCTGAGTAGAGTAATGCTGTTTTGCCATTGGCAGTTAACCATTATCGATGTATCAAGTAAAGTTGGGCACATTACTCAAATACCTTACGTGTTGTCAATTGGCGTGATTTTACTCGAAGTTATTGTTGACCCGATCTACAAAAGATATCGGATGATTGCCATAGCTTGCAAAAACATATCGGCAGCTGAAAATATTCGAGTGGTACATCTTGAGTCTACACACGGTTGCAAGCATCCGTGCCTAGACTCTGGGGCTACTCCCATCGGGAGCGCTGTACGCGCACCCGATAAAAATGAAGCTTTTTTGAAGAGATCAAGGTCTTCCGAAGATTTATGCATGGACGTTCTACAGAAGACAGCTTTAGTCCCTGCCCGAAGCTTTACTTCGGCCAGTCACTCGAGGGCTATTGATGTGGGCATTACCCTTTGGGTAACCCGTATTATGTTACCTCTTACGGCCCAACCAGGGGCCTGTAAAGATCCTCCACCGACCAAGGTGGGCCGCTACTACGGTTCCGAAGAAATATACTTGAAGGACAAGGCAAGAAGACGAGGAACAAAGAAAGTCTAGATATAGGACTCTTTGTAGCCTAGTCGTACCCGGACAGAACTCTCGAGACCTGGCTCACAATATAAGGGCCAGGAGAGGGTCTGCCGAGGGACACAATCAACATAGCCAGAGTCACCGCAAGTCTAGAGCTAGGTCAGAAGTAATCTTAGCATGTCGACGAGATCTTAGTTTTAGCCTTCGGCTACCCCATTGTAACCCGATAATTTCAATAATCAAGATCAGACAAGCAGGAAATAAGGGTTTTACCTCATCGAGGGCCTCGATCCTGGGTAAATCTCTCCCCCTATTTGTTTGGTATCCGATGTCTCGTGTCAGCCTGCAGGATTCCGTCAACCCTAAGCCCCAAAAGGTGGGCATTGCCGAGGAATACCCTCGACACCTCTCGACCTCAAACAATGGATCGCTGTCTTAAGATGACATACGGCACACGCTGCCTACAACGCCTCCACCACCGCCGCATCGGGGCCCCGGAGCCGGGGGCGCAGTCCGACGCAGGATATCCGACAACGAAGCGGACTCACGGTTCGGGCTCCACCACACACCGCAACCGGGGGGGGGGGGGCGCAGAGCCGCATCCCGCTGCGTATTACAGCTCCGAAGACGCATTGGACCCACGGTTGACGATGTTGCGTGATGCCTACGTTGGAGGTGAGGGCGGCGCAGTGGGAGACGCGGGAGCTGAGCCGGGGGGCGCCGGCGACCCTGGAGCAGCCGACGGATCTTGGCGACGTTAAACGCGCATCGCTTCCGAATGTTGAATGATGAGGAGTGTGAGTTCGTCAACACGAACCTGGAGCACGCCCATCGAGATCTCGCGCTAGCTGGTGGTCGCGGATGAGGCGGGTGTGGGGGCTCCTCCTGGAGGCGTATCAGCGGAAGCTCATAGAGTTTAGCGCTCATCACCCCTTCGAGGCATTCGGGGCACGAGAAAATGACTGCGACGCTGGCCGTCATACTCCACCTCTAGATGCGTGGAGCGAGCGCGGGAGCCATGCGTCCGATAAAAGGGGAACCACGGCGAGGCGGGCCCGTCGTGTGCTCCAACCGACAGTCAGTAGACTAGGGGTACGTATAAGTTGTATTTAGGTTTAAGTTCGTTTAATTTTCTATAAGAAAATGTATGAAATTCGTATGAATCCCTGTTTTAAATTTTCATTCCCCAAAATTGGGGATGGCTCCACGTGGGACACTACAAGAAAAGTTCAAATAGACAACGTCCCAAAATCGTCCGCTAAGGGCCATTTTTCGTTGTCTATGGGCCTAACCCGGCGATATGGGTTCTGTGGTCCAAACTGCGTCGGGCAAAGTCCTACCACGTTTTTGTCGGTCCGTCGCGTTCGGGCGCCCTTCCGCCACGGAAAATCGGACCGTTGCAGATGTGTTTTCAGGAGCCCGTTGACTACTAACGTCATGCAAACTGACACGTGGCAGACGCCGTTAACTAGCAGTTAACGGCGTTAACCGGTAGAAACCCCGTGGTAGATGGTAGGCCCACACGAGGCCTGCCACGCCTTAAGCGGGCCGGCCCATTTAGTTTGCGGGCCGAGCCAGCTGACTTAGTTTGACCGGTCAACTATACAGCTGGGCTGGTCCATTAGTTACGTGGGCCGGGCCTAACCTCTAAGGTTGACTGGTCAAAATTTATACGGGCCGGCCCACTAAGCCCGCGGGAATGCACTCGTTTGACCGGTCAACAGGCAAACGGGCCGGCCCACTAGACATGTGGGACCCACTTTCCTGTTATAGGGCCGGCCCATTTAACATGTTGGGACCACCACGAAGCAATTGGGCCGTCCCAAGAAGGTATTGGGCCGGCCCATTTAGCATGTGGGTCCCACTTTTCTGCTATCGGGCCGGGCCATTCAGTAAGTGGGGTCCACCATAGATCAAGTGGGTTGGCCCAACAAGCTAGTGGGCTGGCCCAAAAACACAGGTGGGTCCCACTTTCCTGTTATTTGGCCGGCCCATTAAACAAGTGGGGTCCACCATATAGCAAGTGGGCTGGCCCAACAAAATACTGGGCCGGCCCAATAAGCAGGTGGGGCCCACTTTCATGTAACCGGGCCGACCCATTTATAAAGTGGGGCCCATCATAAAACACGTGGGCTGGCCCAACAGGTTGGCGGGCCGGCCCAATAACAAAAGTGGGTCCCACTATCCTGTTAACGGGCCGGCCCAAGTAGCCTGTGGGACCCATGGTGTTGGCCCAATAAGTAGATGGGTCCCACTTTCCTGTTAACATGCCGGCCCGGCTAGTGAGTGGGGTCCACTTAAAGCAATTGGGCTGGCCCAATAAGTAAGTGGGCCGACCCAGAATGAAAATGGGTCCCACACTACTGTATGTGGGCCGGCCCACTAAGTTGTAGGGCCCTGGTTGTTTGACTAGTCAACTTGCATTCTGGGCCACCCAAGTTAGGCTTATGAGAAGGACCATTAAATTTCATAAGCCTAAAATATGATATCAATGATACAAACAATTACATACACAAATAAAATAACTAGGAAAATTACAAGGCAATTAATGTGCCCAAATAAAAAAATTACATATAATCATGGAGGACTTCTATTAGCATCATCAATAACACTTTGACATTTGGCAATCGCCTAGATTGAATCTTGTGTACTCTTTGTCAACATATCAGCTACAGATCTTAAAGCAGCAATACCATGTCTTTCATACGAAACGACCTTGAGATATTTATTGTTTGATGAAAGGAATGGTCTAGGTTGACGGCTATTAGAGGTTGCATCAGAAGAAAGATCAGAACTTTTTGTGGGCCTCTCTTCTGATGAAGATTGCTTCATCACAACTGCATTCTGATAATAATGCAAAAAGAGTTAAATGATGAACTATGCAAACATGTATTAAGCATTGTCGATATGAGATAGTTGATACGTCTCCGACGTATCGATAATTTCTTATGTTCCATGCTACATTATTGATGATATCTACATGTTTTATACACATTATATGTCGTATTTATGCATTTTCCGGCACTAACCTATTAACAAGATGCCGAAGAGCCGATTCTGTCGTTTTCTGCTGTTTTTGGTTTCGAAATCCTAGTAAAGAAATATTCTCGGAATTGGACGAAATCAACGCCCGGGGTCCTATTTTGCCACGAAGCTTCCGGAAGACCGAGGGAGAGTCGAAGTGGGGCCACGAGGTGGCGACACACCGGGCGGCGCGGCCCGAGCCCCGGCCGCGCCGGCCGTGGTGTGGGCCCCTCGTGCCGCCTCTTTACCCGCCCTTCCGCCTACTTAAAGCCTCCGTCGCGAAACCCCCGCACCGAGAGCCACGATACGGAAAACCTTATCGAGACGCCGCCGCCGCCAATCCCATCTCGGGGTTTTACGGAGATCTCCTCCGGCACCCTGCCGGAGAGGGGATTCATCTCCCGGAGGACTCTTCACCGCCATGGTCGCCTCCGGAGTGATGAGTGAGTAGTTCACCCCTGGACTATGGGTCCATAGCAGTAGCTAGATCGTTGTCTTCTCCTCATGTGCTTCATTGTTGGATCTTGTGAGCTGCCTAACATGATCAAGATCATCTATCTGTAATACTATATGTTGTGTTTGTCGGGATCCGATGGATAGAGAATACTATGTTATGTTAATTATCAAGTTATTACCTATGTGTTGTTTATGATCTTGCATGCTCTCCGTTATTAGTAGAGGCTCGGCCAAGTTTTTGCTCTTAACTCCAAGAGGGAGTATTTATGCTCGATAGTGGGTTCATGCCTCCATTAAATCCGGGACGAGTGACGGAAAGTTCTAAGGTTGTGGATGTCTTGTTGCCACTAGGGATAAAATATTGATGCTATGTCTAAGGATGTAGCTATTGATTACATTACGCACCATACTTAATGCAATTGTCACGTTGTTTTGCAACTTAATACTGGAAGGGGTTCGGATGATAACTCTGAAGGTGGACTTTTTAGGCATAGATGCATGCTTGGATAGCGGTCTATGTACTTTGTCGTAATGCCCAATTAAATCTCACTATATTTATCATATCATGTATGTGCATTGTTATGCCCTCTCTATTTGTCAATTGCCCGACTGTAATTTGTTCACCCAACATGCTTTTATCTTATGGGAGAGACACCTCTAGTGAGCTGTGGACCCCGGTCCTATTCTTTACATCGCATACAATCTATCGAAATACTTGTTTACTTGTTTTCATGCAAACAATCATCTTCCACACAATACGGTTAATCCTTTGTTACAGCAAGCCGGTGAGATTGACAACCTCACTGTTTCGTTGGGGCAAAGTACTTTGGTTGTGTTGTGCAGGTTCCACGTTGGCTCCGGAATCCCTGGTGTTGCGCCGCATTACATTCCGCCACCATCAACCTTCAACGTGCTTCTTGGCTCCTCCTGGTTCGATAAACCTTGGTTTCTTTCACGAGGGAAAACTTGCTACTGTCCGCATCACACCTTCCTCTTGGGGTTCCCAACGGACGTGTGTCAATCGCACGCATCAAGATCTGTTTCACGGCGCCGTTGCTGGGGAGATCAAGACACGCTACAAGGGGAGTCTCCACAATCCAATCTCTTTACTTCGTTTTTGTCTTGCTTTATTTTATTTACTACTTTGTTTGCTGCATTATATCAAAACACAAAAAAATTAGTTGCTAGCTTTACTTTATTTACTGTCTTGCACTCTATATCAAAAACACAAAAAAAATAGTTACTTGCATTTATTTTATCTAGTTTGCTTTATTTACTATTGCTAAAATGAATAATCCTGAAGTTGAAGTTCGTTCGTTTATGCAACAAGGGGGAGAATGTTTAAAAGATGCTTGGTGTAGAATTAGTGATGCTCATAGTAGGTGCACTAAGAAACACTCCACCACTATCCTACTCAGGAATTTTTATGTTGGTATCTCTAGCTGGAATAGATATGTTCTTGATTGTCTCGCGGGAGGTAACTTCCTAGGCGCTCCCGCTTTAGAAGCTAGTTGCATTATTGAGAGTTTATTTGGAACACCACCTGTTAATGAAACTAAAATTGAAACCTCTCTTGAGGATGTTATGAAAAAATTGGAAACCATAGAGAAAAATTTTCCGAGTGTTGAAACTAAATTGGAGATGTTACTCGATAAAACTGATGAACTTGATAAATCCTTAGGAGGAGCTGATGAAAGAATTAGTGTCCTAGGAACTTGTGTTGTCCATGATGATCAAATCAATAGGATTGGTGAACTTGAAAAAGCTATGGCAACCTTGGGTTCAACCTTTTCATCTATAAAGTTTAGAGAAAAAGCTTATGTGGGTAAGGAGCAAAAGTTTATGTATGTCTCTAAAGTTCCTAAACCAAAGAAATATTATTATAGGCCTAAAATTGACAAAGCCCTTAGTACCGGTACAGATGGGGGAGCTTATGATGTTGATGCTTCATCTCTCGATAATACTTGATTTACACTTTCTGCGCCTAGTTGAAAGGCGTTAAAGAAAAGCGCTTATGGGAGACAACCCATATTTTTACTACAGTATTTTTGTTTTATATTTGAGTTTTGGAAGTTGTTTACTAATGTAGCAACCTCTCCTTATCTTAGTTTTGTGTTTTGTTGTGCCAAGTAAAGTCTTTGATAGTAAAGTTCATACTAGATTTGGATTACTGCGCAGTTTCAGATTTCTCTGCTGTCACGAATTTCGACCTGCCTCCCTGTAGGTAGCTCAGAAAATTAAGCCAATTTACGTGCGTGATCCTCAGATATGTACGCAACTTTCATTCAATTTGGGCATTTTCGTTCGAGCAAGTCTGGTGCCTCAATAAAATCCATCTTTACGGACTGTTCTGTTTTGACAGATTCTGCCTTTTATTTCGCATTGCCTCTTTTGCTATGTTGGATGAATTTCTTTGATCCATTAATGTCCGGTAGCTTTATGCAATGTCCGAAGTGTTAAGAATGATTGTGTCACCTCTGAACATGTTAATTTTTATTGTCCACTAACCCTCTAATGAGTTGTTTCGAGTTTGGTGTGGAGGAAGTTTGCAAGGATCAAGAGAGGAGTATGATACAATATGATCAAGGAGAGTGAAAGCTCTAAGCTTGGGGATGCCCCGGTGGTTCACCCCTGCAGCCTCTTTTGCTATGTTGGATGAATTTCTTTGATCCATTAATGTCCAGTAGCTTTATGCAATGTCCAGAAGTGTTAAGAATGATTGTGTCACCTCTGAACATGTTAATTTTTATTGTCCACTAACCCTCTAATGAGTTGTTTCGAGTTTGGTGTGGAGGAAGTTTTCAAGGATCAAGAGACGAGTATGATACAATATGATCAAGGAGAGTGAAAGCTCTAAGCTTGGGGATGCCCCGGTGGTTCACCTCTGCATATTCTAAGAAGACTCAAGTGTCTAAGCTTGGGGATGCCCAAGGCATCCCCTTCTTCATCGACAACATTATCAGGTTCCTCCCCTGAAACTATATTTTTATTCAGTCACATCTTAAGTACTTTGCTTGGAGCGTCTGTTTGTGTTTGTTTTTATTTTTGTTTTAATAAAATGGATCCTAGCATTCATTGTGTGGGAGAGAGACACGCTCCGCTGTTGCATATGGACAAATATGTCCTTGGGCTTTACTCATAGTATTCATGGCGAAGGTTGAATCTTCTTCATTAAATTGTTATATGGTTGGAATCGGGAAATGCTACATGTAGTAATTCTAAAATGTCTTGAATAATTTGATACTTGGCAATTGTTGTGCTCATGTTTAAGCTCTTGCATCATATACTTTGCACCCATTAATGAAGAAATACATAGAGCTTGCTAAATTTGGTTTGCATATTTGGTCTCTCTAAAGTCTAGATAATTTCTAGTATTGAGTTTTGAAACAACAAGGAAGACGGTGTAGAGTCTTATAATGTTTTCAATATGTCTTTTATGTGAGTTTTGCTGCACCGGTTCATCCTTGTGTTTGTTTCAAATAACCTTGCTAGCCTAAACCTTGTATCGAGAGGGAATACTTCTCATGCATCCAAAATCCTTGAGCCAACCACTATGCCATTTGTGTCCACCATACCTACCTACTACATGGTATTTCTCCGCCATTCCAAAGTAAATTGCTTGAGTGCTTGATACATCCAAAACGTATCTACTTTCCCGAACACTTTTGCTATTGTTTTGCCTCTAATTTGTGTATTTTGGATGCAACTAACACGGACTAACGCTGTTTTCAGGCAGAAGCTGTTACGGTGTCTCGTTTTGTGCAGAAATCCAACTTTCAGGAAAAACCTCGGGATTTTGACGAAGGCCCTATTTTCCCGGAATGCGACGGAGCCAGAAGGACAAATCAAGTGGAGGCCCGAGGGCCCCACACCATAAGGCGGAGCGGCCTAGGGGGGGCCCGCGCGGCCCTATGGTGTGGCCCCCTCGGCTGGCCTCCGACGCCCTCTTTCGGACTACTTATTGGCCTCGACCTAAAAACGCACAAGGAGAAGTCGAAGTCGCCAGAAACCCTCCAGAACGCCGCCACATCGCGAAACTCCGTCTCGGGAGCCAGAAGTCTCCGTTCTGGCACTCCGCCGGGACGGGGAATTGGAGGAGATCATCGCCGCCATCACCGCCAACGCCTCTCCATCAACCAGCCATGTTTCCCCCATCCATGTGTGAGTAATTCCCCCGCTGTAGGCCGAAGAGGATGGTAGGGATTGGATGAGATTGGTCATGTAATAGCATAAGATTGTTAGGGCATAGTGCCTAGTATCCAGTAGATGTTACTTTTATGATATTGTTGCAACTTGTTATGCTTAATGCTTGTCACTAGGGCCCGAGTGCCATGATCTCAGATCTGAACATGTTATTGTTTCATCATGATATTCATTGTTTATGGTCTTACCTGCAAGTTGTATACACATGTCGTCTGTCCGGAACCAATGGCCCCGAAGTGACGAAATTGGGACAACCGGAGGGAATGGTAGTGACGTGAGGATCACATGTGTTCACGGAGTGTTAATGCTTTGCTCCGGTACTCTATTAAAAGGAGTACCTTAATATCCAGATGGTTTCCCTAGAGGCCGTGCTGCCACCAGCTGGTAGGACAAAAGATGTTGTGCAAGTTTCTCATTGCGAGCACGTACGACTATAATTGGAACACATGCCTATTGATTCATTAGTACTTGGATACCGTTTTATTATTATCCGCAAATGCCCTGCTATGATTGTTACATGAGTTTCTCTCATCCATGCAACGCCCGTTATCCGTCCCCGTGCCTACGGTATTTTAATCCTGCTTGTTTACTATAATCACTACTGCTGTCTTTGTTACTCAGTCGCTCGTTATTTTACTACTGCTACTACTATAAAACTGCCTACTACCGATAAATTCTTGCGAGCAAGTCTGTTTCCAGTGCGGCTGAATTGACAACTCCGCTGTTAAGGCTTTCAAGTATTCTTTGTCTCCCCTTGTGTCGAATCAATAAATTGGGTTTTACTTCCCGCGAAGACTGTTGCGATCCCCTATACTTGTGGGTCATCAAGACTATTTTCACGGCGCCGTTGCCGGGGAGCATAGCTTTATTTGGAAGTTCACTTGGATTGATATTGTTCGCTGCAAATTCTCCATCATGGGTAAAACTCGCGATACTAAGGTCGCCATATTACCATCCACTACAAGAAAAGGTACAACTCTGAGTACCTCTGCTGTTCTTGATTCACCATCTGTGATTGATAAACTTGTTTCACCGCCACATGCTTCACTTGCTGGTACCTCTGCTGAATCTGAAAACTCTTATAATATTGATGATGCTTCTGCTGTGCTTGATGATAGTGGTTCGTTAGGATCTTTTCTAGATGCTACAATTGCTAGGTCTAGACAAATTGAAAATACTGAAACTCCTGATGTTACTACACCTGTTAATTCACCTGAACTTGAATACTCTAGTGATGATCTTGATGAAGATTATGTGGAACTTGATGATGATTTTATTGAAAAATGCAATGCTACTACTGATGCAAGAAAAATTAAAAAGTTGCTTGCAGAACATGCCTGTTAGATATAAAGCTGTCTCCCGATCCTAAATTTGCCACATCTCCTATAAACATTAAGGATAAAGATTATGATTTTTCTCTTGATCTATCTCATATAGCTATTGTTGAGAAAACACCTTTTGTGGTACTGAAAAAGAAAGTCGTTGTTGAACACATGATTGAGTTATCTACTCTGAGTAGCTTGTTTTTTGATGATGTTAAGAAGCGTACTTACTTTGTTGCTAAAATCTTTCCATTCTCATTAAAGGATGACGCTAAAACTTGGTATAATAGTTTGCCACCTAGTTCTATTAAAAGTCCAAAAGAATTGCTTGATATTTTCTTCCGGAAATACTTTCCTGCTAGTGCTCAACATATTGCTTTGCAGAGAATTTATAATTTTGATCAGGGAGATGGAGAGAAATTGCCTGAGGCTTGGGCGAGATTTTGCTCTCTTATTAGAGCTACTGCTCGACCATGATTTGGAAAAGCATGATTTACTTGATATATTTTATAGTGGACTAACCATTGAGTCTAGGGCATACATGGATAGTTGTGCTGGTTGTGTTTTCAGGAAAAGAACTCCAGACGACGCTGAAGAATTATTGGCTAAAGTAGGCCGGAATCATGATGATTGGACTACGCCCGAACCAACTCCAACGCCAATATTGAAGAAGAGGGGTTTAATTAAATTGAATGATGAAGATATGAGGGAAGCCAAGAAGTCTCTCAAGGAGAAAGGTATTAAATCTGAAGATGTGAAGAATCTACCTCCCATAGAAGATATATGTGAGATAATTCCCCCTTCATCCATGATTGAGGTAAATTCCCTTCGACGCTTTACTAGGGAAGATATTCCGTATTCAAAACCTCCCGCGCAATGCTTAGATGAGTTTGATAATTATATTGTTAAGCAAGAAAATTTTAATATGAGAGTAGAGAATCATCTAATGGAAAATTCTCAAGCTATTAGTGAATTGCATGATATTGTGGAGAGAACCTCCAATGATGTTAAGATGCTTGTTAAACATTTTCATATGGTTCAAACTCAAATTGATCAACTCACTAAAGTGCAAAATGACTTGCTAGGAAATAATTCTAAAGAAAAACATGCTTATGAAGTAACAACTAGAGGTGGTGTTTCTACTCAGGATCCTCTATATCCTGAGGGACATCCCAAAAGAATTGAACAAGATTCTCAACGAACTAAAACTAGTGCTCCATCTAAGAAAAAGAAAAAGAAACATAAGAATGTTGTAGAATCCTCCGAACCTGTTAATGATCCTAATAGTATTTCTATTTCTGATGCTGAAACTGAAAGTGGTAATGAACATGATAAAGATAATGATAAGAATGATACTCCTGATAAAGAAGAGGTTGAAGAAGAACCTAAAAAGCATGGAAATAAAAAGTATACTAAAGAAGATTTTATTGCTGAGAAACATGGTAATGAAAGAGAACCTTGGGTGCAAAAGCAAATGCCTTTTCCTGCTAAGAAACTAAAATCAAAGGAAGAAGAACACTATAATAATTTTGTGATTGGATGAAACCTTTATTCTTGCAAATCCCTTTGACTGATGCTATTAAATTGCCTCCTTATTCAAAGTATATGAAAGATATTGTTACTAACAAAAGGAAAATCCCCAATGAGGAAATTTCCACTATGCTTGCTAATTACTCTTTCAATGGCAAAGTTCCAAAGAAGTTGGGCGACCCGAGTATACCTACTATTCCTTGTTCTATTAAGAATAATTATGTTAAAACTGCTCTATGTGACTTGGGCGCCGGTGTTAGTGTTATGCCTTTTTCTCTTTATAAGAGACTTTACTTAGATAAGTTGATACCTACTGATATATCTTTGCAAATGGCTGATAAATCTACTCGCTATTCCTGTTGGTATATGTGAGGATGTTCCTGTTCAAGTTACTAATAACTGCTTGATATTAACTGATTTTGTTGTGTTGGAAATGCTTGAAGATGATAATTTGTCTATTATTCTTGGGAGACCTTTTCTTAACACCGCAGGGGCTGTTATTGATTGCAATAAAGGAAAGGTTACTTTCAATGTTGATGATAAGGAACACACCGTCTATTTCCCCAAGAGGATTGACAAAGCGTGCGGAGTTAATACTATTTCTAATGTGAGAACTATCAAAGTGGGAACTATTGATTGTCATATATATGAGCCTAAAGAAGAATATCAAACTCTTGTGATTGGATCCATATCAATACAATTCAAGGTAACATGATTGATTTGAGGTTTATTTCTTCTTATGCTATGTAAAATTTATTTGGTGGCAAGACTTGATCAACCTTGTTAACAAATACTTTTTATATGCATAGAGGAGGTAAACAACATCACTTTCTTCCTCCACTTGCTCTAGTTGCTGTAGCATTTTTATTTTGCAAAGTTCCTTAGTTGATTAGAGATTAAATTTTTTTTTCCTGGCCAGTAATAATAAACTTAATACCCAGAAATGTGCATTTTTCAAAGTTTTCAAAAATTCGCGAAAATTATACCGTTGGTCCTATTTTTCGACGAGGCACCTGGGAGTACCAGAGTATGACCTGTGGGGCACCACAGGGTGCCACACCACAGGCCGGCGCGGCCAAGGAGGTGGGCGCGCCACCCTGTGGTGTGGGCCCCTCCTTGCCCCACTACTTCATCTCTTTCTCCCAGCATCTTCTCTCTCCCGAAAAAACTCGAACCAATTTTCTCTCACTCGCGTTTTTGTTCAAGAGCTCAGGATTTTTCGATCTCTTTGCTCAGGCCAGATTTTTGTCTGAAATTTGGCACATTTGCTCTCCGGTATGTGACTCCTTCGATTATCCAAATAGAATTTTGTTTGGTTGAGTATATCTTCAATATTTTGCTGCTGTAGGTAACATGTTTATTGAGCTTGCATGCTTGTTCTAAGTGGTACAAATTAGTTTTGATGCATGATTAGTACTCTAGCAAGTTCCTATGGTAGTTTCCCTCAATTATATGTCACCAAATCAAGTTTTATATTGTTTGTTGAAAATTTCAGAAAAGAGATGAAGAAGTTCAAATTTGGAGAATTGTTCAAGAAAGGAACAACCGACGACCGGGGAGGCCTTCTAGGACCGCCACCCAAATTAGGCGGTCATACAATGAGGACATCATCGCGCCTAGCTTCGCGCCCGAAGAGGACAATGGGCCTCCTAATGCTTCATCCTTCCCATGTTATGATTTTCTGACAAATGCAGGGATATTGGATGATTTCTTCACCCTTGTCAACAGGGCGGGGTTAGCCACCTACGTGGGAGATGAAAGGGAGCAATACTACATGCTCACCAAAATCTTTGTCGAGAGCTTCAAGTTCCAAAACACGCAATATGAGCCGACAGTTGCATTCAAGATTTATGATAACCCTATTACTATGGAATTGCAAACATTTTGTCGTGCATTGGATATTGCCCTCGTAGGTACAGCGAGGGAGGATTGATGACAACCCTCGGGACTTGTTGGAGCTCTATCGAGGGATCACCAATGATGATCTGTCGCACCATTCGACGGGGCAAGATAAGGAACATTCAACTCCCCGCCATTAAATATTTTGCATATTACATTGCTACTAGCATACTTGGTAGGAGAACACTAGCAATATTTCTAGTTACCATCTTGCCTTCTTGAATATTGCACTTACTGGACGGACATCTTATCATCTTGGTTCTCTTATTGCTCGCCGCTTGTCTAACAAGGGGCCTATATTTGGAGGAATTATTGCTTCGCGCGTTTATCATATTTAGAGCTTCCTATTGATCCTAATGATGTGCCATTAACCCCTAGGAGGCTTGATATCACTGCTATGAAAAGCCATCATTTTGTTACCACCGATTCCACTTTAGATAATATGGTCTATAGAATGTTGTTTGCGCGAGGGGATGAGAAAGAAATCCCTCTTCCCCGGCCCGGAGTTTGTTCTGTATTGACAGAGCAACCATGGTCGCGCACTAAGGAGGAGGTGGATGAACATATGAAGATACAAGATTTCCACCAGCAGCATGACTCCGGGGACGCAGAGCCCTCATACGACTATGCCGAATCACGTACCGGGTGCTTCTTCTAGCACATACCCGGAATATGATCCATCTTACGTCGTCTTGCGGGGATACTACCTCATGGCCTCGATGGGATTGAACTCCACTTAGGCCAAAAGCTTAAGCTTGGGGGGAGGTATACCGGCATCACTCATTCTTTACATATCATGATTGCTGGATACTTGTATATACTTGTTTAGTTTGTTTGAGTGGTTTTCTAATGAGAGGAAGATGATATTTGGGGAAGTCGTTGGCTGAAAACAGATTCTGGACTGTTACTAGAAAAATTCGTGCGCACAGCCAGAACGTTATTTTGAGCTGCCAATTTTTGTGCAGGTTCCCCAGGTTGTTATCTAACTTTCATTAGTTGAACACTTTTCGAAGTCTGAGCAACGTAAGATTTTTGTAAAAATCGATTTCTGTACTGCTGTCAGGATTTGGCAGATTTGTGCCATCTCGCTTTTCTGTGTTTCTTTTAGTTTGCTATTTCTTGCTTTCACTTTGTTTCTTTCCCAAAACACAAAAAGACCAAAAATATTTCTGATGTTTCTCTTCATCATTTGTTTATCTTGGTTTCTTGCATTTTTTTCGCTTTATTTGCTATTGCTAGTTTGCTATAAGAAAACCCAAAAAGATTTTGCTTTGTTTGCTTGTTTCCTTTTGTTCTTGTTCTCAAATTCGAAAACACCAAAAATATTTGCTGTTCTTCTTTGGTTTGTAAAGTTCATCATGAGTTCAATGGGCTTCGGTGGCTGGAGCGTGGTTTTCATTTCATATTATCCAAGCTACACAAGTGAAAAGGCAATAATGACGATCTACGACAATCTGATTGTGGTGAGAGGTACGGTATGAACTCTATTTGTTTTCATTTTTGTACATATACTCATCCATGTGAGCATGCTTAGTTGGTTCATGTGAGGTATATGTCATTTAAGAAAGTCTAGTAGTTCATGATCTCTCATGTCTAGCTCCAATTTATTAATATGAGTAGCATGTCATGGATGTTTGCTTGCATTGTTTTATTCATAGATAGGTATGATATAGTGGTATCCTCCTCTGAATAATTCATTTATATCGACTTGGCACATGCTCACGCATGCATATGACTGAACAAAAGTCCATTAAGCCTCAATGATTTACATTGCTTCAGAGTTCTTGTATCACTTTTATGCCTCGAGTTAATTTGTTTTGCCGCAAGCATGAGTATGACGATTCTTGCTCTCTTGATTTGTCGCTCCCTAGTCTTTTGCTAGCCTTCACTTGTACTGAGCGGGAACGCTGCTGCGTGCCTCCAAACACATGAAAACCAAGTTATTCCAGTGTCCACCATAAATACCTATGCATGGCATTTCAAACCATTCCAAGTAAATTCTCATGCGCTACCTTTAAAACCTTCAAAATGCTTCTCAATTTGTGTTAATGTTTCATAGCTCATGAGGAAAGTATGTGGTGTTTAGCTTTCAACCTTGTCATTTACTTTTGACGGACTCTCATATGGACTAGTGGCACATCCGCTTATCCAATAATTTTGCAAAAAGAGGCGGCAATGGGATTCCCGGGTCCCGAATTAATTAACTTAAATAGACACTCCTCCATGGTTTGTGATTGTTGGACGGCACCGAAGGATTCGGTTAGCCATGGCTTGTGTAAGCAAAGGTTGGGAGAGTGTCATCATCATAATAAAACTAAACTAAAAAGGCACTCCTTCATGGTATGTGATTG